>NC_058134.1:130557426-130674400 GCF_016433145.1 Gracilinanus agilis
CAATTCTACCCAAATTAATTTACCTATTTAGCGCCATACCTATCAAGCTACCAAAAAACTTCTTTACTGAATTAGAAAAAACTATAACAAATTTCATTTGGAATAACAAAAGATCAAGAATTTCAAGGGAAATAATGAAAAAAAAATGTGAAGGAAGGGGGCCTAGCAGTACCAGATATTAAACTATACTATAAAGCAGCAGTCATCAAAACAATATGGTACTGGCTAAGAGACAGAGAGGAGGATCAATGGAATAGACTTGGGGTAAATGACATCAGCAAGACAGTGTATGATAAACCCAAAGAGCCCAACTTTTGGGACATGAATCCACTATTTGACAAAAACTGCTGGGAAATTTGGAAAACAATATGGATCTAGATCAACATCTCACACCCTACACTAAGATAAATTCAGAATGGATGAATGACTTGAATATAAAGAGGGAAACTATAAACAAGTTAAGTGAACACAGAATAGTTTAATTGTCAGATCTGTTGGAAAGGAAAGACTTTAAAACCAAGCAAGAGTTAGAGAAAATTACAGAATGTAAATTAAATGGTTTTGATTATATTAAACTAAAAAGTTTTTGTACAAACAAAAACAATGTAGTCAAAATCAGAAGGGAAACAACAAATTGGGAAAAAAATCTTTATAACAAAAAACTCTGACAGGGGTCTAATTACTCAAATATACAAGGAGTTAAAGCAATTGTATAAAAAAATCAAGCCATTCCCCAATTGATAAATGGGCAAGAGACATGAATAGGGAATTTTCAGGTAAAGAAATCAAAAGTATCAATAAGCACATGAGAAAGTGTTCCAAATCTCTAATAATTAGAGAAATGCAAATCTAAACAACTCTGAGGTATCACCTCACACCTAGAAGATTGGCTAAAATGAAAGAAGGGGAGAATAACGAATGTTGGAGGGGATGTGGCAAAATTGGGACATTAATGCATTGCTGGTGGAGATGTGAACTGATCCAGCCATTCTGGCTGGCAATTTGGAATCATGCTCAAAGGGCTATAAAAGAATGCCTGCCCTTTGATCCAGCCATACCATTGCTGGGTTTGTACCCCAAAGAGATCATAGATAAACAGACTTGTACAAAAATATTTATAGCTGCGCTTTTTGTGGTGGCAACAAATTGGAAAAGGAGGGGATGTCCTTCAATTGGGGAATGGCTGAACAAACTGTGGTATATGCGGGTGATGGAAGACTATTGTGCTAAAAGGAATAATAAACTGGAGGAGTTCCAGGCGAACTGGAGAGACCTCCAGGAAGTGATGCAGAGCGAAAGGAGCAGAGCCAGAAGAACATTGTACACAGAGACTGATATACTGTGGTAAAATTGAATGTAATAGACCTCTGTACCAGCAGCAATACAGTGACCCAGGACAATTCTGAGGGATTTATGGTAAAGAACGCTACCCACGTTCAGAGGAAGGACTGCAGGAGAGGAAACATATAAGAAAAACAACTGTTTGAACGCATGGGTTGGGGTGGACATGATTGGGGGTGTAGACTCGAAATTACCACACCAATGCAACTACCAACAATTTGGAAACTGGTCTTGATCAAGGACACATGACAAAACTAGTGGAAATGTGCATTGGCCATGGGTGAGGGAAGTGCGAGGGCGAAGGGGCAAGGAGGAGCATGAATCATGTAACCATGTTAAAAATGAATATTAATAAATGTTTAAAAAATATTCTCATGGACAAATATAGGAACTAGAAGGGGAAGTGTTGCAAAGTATTTGAGTAAATATCAATAGAGGGAGAAACAAGTGACATTATTTTATTAGGCTGCCAATCACTTGGACAGAAAGAGAAAAAATGAGTTTTTGAGAAAAAAATAGTTTAGGAAACAAACTACACTTCGGTTACCCAGGCATGACATCGTAGAGAGAGGGACTTCATTTATCCATACATCTGTCAAAAGCAGAACCAATAATAACTTCTTGATTTGTCAGTTTAAATTTCATTATTCAACAAGTGGAGGAATCAAAGAGAAAACTCTATTCCCCATCTTACTAACTGAGAGCAGCAAGTTACTAGAATGGAAATTTGAGAAACCCTAAAAGAAAAAAGAGGTCTGCTTCCTAGAGTTTATGATAGAGAAGGAGAGAAAATCTGGACATAGTGTGATATGCACTCAAGATTTTAGGAAAGTAGATTTTATCAGGGTCAGAGGAAATATGAGTAGGATAGTATGGAGTAAAGTGATAAAGGAGAGGTCAAACTGGGTGGGATGGGAAATAGTCAAGAAGAAAATTCCAAAGACATTAAAGGACATAATTCCAGGGAGAATAATGGGGGCAGGGGTTGATTGAAGGAACTGGCTATACAGAGAAATTGCCAACCAACTTAGATTTTTAAAAATAGTGCAGAAGATAAAAATGAGGCCAGATAACAGAAAAAGGTGAATTTCAATAGTGTGGCATAGTGCTGTAAAAAGCATGTCTGTAATGTGAAAGTTCAAAATGAGCTCAGACTAGCCACAAGTAGGTTTTTAAAGCTATATTGGGCAGAAAAGGAAGATCTTAAAGAGGGATGGAAACTTGGATTAGAATGAATGAGATAATGATAACAGATAATGGTTAGAGGGAAGAACTGCTTAATTCTTATTTTGCTTCTGTTTTCTTTGACAAGGAGAATGATCTTTGCCCTAGAAATGATAGAATAAAAAATTAACAACAGGATAGTAAGAGAGCACCAAGCTGGCCTTGATAAATCCAAGGCAAGCCACCTGACCTAGTTGAATTACATTCTCAAGTACTAAGAAAACTAAAAGATGTGATTGCTGAGCCACTGACAGTAGCATTTGAAATATCATAGAAAAAATAGGAAAGGTATTACAAAATAGGAGGACAAATGTTACCCCAGTTTTCAAAGAATGAAGAGAACAGAGTGCAGAAAAAGATGATGGGCCAGTCAGTTTGAATTCAATGCCCGTAAATATTCAAGAATGGATCATTAAGGAGGTGGATGGTAAACATATAGAATGGGAAGAGAGATCACAAAAAATGAGCATGACTTCATCAAGAACAGGTCATGCCTGGCTAACCTCATTTCCTTTTTTTGACAGAATTATTGAAACCAGTAGAAGGGTGAAATGCTATGGACATAGTTTACCTTTAATTTGGTAAAGCTTTTTACTAGGTATCTTTACAATTCTCATGAAAGAGGTGGAAAGTCATAGGTGAGGTGCAAATATAATCAAATGGTTGCAGAACTGATTCAGGAACCATATTCAAAGAGTAATTGTTGATGTTTCATTGATACCATGACAGGAAGATGGAAAATCCCTTCCTACCCTCAATCTTCATATGTCTCTATACTGCTTAACATTTTTTATTAATGGCTTGAATAAAGGCATAGATGGTAGTCTCAACAAACCTTTAGAGAATCAAAAAATAAGGATACAAAAAAAAAGATCTTGACAGGCAAAAGTATGTGATTTAATCTTAGATGAAATTGAGAAATGTAAAAGCTTGCCTTTGGGTACAGCAGAAACAAACAAAACATTTTTACCATTTCAATATAGGGAAGGCATGTTAATGTTCTTTTAAAAAAAGTCCAGGAATTTTGGTGGACAGCAAGTTTGAAATGAGTAAGCGGTATGATATGGTAACAAAGAAAAAAGAAAATTAGCATTGAACTATATTAAAAAAGGAATAGGAAGGTGTCTTACTGTATTCTGTCATAGACAGATACCTGCCCCCACCCCAAGATATCAACAAATTGAGCATTCTCCAGAAAAGAACAACCACTGTGGTTAAAGACCCTGTGTCCATGTCATATAGAATCAATTGAAGGAATTGGGCACAATTAGCCAATTTCTAAAGAATGGTGCTGTTATCAGGCATTTGAACACTTTCATGTATAGGCAGGATCATTAACCTTTTCCTATTGAATTCTAGATTTCAGAACCTGGAACAATAAGTTAAAGTTTCAAAGGAAGAAATTTAGCTAGATGGCATTAAAAGCTTCTTAACAATCATTGCTGACCAGAGGTGGAATTGACTGCCTTAAAATAAGGTGGTGATTTCTCCCTTCTTGCAAGTCTTCAAGGAGAGACTGGATGAATACATATAGGTAGGTTGTAGTGGCCACTTAAGACCCTTCAGCTCTTTTTCTGTGAATAATGAATTTCTGATTTTTCTGGATGGGTCCAGGGGCCCATAACAGAATCAGTCATTGTGTTAGCTATTATTTATTAAGCAACTGCCATGTGCCATTATTTGTATTAAGTGTTGGGGATAAAAGCAAAGACAAAGACAAGTCCCTAACCCACTGAAAAACCAAAGCAAAATAGTTTCTATTTTCAGGGAGCTCATTCTAGTGGAGGAGGCAAAAATATGAACAACTATATACAAATAAAATATATGTATGTAAGATAAATTGGAACAGTGGAATAAAATCACAGAATGAGGGTTCTAAGGAGGGTGGGAAAATTTTTCTTACAAAAGGTAAAACTATAGCTGAAACATGAAAGAATTTAAGAGATCTTAGAGGTGAGGATGAGAAGACAGAATGATCCAGGAATATGAACAGTCAGTGAAAACACTCAGAGAAGGATGGAGTGCTAGGTTCAAGGAGCAAACAAGGAGGCCCAGTGTCATTGGATCACAGAATATATGGAGGAAAATAAAGTGTAAGTTTGTAGGCAAAAACAGACAGAGAACAGGTTATGAAGGGCTTAAACAGCAAACAGTTTTATTCTTGATCCTGGAATTGGTAGAGAGCTTCTGGAATATTTTGGATAGAGTGATGATATGATGAGTCTTGCATTGTAGGAAGAGAAATTTGATAGCCAAGTGGAAGATTGATGGTAGTGGAGTGAGACTTAAGGCAAAGAGATCAACCATCTTGCCATTGCAGTAGTTCAAATATTAGATGATTAAAGCCTTCACTAGTGTGGTTGCAGTGTTAGAGGCTGGAAGGGAGTATATAAAGAGCTATAAAAATGTTATGAAATTATAAACAAGAAGACTTACCTAAAGCTTGAAAATAGCAGGGAGTGAGTACAAGAGAGTGAGACATTAAGGACCCCTAGGTTAAAATCCTCAGTGACTTTATAATAATAGGGATAATATTATATAATAACAGGCAATAATAATAGGTAAAGGGGAGAGTTTGGGAAGAAAAGATATGGAAATAATTTGGGAAATATTGAGTTTTTAGTTATTTAAAGGCCATTAAGTTTTATGCATTCAAAAGACTGTTGGAGATAAAATTTGAATTGGGAGATAAGAAATGGTTATTTAGATCTGTGAATCATTTGTATGGAGATGATCATTAAAAATTATAGTCAAGTGATATAGTGGTCATTTATTAAAATAGTATTGAAGGAGAAGAAAAGAGGATCCAGGATACTGGATCCTCTTTTCTTCTCCTTCAATACTATTTTATCACTACTTTTAGTGATATAAATTAAGAACCAGTAAAAGAAACAGAAAGGGAATTGTCAGATATGTAGGAGGAAAAGCAGGAGCCTAGTGGTGTTTGAAAAACCTAGAGAGAAGATAAGGAGTAGAGAGAGCAACAGATTCAGCTTAAGAGAGGTCAATAAGATTTGGCAGTCGAGTCATTAGTAATTTTGGAGAGAGGAGTTTTAGTTGATGACAAAGATTGAAATCAGATTGCAGAAGGGAGTGAGAGGGAAGGAAATGGAGGCATCTGTGGTAGATTGGATGTAAAATGGAGGAGAGGTAGCATAACAGCTAGGTGGGGAAGGACAGACCAAGTGACAGTTTACTGTGGTTCAGGAAGACATGAACATGTTTGTAGGTAGTAAGGAAGCAGTCAGGATAAAATGAGTAATTGAAGAATCAGGAAATACAAACTTATATCAAAGCAAGCAGTTCTGCTGCAAAGGGTTATATTTTGGGAGAAATCTTAGTTAACAGTTAAAACAGTTTCACTTAAAGGAATAATACATGAAAAATAATTAGTAATATGAGTAGATGATATTCATCACGATATATTTGCATTCTCTTTGGGATAGGATAGCCTCAAGCCTTCCTGGTCTTTCCTGTTTCTAGATTCTGGGAAAGGATAACCTTTTTTTAGGTATCTCATGTGTATTGCTACACAGGACAAGACCGAGAGATGTCCACTCTGAGTATCTTCTTCAACTTACACTCTTTTGGAGTGATGGTATCTATTACCCAAGTATTATATGCTCTTTGGTTACCTTGAGAAATGTCATCTAGATGCTATGTAAGGGTTTGAGACAAAGGGAATAACTTTTCATATTCAGTAGAATCTAATGATAAGTATTCATAAGGTTTGCAAAGCACTTTAAAATATTTCATTTTACCTTTATACTGCTGTTATTATTCCTGTTTTTACAGAGGTGGAAACTAAGGCAGATAGTGGTTGTGACTTGTTCAGAGTCAAATATCTAGTAATGGTCCAAAGCTAGAATTGAATTCAGGTTTTCTTGTTGTCAGGAGCACTACTCTATAAATTGGGCAACCTAGCTGGTGAGAGAAGTGGGGGTGGGGGGAAAGAGAACTCAGAAGAGTAGCATGAGGTGCCCAAAGAGCACTAAAAGATTGCCTGCCCTTTGATCCAGCCATACCATTGCTGGGTTTGTACCCCAAAGAGATCAAAGGGAAAAAGACATGTACCAATATATTTATAGCCTCGCTCTTTGTGGTGGCAAAAAACCCCTGGAAAACGAGGGTATGCCCATCAATTGGGGAATGGCTGAATAAGTTGTGGTATCTGTTGGTGATGGAATACTATTGTGCTCAGAGAAATAATAAATTGGAGGAATTCCATGTGAACTGGAAAGACCTCCACGAATTGATGCAGAGGGAAAGGAGCAGAGCCAGAACAACATTGTACACAGAGACACTGTGGTAAAATCGAATGTAATGGACTTCTCTACTAGCAGCAATGCAATGATCCAGGCTATCTGGAGGGATTTATGGAAAAAAACGCTCTCCACATTCAGAGGAAGAATTGCAGGAGTGCAAACACAGAAGAAAAACAACTGCTTGAACACATGGGTTGATGCAGACATGATTTGGGATGTAGACTCTTTAATGACTACCCTAGTGCAATTATCAATAATATGGAAATAGGTCTTGATCACATGAAGATACCAGTGGAAATGCGCTTCGGCTACCGGGGTTGGGGGGTGGGGCAGAGAGAGCAAGAACATGGATCATGTAACTATGGAAAAATTTTTTCTTAAAAATAAAAAAATACCTGATTAAAAAAAAAGAATAGTAACATAAGGGGCTATATGACCAATTAAAAGGTTTTGAAAGATGAAATTAATATATTTATAGGTAGGTGGTAATAATGAAGTAGATAGGAAGAGTTTAAAAATAAGAAATCTCGAATGTGTTATTAATGGAGAAAAGTGTGGGATGAAGGTGAAGGGTATGGGAGAAAGAGGACAAGGCCAAAACAGAGTACCCCAAAGTGTTCTGCATTTGTAATCAGAGGATTTGGGTACATATCTTGCCTCTGCTGCATATTACCTATGGGAAAATGAGTAAATCACTTAACCTAAGACTCAGTTTCCTTATATGTAAAATTTAAGGACTATACTAGAATGACCTCAGAGTCTCCTCATAGTGTTAAATCTCTGGTTCTTTGATGGTTTAGCTGCATTTGACTTGATAAACAAAAGGTCTGCTTCTTCAGAAATTGGAGTATGGATGAAATGATGATTAAGATGGAGAGGTGTTTCACAATAGAGAGTAGGGCAGATGAAGCAGCTCATAATACATGGACTTGACTTTTCTCTGTGAAGTAGGAGGAGTTTGGAAGTATAGTTGTTAATTAATAGGAGAGATGGTGTAGTTGAGGAGAAAATAAATGAGTGGAAAGGAATAAAGATTCAATCTTGAAAGAATAAAATACGATAATAAGTCACAAGGTCCATTTTGCTATCAAAAATATGAACTTTAATCAGTCAATTGACAAGGTTTTGAGGTTCTCTCCAGTGGTTATTCAACAGTTTAGAAGCATGAACTGAGAAGACATACCATAGTAGTGATGAGCCAGTGATAAAAATTAGTAAGGATTTTAGAAGAGAAAAGGGAATGAGTAACAGTGTTAGAATAGGGCTGGTCAAGATTATAAAGTTAAAATGAGAGGAACAGCTAACATAGAGGGACTAGAGATTGTAGTATGTTTTATAATTTGATTTAGGAGGCATAAAGCAGATGGAGAAAGAAAAATAAGAGATTGTCACCAGAGATGGGAATTTTCAAATTCAAAATCAAATACATGATGCAGATTGGGTTGTTGAAATCTAAAGCATGTCCTGTTGCTCTGGGTGTCTGAAATAACAGAGGTTTTAGGAGCATCTGAAGTAGAAAAATTGTATATGTGTGGATAACAATACACATACAAGGGGTTTCTTTGGAAAATTTTAAACCAGATTATCCCTAAGAGATAAGAAAAGAAAAATGCATTATGAGTAGATTGGAATGAAGTCACTCAAGTTCCCTTAGTCCACTTGATGCAATAGCAGGTTCCCTTAGCCTACTTGATGCAATAGTAGAATACAGTGGGCAGGTAAAAGAGACAAAAATGTCTCCTTCTCAATCAGTCCTAATATATTTCCTGTCCATTACCACATCTATATCATCCAATGACATTTAAGGATGTCTTTTTAGACCTTATCTAAAAGATGAGCATTACATTGCAAAACTAGGCAGGTGTGATTGCCCAGTTATCATGGAGGATAGGAGAAGGGTATAAGTCCTGGTTTTCAAAAAAAAGGAAGAGAAAGTGGTCTGTAAAGTACAAGCCAACTAGCTTAACTTCCCTTCCTAGGTAAGTTCTATACTTTTTAAGGATTTGTGAACCTCTAAAAGACAGTGATACAAATAATAATAACTAGCATTTATATGTCACTTTATGGTTTATGTTACACTTCACATGTTATCTCATTTGGTCCTCCAGAAACCCCTGTAAAATAGGTACAAAGATACATTTTAAAGATTAGGAAACTGAGGCCAAGAGGCCAAGAGGTTAAATGCACTGCCTAGTCACATAGCTAATAACTAGCTGAGGCATAATTTCAATGCAGATTTTCTCATGGCATGGTCAAAACTCTACTGCCTAGAAGAGTATAGTATACCTGACTAGGGGGACAGTAGTACCTTCCCTGGTCAGCTTTATCCCGGGTGAGGATTAATCAAAAGTTGAGAGATGACTGTGATAGAAATGATTCAACTTGTCCAAACCATTTGAGACTACCTGGCGAAAACTTCAATTCATGCCTGTCACTATGAGAAACATTGTGAAGGAGGTAAATGGCCTTCTCAACCCTGCCACTTGCAAAAGAAAAGCCAGAAATCTTTTTTAAAAGTGACTGTTGCCCCAATTTTACACTTATCTGGCGTGGATGTGACTGTAGTCAAGACAGATTATTAAGGACAAGCCAAGAAACTGCTAGAATTAATGGAAAATAGATCAAAACTGAAGCATGCTTTAATGGAAGCTGACTACATGACAGGTGATAAACAGGACATTCTCGGATACACTATTTAATCTGTAGAAGAGAAGCCTATGTGTGGCATGATAAATGTCTTGATGTATTTAAAGGAATCTTACATGGAAGGAGAGATGGAACTTGTTCTATTGGTCTCACTGCTTAACTCACAGTCTGTACTATTCCGCTAAATCCATAGCTTTTTAGCTTTGGTGCCCCGAGGCCTGATAGTACATTGGACTGATTAGTTCCTACTGAGGTCTTCATTGCTTTAGTTGGCCCAGTCACTTAGTTCACTGCCAGCACAACTCATTCTCCCAACTGTTCCACCTCATCAGTAGCCTTGCTCTTACATGTGTAGCCAATTGCTCTCCCCAACCTTATTTTCTAGCTCCCCTTAATGTTTTGTCTTCCCCTATTAGAATATAAGCTTCTCAAGAGTAGAGACTGCTTTGGTTTTTTGTTTGTTTTTTTTTTCTATTTGTAATTGCAGTGATTAGACAGTGCTGGCCCATAGTAAATACTTAATAAAATGCTTCCTTGGACACTCTTTCTGTCTTTCTAGTCCTAGAGCAGAGAAAGTAGAGCATGGAGGTCAAGTTGCAAAGAGGCAATTTTAGGGTTGTTATAATAAAAAGTTTCTGGACAATTAGAGCTATCCAGAATAGTAACAAACTGCCTTGTTGGAGTTGGGGGAAAATTCTCCTTAATTGCAGGGAGGTCTTTAAGCAAGTACCAGATGAACACTTGTCATATATGTTGTAAATCAAAGCCCTGTTCATGTATGGTTTGGACTCACTATCTAAGGGTCTGTTCAACTCAGATTCTATGATTCTGTGAGCCCAAATCAATTATTACAGCTAGAGACTAGCGAGGGATTAGGGATTACAAAGAGGAATGGAATTCAAAATGGTCCTTCATTTTGTACTATATTTATTTGGTACCATATTATTATGCAAATAAAAACATTATTTCTGTAGGATTTATCTGGAGGCAGGGAATATAATATTATCAGTCTTTTTCTCCAAAAGCAGACTGTGATAAATGAGATATATAAACCAAACATGGATTTACAAGGTGTTTTCAGCTTTTGACTTTTACTGAAGCAAAGCCCATTGACAAAAGCAATATAAAAGCAAAGCCTTTTGACAAACCTTCTATTTTCCACTGGATATAAACCATCTGAATCATTATGTTTAAACAAAAAGTTTATCAAGAAAATGAGAGGGAAGTTGAGGTATTTTTCTGTAAATACAAGTATGAAAGAAAGTAAAAAAATTATTTCTGAATGTAATTTCTCAAATTCCACTTTTCATCTGATGTGTCTGCTTCTTGCTCCCACAAACACAAGGTTCATGATATCCAAATAAAATTTGCTGATTACTTGGCAATTGATATGTCAGCCAATAAATAACACTTTCTCTTGGATGTTTTTAAAAGCCAGTGTACTGCTGCTTAGAACTTATAGATTTTTCAAGTCCAGTTATTTTTAAAAATAGAAGTGGAGCATTTTCTCTCAATACCTCTGCTAGTTTCTTTCCAAGGTCTTCATGTTAAAGGAAGAAGTAGAATTTATTTAATACATAGACAGTCCACATGTCTAATGGTTAGAGATGTGTAATCTTTAAGTTTCAAATTATATTAATAATACTATGACCTTTGTAATTTTCTAAGGCCTGAAACCACAAATTAAATTGTATGTAAGTCTTAAATTGTGCTACAGGTTGGAGATTATATCTTTTCTTTAAGGGTTGAGTACCTAGAACATTTTTGATTATTAACTTTTCTTCATATTGAAAATATTAAAAACCAGTTTTGAATTAAGGACATAGATGCACTTAAGTTTGAATAAATAGGATACAGAGTGGTTGCTCAGACTTTTATCAGGGATAGAAAAGACAAACTTTTTGATCATTCAGGTTAAATTTAAATCCTAGCAGAGTTAGACATCAAATTATCTTGCCTCGGGGGATTGTCACTGATCTAGTTATCATCTTCCTTGGTGGTTGTTGATGCTTTGCCTCTAATAATAATATTTCAAATGCTGTTGCCTCAGGAAACCATTACTGACAGTTATTATCTTATTTGATCTTAATACCTTGTTTCTGATAGCATTAGCAATAATAACATTTTCATACTTTGGAACTAAGTTGCCAGAATGTTTCTATCACTGTTACTGAATCGAGCTTATAAATTCAATTTAGCAGAATTTTATTAAGTAACTATTTTGCAGAAGATACCATGTTATGAACTGGAGGGTTACAATGATGCTACTTGTCTACATACATACATAGATACACATGTATGTGTATGTGCATGTGAGATCTACATAAAGATGATTGAATTTAATTGAGCAAATCTAAGGTAACAAATTAGGTCTTTGATGGACTTGATTGTTATCTGTGGAAACATGCTTCAGAGGGGTTTTCAGACAGATGGACAAGAGAATATAAAGGAACTCATGATCAAAAGGCTTGATTTTTTTTCCAGTACCATTGCCAGAAATAGTATTTGCTAGAAGAAAGGTATGGTGGCATAGAGGTTTTGTGGAAAAGGTTGGAACATCTGATACAGAGAATATGATAGTTAATCAGGAAATAAAAGGATTTCACTGCAGAGGTGATGAACAACCATTTAGTAATAACAATGAAATGGCTTTAAGAATTACAAAGCACTTGACATATATTATGTGTATTAATAAGCATGTGTTATTTTTTTGAGTTCCATAATAACTCTTTAGTTAAGAACCTTCTTTTCCTTCCCTGTGTCCAACATCTGGCCTATAGTTTCATTTGTGAAAGGATTCTGGTATTGAAATCTCCTGCGTTGATACTGATAATAAATTTTCCTCATGTTCAAATTTGAGAATAGCCAAAGGTCACTGAGCATGTGTCATAAATAGGACTTGATGTAAGACAAATAAATATGGAAAAAATATTTTGTAACAAACCCTTTTTACTTTCAAAGAAAGTAACACTAACACATTTGGATTTTATTATCCATGTAATATAAGGAAGTAAGTATTTATATAGCTCTTACTATGTGCCAGGCACAGTGCTAAGCGTTTTACAAATATTATTTCATTGGCTATCCATACCAGTCCTGGGAGAAATGTATTATTACTGTATTGCCTCAATTCATAGCTGAGAAAATTGAGACAAGCAGAAGTTAAGCGGCTTGCCTAAGGTCACATAACTAGTAAGTATCTGAGGTAAATCAGTATATAATATATCAGGCCCAGAGCACCATCTGCTACACCACCTAGCTGCATAAAATTAATATGGAAAATACATGCTGGAGTGTCATACTTCTGAAGCAATTAAGGAATGAATTTGCAAAGATCCTAAAATAATGAACAACTAGAAAAATGTGGGGAAAATCTTGGATCTTATGAATATAAGTGGGAAAAAGTAGCCAAGGAAAAATCAGCAACTTCCAAAATAAATGACTGCTTTCACATTTAATATAATTATACTTTAATTATTAATGTTATTAATACGTAATATAATGCAGTATAATAATATACAATACATCAAAGACATTTTTAATGATGCTATTCATAGGAAAAAGAAATGCTTTCATGAATGATGTCTCATAGTAGGCATATCTTTATGATTACACAATTGACTAAAAGATGAAGAGAATTCTAAATTTTCACCATGCTTAATGCTTGTTGATTAAAAACAACAGTAACATTTAAATTGGTGGAGCCAAAACGTTGACTTTAAAAACCTCTCTTCCAGTAAGATATCTCTAATGAAATCAGATGACCAGGTAATGGAGTTTTGATATTCAGAAGAATGTGGAGAGGAAACTCTATTGCAGTAGATTGTTATTACATTGTAGTGGGAATGGAATTACCTTATGTTTTTCTTAGAGCAAAAGGTGGATGAGGTGAATCTTGCTGGTGCTGGCAGGTCAGATGGTAAGATGCCTGAATTGGATAGGTCCTATTTGGGTAGATGGGATGTGAAGAAGTGGTTTGGGATTGACTAAATCTAATGGGTCAAAGTAAGTTTTCATTCATCCACAGCTTGGAGAGCTTAGTTTCAGGGCAAGGTTCTAAAGCCAAGTTGATTTAACAACCTAGAGCTGTTGCAGAAGAGACTTTGTTTCTAAAGGTGAGAGTTTTAAGGGATGACTCCAACGAATTAAAAATGAATAACACACCGAGGACAATACAGAGATGCATCGTGAGTATGATCAGGCTTTACTTATAACAGATAATTCTAAGGAAAAGATCTGGAGTAAAGAATATTACCAAAGAAATGTGAGCTCAAAAAAGAAAGGATAAATTGGTCATGTGGTAAGAATGAGGGATAATAGAGAAAAGTCTATACGCTCTACTAGTTATCCATCCTCAGAATTTCAAAAGAAATTGAGAAAATCTCCAAGAATTTTGGGTGAACACTTTGTAGACTGAACCAGATGGACAAGCACAGGTGGGTTGAAATATTTATCATTGGTGGGAATAGCAATATAAGCAATAAAAAATATCACATATATTTGTGTAATTTTCCACTGATGCAAGATATATATATAAAAGCATAGAAAAGCCATACTCTTAGAAGAATTAAAATGGCAGGTGACATCTGTAAATGCAAAGGCATATATGAGTGTAAGTAGATTATAGCATACTTCCAACTATGAGGTGAATATAAATATCATAAAGAACATTATTCAGAACATCTATAGCAAATATTGTACCAATATCCGTGGAATGTTAAAGCAAGAGTAGCTCATATTTTTATCTTAAATTATTCTTTTTAAAACACTTTATATCATTTTATGTTTTTCTCTAAGAATAAGTAATGCAAATATTATCATGCCATTCTTCATTTTAGGAACTCAAGTTCAAAGAAGTTAATTGACTTGCTCAAGGTCACATTGCTGGTAAATGATAGAGCCTGTCTCAGATCCAGAGGGTCTGACTGGAAGTCCTATTCTCACTATTACTGAACATAGACCTGTGCCAAGTTATCTCCTCTACTTCAAATAAAATATTATGGGGCCAAATTAAGATCACTAAGCATAATTCTTTCCTTAAAGCAACTATCTAGCTCTTGCCTTCAAAATATTTCAAACTATTTAACCTTTCAATGAGTCATGAGTCTGTAAGATCAAGCTGTTTACATCATCACAAAAGTCAGTCTTGGTGCTGAAAAGGATATTTTGGATTTTCCAGACAACCCATTCATTTCACAGGTGAAGTGATGGGAAACCTAAGAGAGATAAAGATGATTGCTTAAGGTCACACAGCTAAATAATTTCACAACTAGGATTCAAATCCATAAGGGGTTTTTTTGTTTTATTTTTATAATTTCAAGGTCTGTCTTTATTTCTAATGCTGTTTGATTTTTTTTTTCTAAACCAATAACTTTTCTTTACTGAAGGATTTATTAAGGGGAAAAACAAAATCAGAGCCAAAGATTTGAATTATTAAAAGTACAGTTAAACTACTTTGTTTCTGTTATTTGTTAAACAACCTCCAAATACTGAATCACCTTCCTTCAGTATTGCTGTCTTGTAGTACTTCAATGATTTCTATATATGCGATAAAAGAAATGGTCATTTTAAAGTTACATTTCCTAATGTTTTCCATTGCTTTGTTTATATTACAAAGGGCATATCAAAGTGATCTTTTAAAAAATTAAAAGAGGGCTTAAATCTAAACTTAAATATTCCTTATCTTTCTCCATCCTTACAAATTATTGATATAATTTAAAATTTTATTAAAATTTCTTCAAATTATTGGATGCAGTTTTTTTATAAAGATTGTGTCTTAGCCTTTAAAAAAATGTTCATACTAGTTCAGTCAAGCAAGCTGTAGAGTAAAAACCCCATTTCTTTCAGTTTACATCACATTTCCATGTTTGTGAATCATTAATAAAATTTGCCCATATTGCATATATGCCCCCCCAAATCTTGATATGGGAATAGAATATGCCATTTAAAGACAAAAATAAATAATAGTATTTATCAAATACACATCAAATTTGGCCAATTTACATATTTTCCCAAAGGGATTTTTTAAAATTGCTCCCTGGCTTACATCTATTATCCTTTACCCTCTAGGGACAGAGATTCTAAAAATTCTAAGATCTCAAGTGACCTTTCTCTGGGAATATAATTGTATTAGCCTAAGAACACAATAAAATGAAACACAAAGATATCCCAAAAGAAATTATGCTTGATAAAATCTAAACTGTCTTAAAATATTTTTCATTGTTCAATAAATGGAAAGTAACATGGCATAGTAGAAAGATAAATAGATTTATGGCCACAGGACTTGGGTTCTAAGTCAGTTTTGCTATTTGTTAACTATATGTTACTGCGAAAGTTTTTTCCCCCCAATCTCTTTGAGCATAACTTTCCTCATTTGTTAAATGAGTACGTCAGACCCAATGACTTCTGAACTCCCTTCAGTACTTTTACCAGATCTAGACCTTACAATTTAATTTTTAAAATAGATAATATAAATAATTAGTAGGAAATAATGTCCTATGAATAGTATTAGATTGAGACTAAGGACCACTGTCATCTAGTCCTAGTTCTACCATTAATTAACCATGATAATGGGCAAATGGGAAAAAGAATGACAAGATTTTAATCTGAAGTGGTTAGACTATACACTATCAGAAAAGAAGTGGTCTTTGAGCTAATCTTTGGTGGCTAGGACTTAATAGGCTCAGATGATAAAGAACATTCTATTAAGGGTACAGCATGAACAAAGGAATAAGAGAAGAGAAATAAAGAATGAAAAGAAACCAAGTTCGGCATTCTCTTCACTACACTGTGCTGCATTTGTGGTATCAATGCAAAGTCTCATGATATACCTTATGAACACTCAGAGAAAAAATATTAATTTCTCAGTGGCACATATCAAGTGCATGACAAAGTACAGAATTTAGCAAATTAATAGAGAAAACTAGATGATAAGCGCCAAGTATAGATAATGTTTTACGGGTACTTTATTATTATGTTTAATCCTTCCATCTTATCCTTCATTTTGGAAAACTAGACTCCAGGCAGTAACATAAATAGAATGCTTCAAAGAGTTTTTGAAATATCTTTAGCGCCATTTGACTCTCTTACTAAGGTGATCACATTTCTTGATTCCCCTGAGGGAAAAGAAGGCTAATGGCCTAAAAGAAGTGGAAATTCTGTTTTAGTTTGGGATAGTTGATTACATACTAATTGTTTCAGTTTTAAATATTTTATTAAATATGTAACTTGAAGGTTATACTTAGCTCTTCATGAGTTATTATTGGTTGCTTGTTTTTAAAACTGCTTTTTTCCATAAGGGATCCAGGATAAAATTTATTCTATTATGCACCTATAAAGCAGCTAAGTGGTACAGTGGAAAGAGCACTGGGACTAGAATTGGGAAAATCTAGTTTCAAATCTGATCTCAGACACTTAATAGTTGTTTTTTACCCTGGGCAAGTCACTTAACCTCATTTGCCTCAGTTTCTTCATCTATAAAATGAAATGGAGAAGAAAATGGAAAATCACTGTAGTATCTTTGCTAAAAAAAACCTCAAGCGGGGCCACAAAGAATCAAACAAAATTGAAATGACTGAACAACATAAAGGCAAAAGAACCACCTTACTTGTACCTTTCTCTCCAACCTGAGTGGCTTCAGTAGATGTAATAGAGCAGTTCAGGAAAGGAGAATAGTACTAGGGGAAAAAAAGAACAAACACCACTGAATCTTGTCAATCCTGTGGATCTTAAGAAAATGGATTCTGGAGGCAGCTGGGTGACTCAGTAGATTAAGAGGCAGGTCCAGACATGGGAGGTCCTAGGTTAAAACTTGGCCTCAGACATTTCCCAGCTGCATGACCCTGGGCAAGGCACTTAATCCTCATTGCCTAGCTCTTACCACTCTTCTGCCTTAGAACCAATACAAAGTATTGATTCTAAGATGGATGGTAAGGGTTTAAAAAAAAAAGAAAAGCATTCTAAGCTAAACTGCTTTCTAAGCCATGTTGGAGAACTTATTTTATATCTGTGGGCCTCAGTTTCTTTATCACTAAATTAAGAAAGTATTTAAATTCATTTTAATCTTTAGAACAAGATTTTTATGTATTGCTTACAGAGAAATACTCAAAGTATTATCCTCCCGCTTTTCCCCATTCCTTCAATGTTCATCTATATTCTTTTCTATTTGCTATACTTACTTTTGATATTTCTTTAAAATTAAATTCAAATGTAAAGTTTACTTAGTAAAACACTTTTTGAAAGGCAAGAAATATGTGTATATGATTTGACCCTATTTGAGGATTTTCCATTTTTAGAATTGATATTTACCTAATGTGTTTATTTATTTTTGTCACTCATTCCTTTGTATATGTTAGGGTAAAGGAAGTTCATTTCAAAAATTTTATTGCAAGATTTTAATAACATTTTACTTTGACATAGAAAGCTTTACTTTCCTCTTCCCAGGAGATGTATCCCCTGTCAAAATCTCTTTTAAACTTTGAAGTAATGCCAAGGAAAGACCCATTTTTTCCTGGTGAATTGGTAATCACTAAGTAAACCAAGATTGGCAGCACTGGTAGAAGGGAATAAAAAAAGGTCAATACATTTTGTGGCTGAAATCCAGGAGCCAGTAATGAGAAGAGAAGTTTTAAATTTGCATTGAGCTCTTTAGAGCACACTATATTTCCTTATAATTAGTTAACAACTTCAATTCAGAACATATTATTTTATTTCTCAAATAACTTTTTAGGTAAATATATAATTGGAATCTGGAAAAACTAATTTTCTGTTATTTCTTTGCTTATTTGGCACACTTTGATTTTAACCCAATTGAATAAACATTTAATTAAGTATGCCAGACACAAGATTTTATGTGTATATATATATATATATATATATATATATATATATATATATATATATATATATATATATATATATAATAAAGTGTTTCTGTCTTTAAGGACTTTCCAGTATTCTGGTACATAAATAATTATATAATGAGTAAAGAAAAAAGAGTTTCAAAGTGGAGGCAATAAAACTTCAAGGGAGTGGCACAGTAATAGCTGAAGTAATCAGGAAAAGCCTCTTATAGATGTACACTGGAACTGAACTTTAAAGGGACCTTGGGATTCCAAGAAGTGGAGTTAAAGAAAAACATTTTAAACCTGTGAGAGAACTTATTCAAAGGGTATAATGTGGAAAATGGAATATTGTATATGTAGAATAAGTGGAAGGCCAGTATATCTGTAATGTAGAGTGTTGTGAGGAAGACTAATATGAGCTTCATGTAAAAATAATGTTTGGAGTCAGATTTTTAAACTTTAAATATTCAGAATTGAAGTTACTAACATTTAATTTAGAATAAATTTCAGATCTAGAAGCAATAGGGAACCGATAAAGCTTCTTTTTTTCAGCTTTTTTTTTAAATTTTTATTTCTATTTTTTCTGGGTTATACATATATTATCCATCACACAAAACATATTTTTTATTATTCATTTTTGTGAGTAATCTTATAAAACCAAAACCCCAAATCATGTACTCAAATTAATAAGTGATAAATCATGTGTTTTCATTTGCATTTTTACTTCAATAGTTCTTTCTCTGGAGGTGGATAGCATTCTTTTTTTTTATACATTCCTCAGAATTGTCCTGGATCATTGTATTGTATTGTTATTAATAGGAAAGTCTATCACATTTGATAGTTCCACAGTATTTCAGTTACTATGTATAATGATCTCCTGATTCTGCTTATTTCACTCTGCATCAATTCACATAGGTCTTTACTGTTCTTTCTTAAATCATCCTGTTCATCATTCTTATTATCACAAAAGTATTCCATCCCCATTATATACCACAATTTGTTCTGCCATTCCTCAATTGAAGGACATGTCCTTAGTTTCCAATTCTTTGCCACCACAAAAAAAGTGCAACTATGAATATTTTTATGCAAACATCCTTTTTTTAAAAAAAATCTCTTTGGGATACAGACCTAATCATTGTGTTACTGAATAAAAGGATATTCATTCATGCTTTCACAATCTTTTGAGCATAATTCCAAATTGCCCTTCAAAATGGTTGGATCAATTCACAACTCCAACAGCAATGCATTAGTGTCCCAATTCTACCACACATTTACTGCCATATAGGCCAATCTAATTGATGTGAAGTGATGCCTCAGAGTTGTTTTAATTTGCATTTCTCTAATCAAAAGGAATTAAAACATTTTTCACATTTCTTCATATTATTGAGAGCTGTGATTTCTTCATCTGAAAAATTCTTATTCATATCCTTTTACCATTTATCAATTGGGGAACAACTTGTATTCATATCAATTTTATTTAGTTCTTTATGTATTTGAAAAATGAGATTTTTATCAGAAAAAAATTGTTTAAAAAAAAGTTTCCCTAATTTGTTGCTTCCCTTCTAATCTTGGTTACATTAGTTTTGTTTATAAAAACCTTTAGTTTAATATAATCAAAATTATTCATTTTACATCTTGTGATAGTCTCTACCTCTTATTTGGACACAAATTCTTTACTTCTCCATAGATCTGACAGGTAAACTATCCTAAGTTCCCCTAATTTACTTATTATCTCACTCTTTATGTTTAAATCATATACCTATTTAGACATTTTCTTGGCATAGGGTATGAGATACTGATCTAAACCTAAATTTTGCTTTACTATTTTCCAATTTTCCCATTAGTTTTTGTCAAATAATGAATTCTTATCCCAAAAGCTGGGATCTTTGGACTTATCAAACACTAAATTACTGAGGTCATTTACCCCTAGTCTACTCCATTGATTCAGCTTTTTATTTCTTAGTCAGTATTGTTTTGATGACTACGAGGCCACCATCCTTCACATTTTTTCCACTAGTTCCCTTGATATTCTTGATCTTTTGTTCTTCCAAATGAACTTTGTTATGACTTTTTTCTAATTCAATTAAGACGTTTCTTAGTAGTTTGATAGGTATGGCACTGTATTAATAAATTAATTTAGGTAGGATTGTCATTTTTATTATATTAGCTTAGCTTACACAAAAGCAATTAATGTATTTCCAATTGTTCAGATCTAATTTTATTTGTGTGAAGTGTTTTGAAATTATGTTCATATAGTTCCTGCATTTGTCTTGGCAGATAGATTCCTTAATATTTTATAATGTCTTGAGTAATTTTTAAATGGAGTTTCTCTTTCTAACTCTTGCTGCTGATTTTTATTGGAAATATATAGAAATGCCAATTATTTATGTGGGTTTATTTTGTATCCTGCAACTTTGCTAAAGTTATTATTTCAACTACTTTTTAAGTTGATTTTTTAGGATTCTCCAAGTATACCATCATATCATCTACAAAGAGTGATAGTTTAATTTCATCATTGCCTACTTTAATCCATTCAATTTCTTTTTTCTCTAATTGCTACTGCTAGCATTTCTAACACAATATTAAATAATATTGGTTATAATAGGCATCCATGCTTCACTCCTGATCTTATTGGGAAGGCTAAGTCTTGTTGCAGATGATACTTGAGATAATCATGTGATGGCTGTTTTGATTATTGATATAGTCAGTTATGCTGTTGATTTTTCCAATATTGGGAAAATATTAAACTAGCCTTGCATTCCTGGTATAAATCCCACGTGGTTATAGAATAATCCTTGTGATATATTGCTGATGTCTCTTTTCTAGTATTTTATTTTAAGTTTTTGCATCAATATTCATTAATGAAATTGGTCTGTAAAGATCGAAGCTTTTGGGGCACCAACTCTCCTTTTGACAAAAATTGCTAGAAAACTGAAAAGTGGTTTGGCAAAAACTAGGCATAAATCAACATCTCATATCATATATTAGGATATAGTCAAAATGGATATGTGATTTAGACATAAATGATATCATAGGTAAATTAGGATAGCATGCAAAAATATGTCTGCCAGATCTTTGGTTAAAGGAAAGGTTTTTGAACTAACAACAAATAGAAAGGATCAAGAGAAATAAAATAGATAATTTTAGTTGCATGAAATTTAAAAGCTTTTGCACAAACAAAACTAATGCAGACATTATCTGGTAAATCATTGGTGACCTTAAAGAAAACTATGCTTCCTGTCACTGTGTTCTGTCGTGATCTCACTGGATTGAAAAATACGCATTTCTAAAATATCTGTCCTCCCTTTGGTGTTTATTTTAATCATTAAAACATTGCCAGGCTTGGCCCTAAAGAATTGTCACACTTTGCCTTCTTCCCATCTTTGCAAAGGTAGAGAGCAGAGGGACTAAGGAGATGGAACATAGCATATACTGTCAAATGTGATGTGTAGATTAGTGTGGCTAACTTGATTTTTTCCCCCTTTTTATTCTTTGCTATAAAGTATAGCTTTCAGAGTATAGAGAAGGCATTTATAGGGAAATGAGTATGACATTAAGGCAAAAGATAATCCATATGACAGCAGATCACTGGTAGGAGCAAAAGAATCTTACAATGGTTGGTTTAGTGCAACTCTTTCAGTTTCCAGGTGAGAAAACTAGGGATTACTGAATGCTTTTCCCAGATTCATACAGGAAAGGGACAGTGGCAGATTCAGTACCAGAACAAAAATGTGACTCCCATAGACATTGCTGTTTTTACCATACTCCACTTTCACTCTCATTTAGGAGGCTATCTTTTACCATGTATGTTATTAACACTCCATTGATTAAAGAGGAAACTTAACTTGAAATAGGTTGCTCTTTAAAATTCTGTTTAATTTCATTTATTTTTATCTTTATTTAGTCTCTTTAAGTTTAAATCGCATTTCCGTAAACACCAAGACTTAGTGATATACCTCATTAAGCAAACTGTCCTTTACTTTGATAGCCCTTTCCATCAGTAAGTTCTACCTCATTTTGGAATTGAATTCTTTTTTTATTAACTTGGAGACCACTGTTAGATCCCTGAAAGACATCAAGTGTAAACAATCCACTTTGCTACCTCACTTTATTACCCTAAAAAATGCATGCATGTATGTGTTTGCTTACTTGTCCTTTATAAGCTTTCCAAATTTATTTCCCATAGCTCACTTAGCCTTTGTCAGCTTTACTTTAAAGTTCTCACTTAGCTAATTTTCTCTACACTTCTTTCTGTTTTCTCTGCTTGAAAGGGCACAGATGTATCCTTAGCACAATGATAAAGGTATGATCATTCCTTTGTGATAGTTAATTATAGTAAAATTTATGAAACTAGACAGAATAAGCACTTAATTTGGAAATGGGTGACATTTGAAAATATCCCATATACAAGTGAACAATTGGTTAAGCATTATTATTGTAGATCCATTGCCCTTTACATTTTCCTATGTAGTATCATTACCTTTATAACACCATCAAAACATTCATTAATGCTCTTTTTAATTTGATAAAATATGAAGCAATCTCAAAAGTGTGGTCTCTATTACAATTTTATAATCTAAAGAAAATATCCCAACTATGTCCAATATAGAAAGTATTGTCCTTATCCTAAATGTCTCAGTTGGCACAGTTCTACTTCAGTCTGGACCCCTAGAATCAGACACCAAAGGACATCAGACAAAGTTAGTTCAATGGTACCAGCTGAAGAGAGGAGAAGCATTTGCATAACTTTTATATGCCAAGAACTTTGCTAAATGCTTTACAATTATTATCTCATTAGATCCTCACAACTACTCTGGGAGGTAGGTGTTTTTTATTATCACCATTTTACATATCAGGAAACTGAGGCAAAGTGAGGCTAAGTAACTGGCCCAGTGTTATACAGCATGTAGATGAGGCTGAATTTGAACTCAGGCCTAGGGAAAGAAGAGAATGTAGAGTTTGATTGCATTTTTGAGCTTGTTATTGTTTTCACTGGGGTAGGAGTTGGCATGGGAAGACGTAAAGTGAGATTGTGGTTCAGTGAAATGAAAACAGTTTATAGTCAAGCAACTGAATTTGAATCTCATCTTTGCTCTTTATTATTTGTAAGACTCCAGGCCACTAATTTAGCATCCTTGGTCTTCAGTTTCTCATCTATAAAATGAAATTATTATATGAAATGATCTCTAAGGTCCTGACTGACTAGTCACTAACAGGAGGGTGAACAGAGTCCTGACCTTTTACAGATTTGGGATGGAGCAGGTTCACTAATGATGTGAGAGTGAGGCAGCAGAGTTCTGGAGAATCCTATAAGATGGGAGAGTTAGAGGAGTCTAACTGTTTTGAACTCGGTAGAAATCGGGATTTTTCTTTTTCTTTCTTTCTTTTTCTCTTCTTTTCTTTTGTGGCTTTAAGGAACATTTAAAGAAAACCACTAGGTTCCAAGGTCAGAAAATGGCATTTGAAAAATCTTTTAGTGTCCCATTTTTACATTTACCAATAAGAATTTCAGCATAAGTTCTTTCAGCCTAGACATCATTAACCTGGGATCTGTGATTTTTAAAAACATTTTAATATAATACTTCCCTTGTAATTCTTTTCATTTGCCACTCATTTGAACATCTTTGGGGCTTCTCTATTATGCTGCAGGAGCCTTTGTGTCCTACAAGATAGTATTAACTCTAGAAGTTACCCTCCAGTGGTACCCTCTGCTCCTGGGTGCCCCCTTATTGGAGGGCAGGGATCTCATCCCAGAATCCAGACCAGTTATCTCTTTCTGTTACACCCAGGTATATTTCTTGGGGCTTGACTTCATCCTGCCCCCCAGACCTAGTATCTTCTCTACCTTCCCACTTCAGACCTAGCACTCTATCCATTGTACCACCAATCTCAAAGGAAAACGTTTGTTATATTGTCACGAATGAAGTTTTGTTATTTTTGTTCATATCAGTTGTGGAACATTCACATTCTACTGTGCTTTCTCTTCTGGATCTAGAAAAATTTCACCGGTAGAAGCAAGGGCAGTTATTTTTGTCCTGGGGAAATCTGTCCTGGAAACATACTCCCTCTTTCTTTTTCTTCAACTTAGAATTATAGCCTTAATTTTTGGAAGCATTCATAATTAAGCAATTTTTAATATGAGAGAGTTTGAATTACCTGACTATGTAATGGCCTCATGTGACTGAAAGGATGAATGCTTTGCTTGAACTGAATTGTTGATTAATCCAAAGAAAAATCTGTATTGATCTAGATGTAAACACTTAAATACTCAAAAGGAAATTCAAAATTGGTAAAGAGAGAGAAAGAACCCATAACTGTTGGCAAGAATTGTTAGCCACACCTAAACAAACTGGCAAAGCTAAGTTAGGGAAAAGAAGTACATTTAGAAATCTGATAGTTTTATTTGATGTTTCCAGTAAGACAAGTTATTTGAAGAATATCCAAAAAATTGCGAAGTGATGATTTTTATGTCAGTGACAACAATATTAAAAGATGACCTGTAAGAAAGGCTTAAGTGTCAGAGATAAAAAGGAGGCAGAAGTAGAAACTTGAAACACTCAAATGGAGCATTTACAAGCTCCTGCCTACCAATCAGTATTTTTTAATTGAAATTGAAGTTAAATGGAGTAATTGTGTAGCAAAAAAAAAATTTTTTTAAGATTAAAAAAAGAAGCAAGGCTTAATCACTGGTGCACGTAGGAGATCAAGGTGGTTTTAATTAACAAATACCTGGTGAAGATAATAATGATATCATCGCTGGCATAATATTCGGTTATCATCAACTGCTTAGGAAAGAGACCCAAGTTTTCAGTCATGGTCATTACTGAAATACTAGGTCAAAGATTCAGATACCTCCAAGGAGTCCGTGGACAGATTTTCAGTGTTCGTGAACTTGGGTGGGAAAAGTTACATCTTTCTTTTTCCAATATAATTAATTTATTTTAAAATACTATGTATCATATATATATAATCACATATTCCTTCATAATACTATGTATTGTTTTATGCATTTAAATATTTTCTGAGTTCCATACATGTTACCAGACTGCCAAAGGGGTCAGTAACAACAACAACAAAATATTATGAACACCTGGTACCTCTGTGGTCATCTGAGCATTTGGGTTCTCTGAGTAGTATAGTACAAATATACAAAAGGTATGGCATTTGTAACCCACTTTAGAGGTGCTCAGCCTGGCTTGGTTTATGCCCAGCTGCTACTGCTCTGTTAGCATTCAGTATGCAATTTCTTGTGGCAGTAGAGAGATCAATGGATATGGAATCAGGAAGATTTTAGCTTAAATTCTTCTTTAGACATTAACTAGCTGTGTGACCATGGGCAAGTCATTCTACCCTCTCAGACTTAGTTTCCTCCTCTGAAAAATGAAGATAATATTGGGCAACTTCCAAACAGAGTCATTGTAACATTGTAATGATATTTTGCATATGTGTGTAGGGGAAGGCGGTAGAGGATGGAAGGTGAAAGAAAGAGAATACCCATATTAGCCATGTTATTAAAAAAAAGAAAGATGAAAAAGTGAAAGAAATATGCTTCATTTAGTTTTCTCTGGAGGTGGATAGTGTTTTTAATTATGGATCCTTGAAATTGTCATAGATTATTGTATTAATCAAAGTAGCTTAGTCTTTCACAGAAGACCATAGCATGCCAAAACTGTCCATGGGCTTTTCTTGGCAAAAGATACTTAAAGTAATTTGCTATTTCCTTCTCTAGTGGGTTAAGGCAAACAGAGGTGTCCCTATTTTTCTACCTCCCCTTTGGCATTTATCTTTTTCCTTTTCTGACATGTTAGGCAATCTGCTATGTATGAAGTGGTACCTCACAGTTGTTTTAATTCGCATTTCTCTAATTATTAGTGATTTGGAACATTTTTTCATATGACTATTGCTAGCTTTGACATTTTTCTAAAAATGGTTTCCTTTGACCATTTAGCAATTACAGAATGACTCTTATTTTGGTAAATTTGGCTCAGTTCCCTATATGTTTGAGAAATCAGACCTTTATTTTGCTGTAATTTCCCCCCCAACTATCCTACTTTTCTTCTAATTTGACTGCATTTGTTTTGTTTGTGAAAACCTTCTAATTTAATGTAGTTAAATTAATCATTTTACCTCGTGATCCTCTCTGTTTTTTCTTTAGTGATAAATTCTTTCCTTATCCATAGATCTGATGAGTAAATTTTTCCACTTGCCTCTAATTTCCTTATTATTTCACCCTTTATATCTAAATCATGTATCCATTTTTATCTTATCTTTGTATGTGGTTTAAGCTTTTGGTCTATGTCTAGCTTATGCCAAACTCTTATCTATTTTTTTCCAACAATTTTTGTCAAATTTTTATCCCCAAAACTTGGATCATTGGGTTTGTCACATATTAGATTACTATAGTCATTAATTACTGTGTACTGTATACCTAATCTATTCCACTGATCCACTACTCTTTGCCATTATCATATTATTTTAATGATAATTACCACTATGTAACATAGTTCAAAATCTGGTACTGCTAAGCTGCTTTCCACTAAATTTTTTCATTGATTCTTTTGCTATTATTGGCCTTTTGTTCTTCTGATAAATTTTATTATTTTTTAATTCTATAAAACAATTTGTTGGTAGTTTGATTGGCATGGCACTGAATAGATAAATTAATTTAGGTAGAATTGTCATTTTTATTAAACTAGCTCAGTCTGCCCATGAAGAATTACATTTTCTCCAATTGTTTGGTCTTTGTAAGAAAATATTCTGTATATACAAGATTTTAACCTCTGGACATTTCTTGAAAAAAGCATTACATAATGAAATGCAAGCTCCTGTTGAACTGAAGTTTATGGAAAGAAAAAAACTGCCAACAACTTAACCTGTACATAGGATATTATGGTGGCATAAAGGTCCTGCGTCCTAGGAAACTCTGCCTCTGGAGAATTATCTCTGGAAAATTCTACTATGCTACAAAGTCTTTTGAATATAATTCTGAGGATAATAGGTCTACTTTCTGGAAACCAACCTGGCTGATTACAGAGAGGTTAATCACCAATAGGTTCATCAATACATGGCAAGTTTTACTATGAAAACTTGTGAAACTAACAAAAAAAAAATGACCCCCTAACCCTAAGTAGCCAGCCCCCTTCTACTTCCATAATGAGGGTGGTAGAGATGGGACAAAAGGGAGAGAAAGGAGCTAAGAGTTTCATGGTTTTTAAAGCATCTATGTGACTCAGTGGATAGAAAGCCAGAACTAGGGAGATAAGAGGTCTTGGGTTCAAGTCTGATCTCATACATTTCCTAGCTGTGTGAGCCTGGGCAAGTCACTTAACCCCAATTGCTTAGCCCTTATGACTCTTCTATCTAGGGCCTGATATTTTGCATTGATTTTAAGACAGATGGTAAGGGTTTAAAAAAATAAAGCAGCTATAAATATTAATTTACCTGTTGGCACTCTAAGAGTAAGATCATTGTTGAAGGACCCATGAATTTACATACTATTGGAAACACTATTGGAATATTGATATTCTCAAAAATTTAACCACAAGAGAAAACAGAATGTGTGATTGATTTGAAAAGAATATAGAGCCCAGGGGTTCTTCTTGAAGGGAAATTCATGTGTACCCAAAGGCAACAAGAAGCAAATGTCCCTTCATGGGATGCTTATCTTGAGGTTTTCATGATAAACACAAGCTATCTAAGGGTTGAATATACTCTTCTGAACAAGTGATCATTGGTATAATTCAAGCATAGGTAGAATGCCTATCAGAGATCACATAGAAGAGATTTCTCTAAGTAAGTAAAATATCAGATTTGGTAATTTCCAAGATTCATTTCATCTGTGTATTGTTTCCTTTTTAATTTCATACATACGGTTTAGATTTTGCTCAATAAACAATTACAATATGATTACTACGTATAAAAATGTCTCATTGGACATAGTGGTAGATACCAGTACATGATCCCTGACCTTAAAGAGCTTACAGTTAAAAGATATAAGACATGTACATAAATAATAATATAGAAGAGAATGTAACTACATAAAGTAAATTAATATTTTCATTTAAAAGAATAAAACTTTGTAAACCATATTAATGACATTTTATCTCAGTATTTTTAGAGTTCTATTTTTTCCTATTATTTATTTAACAAGTTCTCTGATAAAATATATTGCTTAGGTTCAATCATGCTGATATATATACACATATATATATATATATATATTGTACTTTCTTTCACTGAGACATATCTGTTCTCTCACTTAAAAAAAAGCAAAACATGAATGTTTCTAGTCTTTCCAGAAGCATAGGGTCTATTTGACACCTTTCACAGAATATTCCTCTTGCCTTCTTTACATTTTGCAAACATTTATTGAGTGCCCATTTATTGTGTGGCATACGTTTTATTGCTCTAAAATTAGAGAGCATGTAGAATGTTTCATCAAAGTAAATGCTTATTTCACCTGAGTGTTAAGGATGAACTGCCAGCTAGAGAAAATTGTTTTGCCAGTGAGTTTTTATGCTGTACTTTCATGGAGTGCGTCACAGCTGATACCCCATTTTCGACAAGCATTTTCTGCAGTGATAGTATTTGTGTATGCTGTGTATGTGCCTTAAAATTCCCTAAAAATTCTGGCAAAGCTGTACATTGCCACACTTCCAGAGACCTATTGCCTTTGAATTGTTGATGAGCCAAGAAGTGCTAATATTCTCTTTAGTGATTGCTTCCCTTGATTTAAAAAAAAAAAAACAACTAGAATTCAAACTGGCTCCTTAATGATGATGAGGGTGATAGAAGTTTATATTTGCATATCATTCTGTATTTGAAAACAATCTTTGGCTGTGAAAACCCTTGGAGACAGGAGAAGCCTGTATTATTAACCTCATTTGATATGTGAAGTATCTGAAGTTCATATAGGGGGGTTAGGTTATAGAATTGGACCTAACCAAAAGTATTCTGGTCCTGAATTTAGTGCTTATATGATTCAACAGTCACTTCTCAGGGATAGGTCTGTTTGCTTGTTTTTAATTTGTATCTCTAGTACTTAACATTATTGCCTGAGCCATAATAGGTGCTTAATGAACAAATGCTGCCTTTTTTCTCTCCTCTCTCCTCATTGGAATATTTTTTATAATTGGTATCTGTTTGTATACCTTGCCTAGCACCACACTATCCCTGAAGTTTCTATTCTCATGGAGGAATCTTTTACTTGTGTGAACTCCTTACTAGATATGGATTTTGAATGATTCTTTAGGGAGGAAGCATTAGATTAGATAAATAACCTTTCTGCAGTTCTAAATCCTTTGAAGAAAAGGGTAAATAGACTTCCTTCTTGGTCTTATCTGCTGCCTTTTTATTTTCCAAATTGGCTTTATTCCATGCTCCCAGGCAGGGACAGCTGGAATGAATAAGCCCAGTGGGAAAATTAGTGATTTTGCTGCCTCTGTGAGCCTTGCTTTCTGTAGAACCTGCTGCTCTCCTGATGGTGATCATTTCATTTCTGAATTATGTGTGCTCAGACAGTGTGGTTGGTTCCAGTGAGACAGTGGCATTAAGAGACCTGCTTGTTCAGGTATTAACTACCTCAGGCTTGAAACTATTGATCCTTTCCTACTTTACAGTGGTTTGTAGGGGGTACCCAGAAGGTCAACTTTAGCCAGAACTTAAGTCTCATAAATGGGCATGCATTGTATTATACGACAGGATTGGGGAAATCAGCATTGTATTTTTAATAGGGACAGGTTCTCTTTGGCCCAACTAAAATGTAACCATTTTTCATAACATGCCTAGAACTATGCATTATGTATAGTAGATGCTTAATAAATTTAATTCTTGAAATTGAATATCAGAAGCAGTATCTCCCCAAATATGAATGAGTTTTAGTATAGTTTGGAAGAGGATATACTTTATTCTCTAAATTCCTATAAGTAGCTACAAAATGAATAAAGATTGAGAGTAATCAATTCTGAAAACCAAAATATGTAATCCTCCTCACTTCATGTGAGAGATTGTAATTATTGACATTTGGCAATAGTAATTTTATACTTATGCTTGGCCACTATACTAGAAGTAGGAAAGTGAAAACAGAACTGGCAGGTACCTCTTTCCTTGTGAGTAATGGCCAAGTATGTTCTTACTCTCTCATTGTGACTAAGGACTCTGCCATTGCTTGCCCTATAGTTTTTAGTTCTAATATCTGATCATTTAAGCACCTAACATATGTAAAACACTATTATTTATGGTAGCATACAATATACCATTCATTTGACTTAAAAACCTGTTTTTTAAGGTCTGAGATTAGAATTTAGGTTCTCTATAAAGCTTTGTTTTTTGGCAGATTTGTATTTTTATATTCATTTAGAATTATCCTGCTAGCATGGGTTTTAGTTTTATCTACTACAAATTACCCTTGTCTTTTTCAGTCATTAGATTCCATCACTTAATAGGTTGAGGTAGAGATTGGAGATGGTATTTGATTTTTAAAACACTTAATCCAATCCATTTTCTTAATTCTAGAGGTATGAGGCTTCAGAGATCCTCTGATGATCACCAGAAGGGTTTCACAACCATAGTAAAATCTGTTACGGATCATGACTCCTCCTGATCCTTAAATTGTCTTTGTAGCGTAAAGTAGGGAGGAAATACTGGAATTAGGTTCCTCTTTCTGAAATTCTCCCTTTTTTCTTCTCTGTGGCATTTTTGTACATGTATTTAATAACCTCCTTATAATCTCAGTTCATCTGTTTCTGCTTCAGACAGAAAGAGTATCCCTGTAAGCCCTCTCACTTTTCTTTTCGTTACAAATGATGCCAGTACACTGCTTTAGACACAGGCGCACTCAAGACATTCAGGAAGTATAAAAGAGACGAAAAGGCAAATATTCTATATCCTCAGAATCAAGTTCACTACATGACAACTTAATATTTTTATTTCAAACTTCTGACCCCTAAGATCCTGTATCCTTGACTGTCTTATTTTTAGGATGTAATTATTCCTTTCTATGTTGAAGACCTCCTGGGTCTGAGTACATTGGTTATATCTATTTCCTAGTACATTGGAGTGCCATTGACTCTTGTATTTCTAATCTTTTGTAGGAAGGGAAAGAGAGAAACTCATAGGCACTTACAGTGCCTCATATGTGCCAAACATATAAGTGCTTTTTTACAAATGTTATCTCATTTGATTCTCACAATGACCCTGGAGGTTAGATGCTATTATTAACTCTATTTTACATTTGAGGAAATTGAGGTAAACAGAAGTTATATAACTTGTCCAAGATCACACAGCTAGTAGATACCTGAGGCTACATTTGAACTCAGGTCTTCACAACTCCAGGCCAAGTGCCATATCCACCAAGCTACCATCTATCTCTCTCTGACGCGGATTTTTGTTTATTCATTTTCTCTTTTCCTGTTCCTAGCTTTTGATTGTTAGCTTTATCCAACTGATGCCCATATCAAAGTATAACAGCATTCTGTTGGACTTAAAAAATCCTTATGTTTAAAGATTTATTATAAGTTTATAACTTAGGAAATAATAAAGAAACCTGACAGTGAAGCATCACTTCATAGTTACAGAGGTTTGAATACTTCCATGATAAAGCCAAAAGACCATTAATTCTAGTTAGAATACTTCAATTTAATCTCATCTCTAATACTTGTTGTTGATTTTTAGTAATTTTCAGTCAAGTCTGATTCCTTGTAACCTCGTTGGTGATTTTTTGGGAAAGATCTTGGAGTGGTTTGCTATTTCCTTCTACAGTTCAATTTACAGATGTGGAAACCTAGACAAATAGAATTAAGTGACTTGTTCCAGGGTTACACAGCTAGTAAGTATCTGAGGCTAGATGAGTCTTTCTGACTCTAGTTCTGGAACTCTGCCCACTGGGTCATCTAGTTGCCCCCTACTACTTGCTATATATGAGTAAATCAGTTAACCATTTTGGCCATTAGTTTCCTTATCTATGAAACCTGGCTTTCACAAATGCCCAGATCACTGAAGATGGAGACATCCCTGTGACAAGAATGCAAATGTCAGGGACCTTCTCATGGGTCAAAACATTAATTTTTCCCTTATCACCTTTATCTTAAGTGATCTAGGTATTCACTAAAACCAAGTTACATCTATAAAATGAAAATTTGCATTAGGTAATTTATAAGATTTTCCTTTGAGCTCTGAAACCTATGAAATCATGAAACAGGTACTGACCACATAGCAATAGGCACTAGTGATATTTTTATTTTTGAAATACATCATATTTTTACTTAAGAAGACTTGTATTGGCTGGATACAGTTTTTTAGAGAAAATAAGTTTGTAGATCTTATTCAAATGTTTACAAAATAATTACCTATGTCATAAACTCTTTAAAATTACATCTGTATTATATTTCTCAGAATACCAGGAAAACAACAAAGATTTTTCCTCCTGGAGTACTTTGTTTTTAGGATTCAAATGTACCAGTTATATCATAGAAGGAAAATCTCATTTCTCCCCCTGTCCCCTATCTGATACATGATAAATACAAAGTTTTCCCCAAAATGAATTCTCAGTTTAATTTTTTATTTTAAATAAGATGTGTGAGAAGGAAATATATCCTAGGCTAATTGAATATTGCTTCAGTATTTTACTACGGGGTGGCTTTCCTATGATCAAAATGATAATAATGTTTCTCCCATGTGCATTTTTACCTTTCAGACCCAATAGCCAACAGATGTAAGTGAATGAATTCTTCAACATCTAAATGTTTCACAAGATCTGTTTCCAAAATAAGAATGTCCCTGATAGACTCTGGAAAATGTTCTGGGATTCACTTTAGACCTTTAGGATTTGAAAGCTGCTTATTACCACATCAATTTAAGTGTAACTTTCCAGTGGTACACTTAAGTAGCATTGTTGTAAAACCAGCTGAACCCAATTCTACAGACATTTTGGTTCTTAGTGAAAAGATGTATATTTTTCAGAACAAATGTGTTCTTTCCATATTTCATGTTGGCAATGGATTGTCACTGAAGATGTCTGAATACTCTTTAGAGTTTACTGCCATTTTAATTCTTTAAAAACTCAGTAGCCTAATCTAGAAATGCATTCATCATGGAATCCATTTCTGCCTTACTTTGTCCATTGGAAGAGTGTTTGTAATGGTAGGAGAAAAACATCATGGCATAATGGATAATCATCCTCATATTCAGAAAAAAATCCTAAGTTCACGGATTGTCTCTGATACATACTGAGTAACTTTGGCTAGTTAATGAAACCTCTCAGCATTCCTAGATAACTTTGTAAAGCTATGTATTATAAAACATTTGCAGTTCTCACTTGGTGAAGGAAGTGTCCTTACCAAGAATTCCTTTTTACCATATAAATATCTTAAATTTTAAATTTTAAAAAGGAGAGAAAGAGATCTTTAGGGACATTTTATATTCTGATTTTTTGAGACCTAATTGAGCAGTTTTAATTAAACTTCATTGTATTGTGTTAAAATAAAAAGTGGGATTATGAATAACATACTACAATTCCTATGGAATTTTCATAGGATTATAGACCTGGAATGCCCCTCAGATATCATCTAGTCCAATTCTCTGATTTTAGAATTGAGGAAACTGAGACTAATACTCCAGAATTAATGTTCTCTCTGATTTACTATGCTCTCTATCATTTATAAGAGAAAGCCTATGAATATTTCCCTTTTTACTTTAGAATATGAAGGATGTTTTGGGTTTTTTTTTTTAGAATAAGAGGACAAATCCCAGACAGTATGTGGCCATCTGATGTCCTCTGTGAGGACGGAGAGATAAGAGAATGCCTAGGAATTTATAATTTTATTTTCCTGGGAAAGTATGTCTGTCTAATCAAGTTTAAAGACACAGTGTTAGTGAGCATAGCTAATTGTGTAGACTGTTAGATTTCTGATAAGAGTATCAGGGTTGAATTTTGAGTGGAACAAAATGTCTGTTTGACTAGACTGATGAGATGTAGGAAGGTTATATTTTTTGCTAATAGGATTATGTAAATGAATATACATTTTAATATAGAACTATTAATTTTATAGTTCTTACATAAACATGTATTACTTCTTTTTAACAGTATTGGGATTTTGAAGATATTCATATATATATATATATATATATATATTTAAATATAATTACAATTACACAGTTCTGAAATTGTGACTGGCTCATTCTTCATTACTAAATATGAATAACCTGTAACAACAATCTGAAAACGAAGATAAAAAATTCTTTGTGAGAAATCTGAAAGTCTGAGTATAAAATAACCTCACAACACTGATAAAAGTGATGAAGGACTGTTGAAATTAAGTAGTAGTGTATATTATACAAAGTATATAAAATATGAATTAGGTAATTGGCTCATGACAAAAGAATTGTTTCTTTTATAGGATTCAGATCAGGATTTCTTATTTAATCCATTTTACAAGTAATAAAAATTTTGGGTCAAAGAAAATCTGGTGACTGCAAATTATTTTTTCTTTTCCTTTCTTAGATATATAAAGATAGGTATGATTAGTGGCTTATAGACTTAGTTTCAGGTCTGAAATTTCCCTTGGAAATCTTAAATATGGTTGCTCTTATGAGTTATATACAGCTTGGACTTTCTTTTTATCCTAGGTGAACCAGTAATATTTTTATATACTAATATTTTTACAACACAGGTGTTGATTTTTTTAAGGAGAGGGTAAGTAATCATATTCTAAATATCTTAATATAGCTTTTCATTATCTATGTCTCTTGGATGATAATTCTTCCCCTTTACTAATCTAGATTATTTTTCTTTTTATACTATCAATATAATGTTGTTTTCATACCCTCCATCTCCATTTTCTTGAGATACCACTAAAATATTTTCTCTCCTAACAATTTTGAGCAGATCAAATGGATTACTATAAATTACATGTTAATATACTGAAGTAACTTTGTGTGGCTTATTTGCCAGAAATTTAATTACTTATTTACAGCAATTATAATTACTGCTGTGTAGAGTAAATTGCTTTTGGGGGCTTTGAGGGTTTTTTAATCTGATAATTTTAAATTCGTTCATTCATTAAGCTAAATTTATATCCTTCCCTATCTCCTGTGTTACATTTTACCATTTATAACAGGTCAAGATACCAGAATGTGTTGTCATTTGCTCAAGTTTTCTAGGAGGTCATTTTGGTCCCTTAAACGTAGAATTTTAAATGTATATTGTTAAATGATCAAGTTGTTAGTGTCATTGAAGGGAAACTGATTTTTCTTTTTAGCTTTTGAATTGCATTTTAGCATTATTTTGAATACTTTTAGCTCTTTTTTTAAAAAAAAATTTTGGTTTCATCTGGTCTTCTGATTTTATCATTGTGGAAAATCTTGGCGAGGAAACTCCCTATGCCAATATTCAAGTTCAGCCTCTGAGACCACTGAAGTAATTTTCAAAACTTCTGATTTTCAGTTGATGAGCATTTATAAGCATCTGCTTTGGAGCAGGCTCTTTCCTACCTTGTAGGGATGCAAAAAGAAAAGTTTAAGTTTTTTTCAGGAGAAGAACCATATACATATATGAGTATATACAAGACAGACAAGATTCACTTATCGGATAAGAATACGTGAGAACATGAGAAGACCAGAAAAGTTGACGTTTGAGAAAATCTTAAAGGAAGCCAAGGTATTCCAAAGGAGGGAGAACATTCCAGATATAGAGGGCTTTAAATGAAAAGGAGGAAATAAATTTAAATGTAGAGAACACCTCAAGAGGGCTGGTATGGCTGGACCAAAGAGTGTGTGTGAGAAAATGTTTATGTAAGAGACTAGGAAAGGTTGTGAATAGCCAAATACAAGAATTCATATTTGATCCAGAGGTAATAGGGAGCCATTGGAGTTTTAGTCAAGAATAAAAGGGAAAGGTGTGTGTGGAGATGATATGTGAGATTCGCATTTTAGGAAAGTTGTTTTGGTGGCTCTGTGGAGAATGTACTGGAGTTGGGAAGAGGCTAGAGGCTGGTGGAACAATTAGCAGGACCTTATGAAAGTCTAGGAGAGAAGTAATAATGGGCCTGGGCAGACTGGATATGTGGAATGAGTAAGAATAAGGAGTCCATAGGATGGCACAAAGGTTATAAAACTGGAGAACTCGGATGCTGGTCATAACTTGGACAAAAATTTTATAAATTTCAAAATAAGTAGATTTGGAAGCAAATATGTGATAGTTTGAGTGTGTTGTTTCAAATGCCTGTGGGACATCTTGCAGGTAAATTGATTGAGAAGGAGAGTGCAGATGTAATGATTTTATAAAATTCTAAAATGTGGAGGGATTGGAGCTAACAGTGAGAATAAAGAATGAGTTTAGGAAAAGTAAGAGATAGGAAAGATCAAGTGTTGAAAAAAGACTGACAAAAGAGGGAATTTTGTAGTTTAAACATAGAAACGGAATACTTGTAAGTAATGGTGAGAGTAAGGGCATGGTCAGCACTTTGAAGTGAAGTGGAGGAGTTATAATGACAAATGGGTAGATTGGGAAAGTGGGGCAGTTGAAGGCTTTTTCCCTCATTAATTAGCATTAGGCCATATCAATATCCTTGAGACTCAGAATAAGAACATAAAAGCAATAAAAAATGTTATGGTTAAGGAACAGAAGTGTACCAAGTATCCTTCTATGATAGGCTCAGTGCCTCTTGACTTGTCTACTGGTCAATAAAAAAGGAAAGAAAAAGGCCAAAATTAATATGATACTTTGTACCGTTGGAAGAGAAACACAGAAGAAAAACAACTGCTTGAACACATGGGCTGATGGGGACATTACTGGGGATGTAGATACTAAATAATAACTCTAGTCCAACTATTAATAAAATAGAATTAGGTCTTAATCAGTGATACATGTAAAACCCAGTGGAATTGTGCTTCAGCTAAGGGGGGGCTAGGGAGGTTTGGAGGTAAAAATAAATAAATAAAATAAGTAAAATATAACAATAAAAATATATATGGTACTTTGTAAAATGATATCTAATTATGAAAAGTTATTTCATCATCATCATTATCACCATATTTAAGAATGATCCCTCTTTACCCTCAAAATTGTGTTATCTTCTGCATGGAACAAGGTGGTCCATATATCATATCATATCTATCATATATAGTTGATATAGCCTTGTAGGTCTTTCCATGTTAATTTTCTTTAATTCCATTTTTACTTTCTCATATAGTATTAAGGAGCAGTGGATTGAGAGTCAGGCCCAAAGATGGGAGGTCTCAGGTTCAAATCTGGTCTCAGACACTTCCTGCCTGTGTCCACCTAGCCCCCACTGCCTAGCCCTTACTGCTCTTCTGCCTTAGAACCAATACACAGTTTTGATTCTAAGATGGAATTTAAGGGTTTAAAAAAACAAATCTGGACAGATATTTTCCATTTTCTTCTTGTTTTCTTGGTTATTTTGACAAATTTCATTTGAGTTTGTTTTTTCTTCTACTATTTCTTTTTAAGTTATTGTCATTTTTGTTTATTCACTTCAAAATATATGTCCTTTCCTCTCCTGAATTTTCCATATTCGTTATTCTGAGCAATAAAGCTTTATTACATTTGTTTTCTATGTTTTTAATGTATTCTCCAATTGATAGATGTCAATTTTCTCCACTTCTGTGCTATATTAAATATTTCAGTATATTATATAGAGATCCTTTTTCTTATTGTACTTCTTGGTATGTCCTCATAATAAGTGGGCTCTCTAAATTTAAAAAAAAGTGGAAATTTTAGAAACTTAGTTTATTTCCAAATTGCATTCAGACTAGGTGGACTTATTTGCAACTCCACTAATGGTGTATTAGCATTAGTTTCTCTGTCTTCTCTTAACCCCTCCAACATTATTAGACCTTCTACAAAAGTGTTTTAAGAAGATTAATCTGGCAGTAGGATTAAATAGACTAAAGGATAAAAACTGAAAGGAGGGAGATTATCTGTTTAGGACATTGCAATCATTCTGTTGTAGAGTGATAAGGAGACTAAACTAGTCTGATATCTGTGTGAATTAAAAGGGGAAAATGTCAAAGAGGGAATTCATAGGACTCAAGATTTAATAAACTTCTCTAGCCTCCATAGCTCTCCTCCATTTGAAGCCACAGATTTAATACTATGAATAGTCCTAAAAGCTTCAAAGGGACAGGTTCTCTATAGATACTATGCATATACATGACATAATTTGACAAAGCATAACAGATATGCAGAATATTAAGATGTTTTCTATTTTGCTTTTGCAACCACATTTATGTTCAGAATTCTAGAACCTAGAAATCCTCTGGCTTAACAATCTTATTTTTATAGCCAAGAAAACAGAAACTAAGATTTGGTCAAAGTTATACAATTGGATCATATAGCACTTTTTAAATGAAGATATTAAATCATTTTACTGACAGTGTTTGGTGCCACATATTTTTCTCGAGAATCAGTGCCAAGATAGCTTCCACCATCTCTCAGAATTACAGGGGCCTTTGTAGCCACTTTGCATAACTCATTTGGGATGGAGTGAGGTAGTGGGGGGAACCACACCTGACAGGAAATCATCTATCCTTTAGCTGAAGATCTCAAAAGAGAGAGAACCAGTTTCCCTAGACTACTGTTCCACTTTGAGATAGTTGAGAATATTCTCCCTATGTTAAGACTAAATTTGCCTCCTTGAAAATTCACTTTTTTCCCCATTCCTATTCTCTTGGCCAAATAAATCAAATGGTCTTGAGGAGCAGCTAGGTGGCACAGTGGGTAGAATGCCAGGATTAGAGTCAGGAAGACTAGTCTTCCTCAGTTCAAATCTGTTCTCAAACACTTACTGGCTATGTGACTTTGCTAGAGTCACTTAACTCTACACTAATTTCCTCATCTTTAAAATAAGCCAGAGAAGGAAATGGCAAACCATTCTAGTATCTTTGTCAAGAAAACCCTAGCTGGAGCCATGAAGGGTTGGACATGACTGAAAAACAACCCAATGACAGTCTCTCTTGAAGGTAACAGCCTTTATATTTATATGTTCAGAGAGTTTCACATAATTCTTTTCTTATACCTTCTCAAACTTCTACATATACTTTTCTTTAAACTGGTTTCCTTATAGCATGATCTTGATCAATGTCCCTTCTAAAATGTGGACTAACAGACTAGAACTAGAACATCACATTCTTCCATTGTGGTTTAACCAGCTAAAGTACACTATTAACTACCTTCTTTCTGGAAGCCATGACTCTTTAATGTATCCTGAGACTATCAGCTTTTTTGACCATCACCCACTATGGACATGTTCAAGTTTTTAGTCCAAAGCTCTAAATCTTTTTCAGGAAAAAAAATCTATCAAGCCATACCTCTCATATCTCATACTTTTCAAATGAATTTTTAAAACAAGATGTAAGAATGTTTAGTCATTTTATTAATTTCTCTAATTTGGTTCAGTCCAGCATCCTAGCCTGCCAAGATCATTTTAATTCTTGACTGTGACATCCTATGTGTTAGCTGTGCAACCCAGTTTGGTATCATCTGGGAACTGATAAGCATGGCATTGATATCTTTATTCAAATAATAGAATAAAATGTTAATCAGCATATGACCAAGCAGAGATCACAGAGGTACAGCATGAAAGACATTTGGCATTGATCTATTAATGACTCCTGCTTGCTCAAATTGAACTTCAGACTTCAAACTGGCTGTGTCACCTGGACAGGTCATTTAATCTCTGCTTCAGTTTCCTCATTTGTAAAATAAAGATAATTATATCTACCTCCAAGTATTATTATGAGGATCCAATGAGATGATTCTTAAAAACTGCTTTATATACCTTTAAAGTAATATAACAAAGTCTGCCTATTAATGTTATTATTGTTGTATCTTAGCTTTTCCATAATATTGACATTAGCCAGTCAAAATGCTTATTAAAATTTACTTATGTCTTTGGTCTTTATTTTCCTCAATTGTGTAAAATAAGGAGATTTGATTTAATGAAAAATAAGTTTTTTTCCAACTCTTAATCTCTTATATATGAAATCGTGATACTGCTTTACCAGTCTATCAGTTTAATAAAATTGATAAAAATGTAAATGACTTTAATCTAGTCCTCTCTTCTTTTTTTTAAAATATTTTATTTTTTCTGATTACACATTAAAACAATTTTAACATTCAATTTTTAAAAATTTAAGTTCCAAATTCTATCCATCTCTCCCCTCACCTCATTCATAGAAGGCAAACAATTTGATTTAGAATATACATGTGCAGTCATGCAAAACATTTTCTTATTAGCCATGTTGCAAAAAAAAAGGCCAAAAATAACCAAAATGAAAATTAGTAAAATAAAAAAGTATACTTCAATCTGTATTCATACTCTGTTCTCTTTTTTAATCTTTATGTCCTTTGGAATTATTTTGGATCAATCTTTCAGCTGATTATCATATAGTATTGCTCTTAGGGTGGGCAGTGTTCTCCTGGTTCTGCTCACTTCATTTTGCATCAGTGCATAAAAATTGAACAATTTTTTAAGCTCTTCTGCTCTTCATTTTTTATAGCACAACCATATATGACATTCTATCACAGTAAAAATAATATGCAACAGCTTGTTCAATTCCCTAATTGATGGACTTCTCCTCAGTTTCCAATTCTTGCCACCACAAAAAGAGCTGCTATATTTTTGTGTGTGTGTATATATATATATATATATATATACATATATTTCAGTTTCCCATTTTTTTATCTCTTTGAGATATAGATCCAATAGAGGTTTTGCTGGCTTAAAGGGTATGTACGGTTTCATAACCTTTGGGGCTTAGGTCCAAATTGCTTTTCAGAATAGTTGGATCATCACAACTACACCAAGAGTGTTTTAGTGTCCCAGTTTTTCCATATCCCCTCCAACATCATTTATTTTCCTTTTTTGTCATATTAGCCAATCTGGTAGATATGAGATGGTACCTCACATTTGTTTTATTTTGCTCTATTTTGCTCTATTATTTTACTCTAAAAAGTAGTGATTTAGGGAATTTTTATATCACTGTAGATAGCTTTGATTTCTTCTTCTGAAAACTGTTCTATATCCTCCAACCATTTGTCAATTGAGAAATGAGTCATTTTATAGATTTGACTAAATTCTCAATGTTTGAAAAATGAGGCCTTTATCAGAAAAAAACTTGTTACATAGCTATTTCCCCAGTTTTCTGCTTTCCTTCTAATCTTGGCTGTCTTGGATCTATTTGTACAAAACTTTTAAATTTAATGTAATCAATATTATCTATTTTACTTCTTGTAAGATTTTGTCTTTTGTCATAAATTGTCATAAATTTGTCATAAATTCTTTCCTCATGCATGGACCCATTTTGACCTTATGTATGGCACAAGATGTTGGACTATACCTAGTTTCTGCCAAACTACTTTCCATTTTTCCCGGCCATTTTTGTTAAATAGTGAGTTCTTGTCCAGAACACTGGGATCTTTGCATTTATCAAACACTAGATTACTATTGTCATTTTCTACTGTGTTTTGTATACCCAATCCATTCTGCCAATGCACAACTTTATTTCTTTGGCAGTACTTGTTTTTGTTTAAATAATCATTGTTTTGTAATACAGTTTTAAATCTGGTACTGTTATGTCACGTTCCATCATATTTCTTTCATAGATTCCCTTGATATTCTTGGCCTATTCTTCCAATGATTTACGCTTTTATTTATTCTACCTCTTTAAAAAGTTCATGGTACTGAATGAGTAAATTAATTATCAAAGAACTGTTATTTCATTATATTGTCTTGGCCTACCATTGAACAATTAATATTTCTCTGTTTTTTTAGGTCTGAGTTTGTGTGTAAAGTGTTTTTAAATTGTTTTCATATGGATCCTGGGTTTGTCTTGGCAGGTAGAGTTCCAAGTTTTTATATTGTCTACAATTATTTTAAATGAAATTTCTCTTTCTGTTTCTTGCTGGACTTTGTTGGTAATGCATAGAAATACAGGTGATTTATGTAGGTGTAGTTCATATCTTGCAACTTTGCTGAAGTTCCTATTTCAATAATTTTTTAGTTGCCTACAATTCTCTAAATATACTATCATATCTGCAAAAACTGATAGTTTTGTATCCTTATTGCCTATTCTAGTCCTCTAATTCCTTTTTCTTCTTTAATTACTATAGCTAGTATTTCTAATACTCTATTGACTAAGAGTGATGATAATGACATCTTTGCTTCCTGTCTAATCTTAGTGGAAAGATTTCTAGCTTATGCCCATTATTGTTAATGATTGTTGATAGTTGTAGACAGGTACTATTTATTTTATGAAAAACTAATTGTTCCTATACTTTCCAGTGTTTTTAATAGGAATGTTTTGTCAAATTTTTCTGCATCTATTTTCTGCATCTATTAAAACCATATGATTTTACTTTTTTAATTGTTATAGTTGGTTATGCTGATATGTTTCCTAATATTTAGTCACTCCTGCGTTCCTGGTATCTTGTCTGGTCATAGTGTCTGATCTTTGTGATATATTGCTATAATCTCCCTCTTAGTATTTTTACTTTAAAATGTTGGATCAATATATTCACTAGGGAAATTGGTCAATTTTTTTTTCTTCTTGGTTTAGGCATCAGCACCATATTTGTGTCATAAAAGGAATTCTATAGTTATTCAATTATCCTTCTTTGCCTGTTTTTCCCAGATAGTTTATATAGTATTGGAATTAATTATTCTTTAAATATTTTTTAGAATTCATTGTTAATTCATCTGAATTTGGGCATTTTTTCTTAGGGAGATTATGTATGGCTCATTTTTTCTAAGGTAGAGTTATTTATTCAATTTCCTCTTCTATTAATCTGGGCAATTTATATTTTTATAAATATTATATTTCACTTAGATTGTTAGATTTATAGGCATATATTTTTGGCATGTAATTGAGCAAAAGAGCTCCTAAAATTGCTTCAATTTCCTCTTCATTGGTGATGAATTTGCCTTTTTCATTTTTGATACTGGTGACTTGGTTTTCCTCTTTATTTTTTCATTCAAATTAACCAATAGTTTATCCATTTTATTTTTTTACAAAACTAGCTCCTAGTTTTATTCAATTTTTTAAACTTTCAATTTTATTAATCTCATATTTGATTTTCAGGATTCCCAACTTCATGTTTATTTGGGGAATTTTAATTTTTTCTTCAAGTTTTTTTAGTTACATAAACAATCTTCTCTTTCTCTATTTTATTGATGTGTTTAGAGATATTGATTTTCCCCTAACTACTGCTTTGGCTCCATCCCGTAAACTTTGGTATCTTATCTCATTGTTATCATTCTATTAAATGCAATTATTGTTTCTATGATTTGTTCTTTGATCCACTAATACTTTAGGATTATATTCTTTCAGCCCTTTGGTAAAAGTAATTTTGTTGCATTATGATTTGAAAAGGATGCTTTTAATATTTCTGCTTTTCTAGATTTGTAGGGGTTTTATGCCCTAATATATGGTTAATTTGTATGTATCTGCCATGTTTTACTGAGAAAAAGCTATATTCTTTTTTTGTCCCATTTGGTTTTCTCTGGAGGTTTGTCATATTTGACTTTTCTAAAATCCTATCTCTCCTTTTAACCGCTTTCTTGTTATTTAGGTTAGATTTATCTAGGCTATGTATTTATCTGTCTATGCATACCACTTCTAATTGCTCTAATAATGATAAAGTTCTTAGGAGTTACAAGGATCATCTTCCTATGTAGGTACATAAAAATATAACACATTGAATCCCTTGTAATTTCTCTTTCATGTTATCCTTTTTATGCTTCTCTTCAGGCTTGTATTTGAAAGAAAAAATTCTATTCAACTCTGATCCTTTCATCAGAAATACTTGAAAGTCCTCCATTTCACTGATTGTTTATTTCTTTCCGTTAAAGGATTATACTGTTTTGCTGAATAGATGATTCTTGGTTGTAATTCTAGTTCCTTTGCCCTCTGGAACATTACATTTCAAGTCCTCCTATCCTTTTAATATAAAATCTGCCAAATCTTGAGTTATCCAGACTATGGTTTCATGAGATTTGAGTTATATCTTTCTAACTGTTGCCAGTACTTTCTCTTTAAACTAAAAGTTCTGAAATTTATGATAATGTTCCTGGAAGTTTTAATCCTGGGTCCTCTTTCAGGAAATGATTGGTGGATTCTTTGAGGTTCTGTCTTGCTGTCCATTTATAAGATAGCAGAAATGTTTCTTTGATAATTCCTTAAAATGTGATGTCTAGATACTTTTGTTGATCATGGCTTTCAGGTAGTCTAATAATTACTAAATTACTTCTCAGTTGTCCGAGGCAATTCTCTTGACAATGTGACAATGTGATATTTCCTGTTTTCTACTATTTGTTTCTTGAAGTTTCATGGAGTCATTAGCTTCCACTTGTTAAAGTCTGTTTTTTTACATTTGACCCATTTTGTTTTTTAAAGTGTTTGTTTTCTTCAGTATTATTTTTTTATCCTTTACCAGATTCTTGCTTCTTTATTCATGGTTTTTGCATCACTCTCTTTTCCCACTTTTTGCTCTGTCACTTGATTTTTAAAATTCTTTTTTTTCAAAATTCCAGTAATTCTTTTTCTGCCTTTGACCATTCACATTATTCTTCAAAGCTTTTCATGTAGCTGTCTTAACTTCACTGCATTCTGGGTTTGTGTCTTGATCTTCCCTGACAAAACAGCAAATTTTTATGGTCAAATTCTTCTTTTGCTATTTGCTAACTTTCCCATATTTCTTGACTTACAATTTGTTTTAAATGTGAACATTGCTCCTAGGATAGAGGGATACTGTCCCAAGGTTCAGGACCTCCTTGCTTCTGTTTTCAGAGCTAAATCTGGGGATGTGTATGTCTTGGGGGGGTGGGGTTTCTGAGGGATGTGGTCACTACTCTCTTGACAGGCAAGATAGTCTTCTCACAACCACAAGCACTTTTCTTGGCCCTGGAATATTTCTAATCAGAGTCCTTGCACTCCTATGTCAGTGAGTCCTGGTGAGATAGTGGTCCTTCTCTCAGCTCTATGAATGAGCCCGTGAATTGTGTATTGGCAGTGATCTTGGAGCTGTTGCTGCTGTGTCTGCTGAACCTCCTCCAAGGTCTACTGCTGGTAAACTGGTACTCAGTCTGCCCTAGGCTCCAAGTCTATCTCCATCTCATTGAGACAGACTTTTCCTGGCAGACTTATGTTTCCCTTACCTGGAAAATTGTTTTATCCCTACCTTTTGTTGCTTGTATTGTATGAGAATTTGACTTGAAGCATTTATTTTAAAGTTGTTTGGAGGGAAGTTTGGAGAGTTCCAGTGAATCCTTGCTTTTACCATTTCGGCTACTTCCCCCATGACCTGTTCTTGATGAAGCCATCCTGGCTTCTTATGAATCTTATTTCCTTTCTGGATCAGAAGATCCCTAACTATAAGTAACCTTATAGACCACCTAACTCCAGACCTTGGCAGTTAGATGGCACAGTGAATAAATTCCCAGAACTAGAGTCAGGAACACTCATCTGCCCGAGTTCAATTCTGGTCTCAGACACTAGCTGGAGAAGTCACTTAAGAGTTTTCTCATCTATAAAAGGCGCTGGAGAAGGAAATGGCAAACCATTCTAACATCTTTGCCAAGAAAACCCCAAATTGGGCTCCTAAAGAGTTGGCATGCATCACAGAACTCCCTGAGAAAAAATCCCCAGGGCCAGACAAATTTACAAGTGAATTCTATCAAACAGTTAAAGAAAAACAAATCTTAATACTACACAAACTATTTGACTTAATAAGCAAAGAAGGAGTTCTACCAAACTCCTTTCATGACACAAATATGGTACTGATTCCAAAACCAGGCAGATCAAAAACAGAGAAAGAAAATTACAGACCAATCTCCTTAATGAATATAGATTCAAAATCGTAATTACTAGCAAAAAGACTCCAGCAAGTGATCACAAGGGTTATTCATTATGATCAGGTGGGATTTGTATCAGGAATGCAAGGGTGGTTCGGTAATAGGGAAACTATCCATATAATTGACCATATTAAAAAGCAAACAAACAAAAATTAAATGATTATATAGAATCAGAAAAAGCCTTTGACAAAATACAGCATCCATTCCTATTGAAAACACTGGAAAGTATAGGAATAGAAGAGCCTTTCCTAAAAATAATAAACAGTATATATCAGCAAGCATCATCTGCAATGGGGATAAAGTAGAAGCCTTCTCAGTAAGATCAAGAGTGAAACAAATTTGCCCATTATCACCTCTATTATTTAACATAATACTAGAAACACTAGCAGTAGCAATTAGAGAAGAAAAAGAAATTGAAGGTATTCAAATAGGCAATGAGGAAACTAAGCTATCACTCTTTGCAGATGACATGATGGTCTACTTAAAAAATCCTAGAGAATCAACTAAAAAGCTAGTGGAAATAATCAACAACTTTAGCAAAGTTCCAGGATACAAAATAAATGCACATAAATAATCAGAATTTCTATATATTTCCAACACATCTCAGCAGCAAGAGTTAGAAAGAGAAACACCATTTAAAATCACCCTAGACCAGTGATGGGCAAACTTTTTAAAGAGGGGGCTAAAGGAAAGGAAATGCTCATCTGTCAGTCTGTTTCTAAGGCAACTCTTTCGAAGTTTCATTGTATTGAATCCTACTCATTGTATTCATCAGATTAGGAATAATGTCATACAGCCAGATAGAACATTTCAGGTGGCTGCATTTGGTCCTCAGGCTGTAGTTTGCCCATCACTGCCCTAGCCAATATAAAATACTTAGGAATCTATTTTCCAAGACAAACACAGCAATTATATGAACACCACTACAAAACACTTTCCACACAATTAAAACTACATTTAAACAATTGGAAAAACATTAATTGTTCATGCGTAGGATGCGCTAACATAATAAAAATGACAATCCAACTCAAATTAATTTACTTATTCAGTGCCATACCTATCAAACTACCAAAAAACTGTTTTACTGAATTAGAAAAAACTATAACAAAGTTCATTTGGAAAAACAAAAGACCAGGAATATCAAGGGAAATAATGAAAAAAAATGTGAAGGAGGGGAGCTAAGCAGTGTCACAATAAAGCAGTGGTCATCAAAACAATATGGTACTAAGAGACAGAAGGGAGAATCAGTGGAATAGACTTGGGGTAAATGACCTGAGTAAGACAGTTTATGATAAATCCAAAGACCCCAACTTTTGGGACAGAAATCCACTATTTGACAAAAACTACTGGGAAAATTAGAAAACAGTATGGGAGAGATTAGGTTTAGATCAACACCTCACACCCTACACAAAGATAAACTCAGAATGGGTGAACAACTTGAATATAAAGAAAGAAATTATAAGTAAATTAGATGAACACAAAATAGTATGCCTGTCAGATCTTTGGGAAAGGAACATTTCAAGACTAAGCAAGAATTAGAAAAAATTACAAATGTAAAATACAATGTAAAATAAATGATAAAATTTTTAAAAATAAAAATGTAAAATAAATAGTTTTGATTGCCTTAAATTAAAAAGGTTTTGTACAAACAAAGCCAATGCAACCAAAATTAGAAGGTAATCAACAAATTGGGGGAAAATCTTTATAACAAAAACCTCTGACAAAGGTCTAATTGCTCAAATATATAAGGAGCTAAATCAATTATACAAAAAGACAAGCCATTCCCCAATTGATCAATGGACAAGGGGCATGAAAAGGCAATTTTCAGATTAAAGAAATCAAAACTATCAATAAGCACATGAAAAAGTGTTCTAAATCTCTTATAATTAGAGAAATGTAAATCAAAACAACTCTGAAGGTACCACCTCACACCTAGAAGATTGGATAACATGACAACCAAGGAAAGTAATAAATGTTGGAGGAGATGTGGCAAAATAGGGATATTAATACATTGCTGGTAGAGTTGTGAATTGATCCAACCATTCTGGATGTCAATTTGGAATTATGCCCAAAGGGCTTTAAAAGACTGCCTCCCCCTTTGATCCAACCATACCACTGCTGGATTTATACCACAAATAGATAATAAGGAAAAAGACTTGTACAAAAATATTTATAGCCATGTTTTTTGTGGTGGCAAAAAACTGGAAAATGAGGGTGTGCCCCTCAATTGGGGAATGGCTGAACAAATCGTGATATCTGTTGGTGACAGAATATTATTGTGCTAAAAGGAATAATAAACTGGAGGAATTCTATGTGAACTGGAAAGACCTCCAGGAATTGATGCAGAGTGAAAGGAGCAGAACCAGGAGAACCTGATACACAGAAACTAATATACTATGGCACATTTGAACAACAATGTAATGATCCAGGACAATTCTGAGGGACTTTTGAGAAAGAGGGCTATTCACATCTAGAGAAAGAACTATGGGAATAGAAACACAGAAGAAAAACAACTGCTTGATCGCATAGGTTGATGGGGATATGATTGGGGATATTGACTCTAAACAATCACCCCAGTGCAAATATCAATAATATGGAAATAGGTCTTGATCAATGACACATGTAAAACCCAGTGGAATTGTGTGTTGGGTATGGGAGGGGGTGGAGGAGGGGAGGGAAAGAACATGAATCATGTAACCATGGAAAATTTTTCTTAAATAAAAAAATTTTTTTAAAGATTTGGCATGACTAAATGATAAATAATTCTGGACCCTCGTTTTATTGAAATTACCCAAAGCCACATAGGGAATAAGTGACAAAATTGTTATTCAAGTCTAAGTTTTGTTTTATGATCATAGATCTAGAATTGAAGGAAACTAAGAGCCCATTAAATCCAATTATCTCTTTTTATTGAAGAAATCAGAGCCCAAAGAAAAGTGTCCAGTCCACAGTAATGCAGTTAGTAAAGACTAGAAGTAAGAATAGACTTTGACACCAAGGCTGGAGCTCTTTCCACTACACCATGCTGCTTCTCATGGCTGCCACTTTAACATGCCCACCTAGCTCACACTTGGGTTGAGTCTCTGAAGAGCATTTAAGCTCACTATAACTATATGTCATAAACCTCCTACCAGTGTGTTTACTTTTCTTCTCTCAGCCAGAGGATTTTATTGAAATGGAAGAGTAAGAGAAACAATAGGTAAGAATCTCTTTCTCATAAAGTTTTGGTACAACTTTTAGAAATGTACTTTATCTCTAGAACTAACATGTAGACATCTTATTTTCCTTCTTATTCTTAGTTGTAATTTACATCCTTAATCTCAGGCATTATATTCTACACCTATTTTCATCCCATACCCAAAAAATTAGTATCTCTATTTAATATACTCCTACAAGAATAATGAAAATAATCTAAAATGCAGAAATCTTAATTTTGGGTTGTAGTACATTTTATGATATCTTAATCCAGTGTACTGAAAAAGGTATTGCCTTCCATAATATATCTAGATTATCTACCAATCTTTTACAATGTCACATGAAAACTAAAAATATACTATATTACCTTTTACAAATAATATAGCTAATTAAACTAACCTACTCTTTATTACATATGGTACCTATGGTACCATATTTTATTTTATTTTTATTATAATTTTTTTACATTTCATTTTTTATCATGAGCCAAATTTTTAACATTTTACCTTTTTTTTCAATTCTGTGTATTTCACTGACTTTAATATATCATATTAGAATGAATATTATTTGGAATAATAATACTGTCACATGTATTCTTCCTTAGGCCATAGTATATTTGCTTTGCATAATTATTTTTGATTTAGAGTAGCCAATTCTAAATGAATGCAAAAGGTTAGAATATGCCTAATTTTAAAAATATACATATGTGGGGCAGCTGGGTAGCTCAGTGGAGTGAGAGTCAGGCCTAGAGACAGGAGGTCCTAGGTTCAAACCCGGCCTCAGCCACTTCCCAGCTGTGTGACCCTGGGCAAGTCACTTGACCCCCATTGCCCACCCTTACCAATCTTCCACCTATGAGACAATACACCGAAGTACAAGGGTTAAAAAAAAATATACATATGCTTAATAACCTCAAAATTAGTATTTAATATTCAATTCTTCTTTAAATTTAATAATAACTAAGCATCACAAGAGAGTCATGCATGAATGATAAAGAGTACCTTTAGATTTTAGTATTCAAAAAGTAACCTTTCATAAATTACATTTTTTAACATTCTAATTGAATGCCATGGTTATATAATATAACTTGAACCTTTACCTAAAATATTTGTATATTCCCCACTCATACATCTGCCATGATAAAGACACTTCTTAGAACCAGGCAGCTAAGTGGTACAGTGGATGAGTGCCAAGCTAATACTTGAGTTCAAATCATGCCTCATATACTTATTAGCTGTGTGGCCCTGGGCAATCACTTAATCCCGTTTGCCTTAATTCCTCATTTGTAAAATGAGCTGGAGAAAAAAGTGGGAAACCACTCTAGTATCTTTGCTTAGAAACCCCAAATGGGTCACAAAAATTTGAACATGACTAAAATAACCAAACATTTTTAGAATCATTATTTCTTTTGTTGGGAAAAAAAAAGACCATATAGAATGGAGAGATTCCAAATTATAAGAAAAATGAAATTGCCTAAGAGATATAATAAACAGGATGTCATTTATTTTGACTCTGGGTTGTCACTTTGAAGCTAGACAATAGATACAGTAGAAGAGTTCTTACCAGTGTTGACATTAGGAGAGTTTTAGGAAACACATTATTTTGTGTGTGTGAGAGAGACAGAGAGAGACAGAGACAGACAGTCAGAGAGGGAGGGAGGGAGGAAGTGGGAAAGAGAGAGGGAGAGGGAAATAGACAAGTATTATTTGAATTGTTTTTTCTCTAGAGAAATCCAAAAATGACCTCTTCCACATGTGTTTTATTTCGTGTAGGTCAGGGATCAGGTAACCTAATCATTTCCACAGCTGACTCAGAATAGTAGCACTCTGTGTTATAAGTAGATATGCTAGGAGCTAGATAGATCAGACTTCTGAGGAAATGCAGCTTCTCTGAGAACTGAGGTTCTAAGTGAGAGGTAAGGGTTAGCAAAGTGGTCATTGAAGCCTACCTATAGTTCCTTTTGCTGTTATTTCCTGATATACTGAAAAGTAAATGTCTAGATTTCTTAATAATCATGAAAGGTAGCACTATAATAAATAGAGTGCATGTTAAAAATGAACATCTTGTGATTCTGAAGGGCACTGGGAACCGTGATTCAGGTACCAAATGGCATCAGACTAGGTCCTAGTCCATCTTCCTATACATATCCAAGGCCAAAGACGCTTTTTGGGCTTGGAACCTCCAATCACCAAATGACATTAGCCTGAGCCTCCATCCAAGGCTGGGGGTGCTTATCAGGACACCTGGATCCCTCTAATGAACAGCCATCAAAGTAAATCCCATTAGTTCCCGGCTGAGTAGAGCTACCAAAGGGCACCTGTATATCTCCTCAAGCATAACCTAGGGGAGGGGGCAGAGGGATCTTGACTTTTTCTATAACAAAAATCATATCACCAACTACTCTGGGGAAGGCAACTCCATTCCTGGAAAGCAGAGGCGGTGGCTTTATTGGTACCAACATGAGCCAATTTCCCCCCATAACCCCAAAAAATCTTTGCTTGAAATAAACAGTTTGAGAGATAAATTCTTTTGGAGCGAGACCAAAAGTGAACACAACAATCTGAAAACACAAAGATCACCCTATGACTCCCTACCCATACGTTCTTCTAACCCTGGCAATCTATCCTCCTTAACCTTTCATCTCTGGGGTTGACTGTTCTCCACATAAGAGAGGTAATAAACAGCACTTTGGTGGTACCTTCCTGACTGAGCAATGATTTAGTCTTGCTGTTGGTCCCATTTGGACCTTGTTACCTTTCATTCTCAGTGACTGGGTTTCCTGGCTTTTGATGGTTCTAGAGCACATGCAGATCTGACTCTGTCACTTCCCTGCTTAAAAAGTCTCCAGTGACTCAGTGACCAGGATAAGCCCAAATGCCTCTATTTAGCATTTTAAGATTTTTCCAATCTGACTCTAGCCTACTTTTCACATTCTATGCTCCAGCAAAACTGTTCTGTTTGTTAACTGCACAAAGCATTCTATTTCCCTCCTCCAGGACTGTCTTTGCTTTTTTTTTTCTTGTACATCCTGGTGGCATAGTACAGGAAGCCCAAAGCCTGAAGTCAGAAACATTTCACAAATGATGTCTTAAGCAAGTATTGGGTATTAGTTATTTTTTATCTCTTCATTCAGGATAAGTTCCATATTCACACTCAAAGACTCTCTTCCTTGGTGGGTATTATATGTACTGAAACAAAATGAATTTGATGTCATTGGAGAACGTTTACAAAAGACACAATTATTTACAATATTTTCCATTGGAATCATATAATGATGACAATTAACATCAAGTGGGCAGCTCACTTAACCTCTATTTTCTTCATCTGTAAAATTGAGATAATAATAGCATCTGCCCCCTAAGATTTTTGTGAGGTTCAAATGAGGAAACAATATAAAAGGGCTTAATATAGTGCCTGGAACTTATTAAATGCTATAAAGTATGTACTAGTATTATTGTTGTTGCTGTTTCTATCCTGGCATTTAGCACAGTGCTTGGTACAGTGTAAGTAGTGCATAATAAAAACTTTTGGACTTAATTTGATATATTGCAAATTGAAAATAAAAATGGTTCTAAGCATAATGAGAATAATAAAATATTTGATATCTCCATGGAAACTGTTCTTTATTTAAAAACACTATCAACACCATAATGCCAAGAACAAATTATAGCATCTTTCAAGGAGACCATCTAAACCCACTCTGGATCTGCCTGCTCTTAAACTCATCATCATCGCTCTTTTCAAGAAAAATAAGATTGACTTTCAAGTTAAATGAGTCATAAAACTGTATTGATCATTTAATATTAGTTATCATCAAGTTATATGATTCCAGCGGAAAACATTGTAAATAATTCCATTTTTTGGAAACATTCCCCAGTGACATCAAGATGTCTTTTTTTTTCATTGCATATAATATGCACCAAGAATCTTAGGCTTTGAGTAAGAATATGGGGGTCAGCCTGAATGAATAGACAAAAGTAATAATACTTTAGAACACTTTGGACTTCTACACACAAGACATAGCAAGTATAAAAATATCAAAGAGAAAACTGAGACTGTATGATTCATATGCTGAAGTTAAAACTTAATGACACACAGAAACATTTAGCACTTAGATCATACAAGTTTTAATGTATACTTTTAGCATTCTGAACAAGAGTTAGAAGGTATTGAAATAAAAGCCTTTACAAATATTAGTGGAAAAGGGCTTATCATACCTACCTCTTTAAAAATGAGGAAAGTTATTAATAGAAATTCTCAGATAAAACAACAAAGATCTTAAAAAGTTACAAAGATATTTATGTAACAAACAAACCTGTGAAAAGTGATAGTATTTTAGAACTAAAAAGTATTTTATTTCCAGATTAAGCCTACTAAAGGGCATATATTCATAGTAAAAAAAATTTTTTAAAGCACTCTATGGTCAATATCCACATGAACTGAACCAAAAATATGTCAATGAAGAAACAGTGAATAAAATGACTGAGTCATTCAGATTTTTTAATGGAAATTGTAGTTCATGAAAAGATTCAGGATCAGGTCATTGCTCCTAGAAATAACAGAAAAATTATCCTTAGAGCCTAATTAATTAATGACTTATTATGTGATGCAGGATTGGAAACTATAGTATCTGATATCAGTGTACTTTGCAAACATTTAGTGTCAAAGGAATATCTAAAAAATCAGCATAAAGTACCTAGAATTATATACTGGAGGTTTGGTATCCTTTATAGACAAACAAAAAAAAGACAAATCTCTTTACCGCTAATGCTAACCTCAAAATATCCTTGAGAATTCAACAGCTAACCCATTTGGAGAACCAGAAAAGAATTAAAGATACAACTGTTACAATTACCTATACATAACTTTGTGCCACAAAACTACAAAACTTCAAGAACAACATTTAAATAAATTCCACCATAATCTCCAAATTGCAATTTCCAAACAGGAGGCACAAGTGGAAGAAATTAAAGCCATGTGATAAAAAAGAAAAAGTCGGATATTCTGTCATCTTGTCTGCTACTCGAGATTTTCTGAAGTTGTGTTCATGGAATCTGCAGATGAGCTTACAACTTAATACTCTTATTCAATTATGAAAAAGCAATCATTGAATTCACTTGTGCAGTAGTCCATTGATTGTTAAATATAATTGAATAATAACAGGATAGTCCATCTTAACTCTAGATCTCTGAGCTGTGACATCCTCAGACCTATCTTATTTTTCAGTTCCATATGAAATGCACTAAAATAGATGAGAAGGATATAATATCAATAACAATATAGAAAGTAGGATAGTAATTTGTCTAAAAACTACTTCTATCCAAATTTAATTTCAACATAGAATAATAATTACAACATTATTTAATATCTACTGTATGTAGTCCTTTAACATTTATAAATCACTTTCATAAATTTCTCTTCTTTGATCTTCATGATAATTTTATGAATTGCAATTATTACAATCTGTGAATGTAAAGCTCACAGATTTGAGTGGAGAATATTGAGGAAATCCATGACAATGAGAACCACAATGGAATAGAGATATTGACTTTATTCAGATGATAGAAAAGATAAGTTACATTTTTAGCAACAGAGGAATGCCCCAATAGTGGCAGTGTGAAGGTGGCCATCTGGAATGGGCAACTCCAAGATCCATGATTTGGATCAGGATGGAATCTTCATCAAAGTAGAAGAGAGCCTGATTGTTGTTTTCTGGGAACCAGATCCACAACTGGATCTTGCACACCTTGGGGTCTCCTAGTAGATTAGCATTTGGATTGATAAAGACAAATAAGGGCATTTGAGGGGAAGGAGCATCCATATTCTCTCAGAGGTCTCTGTATCTGAAACTGATAGGAGTTTAGAAATTCTCTTTGAGGTACAGGGTAGAGTTATTACCCCTATTTTATATGTGAAGAAATTAAAACTCAGGTTTATATTGAGACTCAGGTGTAATCTTCTTAGAGTCACACAACAAATAAGTGTCTATTGAAATTCAAACCCTGATCTTGGAAAAGAAACAAGTGTGTGTGTGTGTGTGTGTGTGTGTGTGTGTGTGTGTGTGTGTGTGTGTGTGTGTGTGTGTTGGTGCTATTGAAAAAGAATTCAAAGGAAAGACCTGGTAGGAGTTAAGTCCAATCAAGTTTACTATTTTTTAACAAGATTCTTTAAAACTGCCCCAAATCTTTTAGTATATATTATAGAAAAAGGAATCCAAGAACAAATAACTGAATTCTTTACTTGGGAGAATTAGTCCTCTTTCATATATGTAGTGAGACCTGATTGCAATAATGACAGTTTTCATATCTTATGCCTCTCCTTTATTTTCTCCTCACTCTTTTTTTAGCAATCTCCATATTTATTAATCTTTGCCAGTAGTATTAATAGTATGTCAGCTAACCAATATATAAGAAGCTTCATAGAAATGGGAGTCTGAAGTCAAACTTTGTTACCTCAATGTCTAGCATGATACTCTTTCAAAGAATGATCACTTAATGATTTTTCCATTGAAAACTTGTGTCATTAAATTTTAGAGTCAGAAATCCAATCCCAGTTGTTTACAAATAAGAGAACTATAACCCACAGAGGTTAACTGTATCAGCCAAAGTCTTAAAAACTCCTTTGCCTCTAATTTAGTATTAGAACCCAGGTAATAGTAGATTTCGTAATGGAAAAGTCATTAGGCGACACAGTGCTATCCCCTCATTTTATTTTTGAGGAATTTGAAGCCTGGAGAGGTTGAATGACTTGCTTAGAATCAGAGGAGTGAGAGTTGCAATTCAAGCACCAACCTTCAGTTTTCATTATCAAAAGCGATTACACTGGGGCAAATAGGTAGCATAGTGGATAGAGCAACGTGTCTAGGGGTCTGGAGAACCTGGTTCAAATCTGACCTCAGACATTTCCTAGCTGTGTGACTGTGGGAAAGTCACTTAACCCTAGTTGCCTATCCCTTTTAGCCTTTCTACCTCAGAATCAATATAAGACAGAAGGTAAAGGTCTTTAAAAAAAAAAAAGCCAATGTTTGTCCCCACTGCCTTTTGGTGACCTTGACTCCCAGCCCCCTGCATTTCCCACTTATTACAGTCCTCTCTGATGGACTGTGACATTGTATGTACTAGAGAGGCATGCATAATCCAATGAATGTTGCTAGGAGACTTGAAGTCCTGGTTAGCTCTCTCATAGCTGACTGACTTGAAGTGAGGATTTAAGCTAGAAGCAGTCCTACTTTAAACCAGTGAAGACTACTTTAGCTAGCAGCAATGTCATAGTAGCATATCACCTGCTGCCATCTATGGCCAACTTGATTTTATATAAACAGGCAGATTTATCTGACAGAATGACAGTAAATCGGTCTCATCAGGTAAGTCTTTCCTGAGTTTCTCCTCATTTCAATATTTTTGTGCCTATGATTAGCACTTCGTGTTGAAAGAAGCAAAGGGGACAAGGAGTGGTTATCTTAGGCCTCTCCTCTATTAGTTTGGAACTCTTCATGAGGTCAGTTGGTCTATAATTAATTCCATACAGACAACAGAAATGTCTTGGGAATAGAGGATGATGATTTCTTTTTGATATAGAAAAATAAATGTATAGAATGTTTAGGTATCATACTCAATTTATTTTTTTTAAGTTTTTTCTTTATTTTATTCCAGTAACAAGTTTACACATAAGTTTTTATAAGGTTACATGATTTCATGTTGTCTCACTCCCCTTCTTCCCTCACCCCTCCCATAGTTGACAATTCCACTGGGTTTGACATATCATACTCAATTTAGCAAGCCACATTATCCAAAGCACTCGGCTTTTTTTTCTTCTTCTTAACATGTTCTGTCACTAATCCCCAAGATGTCAGTATTTAGTCTTTCCATCTCCTGTTTGACCAAATCTGGCTTACCTTGGATTCATGGATCTTACATTCCAGGTTACTATGCAATATTGGTCTTTACAGCATCAGACTTTTTTTTCATCATCAGATATAGCCACAACTGAGCTTCCTATCAGTTTGGTTTAACCACTTCAATTAGCAATGGAGCTACTTGTAGTTGTCCCCTCTTCTTCTCCAGTCACATATTGGATACCTTCCTATTTGAAGGAATCATCTTCTGATGTCATATCTTTTATCATTTTATTAATCTCCATGGGATTTTCATAGCAAGGATAATTTTGGAATCGTTTGCCATTTCTTTCTCTAGAAGATCACCTTTCTGTCAGAGCTTTCTACTCTGGCTTGTCTTGGATAACCCTGAATAGCATAGCTTATATAGTTCTTTGTTGAGTTGTACAAGCCCCTCTTCTATGACAAGTCAGTGATCCAGGAAGGGATATTCTGTTATACCTTGATGTCATTTATGAATTTTTTTAAAGGGCTTAAGTAGTGCTGCTTAGCCAAAAGGACAAATAATATGCTGGAAGTTAAAATAATATCTTGTGTTGTTTAAATATAATTCAATGTCACAATTTCCAGATTAGTAGGTCATCATTTTCTCAAAATCACATTGTAATAAGACATTAAACAAATAGTGCTTCTTTATGAGAAAATCTAAAAATAAAAATGCTGAAGAGAGGAGGGATGTCTCGGCATCATGTAGACCTTTTTACATTTCAATGTTTTAATTAACTTTTGCCAGAAATGGAAGCCAAATACTTAACCTTTTGCATTTTGTTAATTTTTTTTTTCATGTTCGGTGGTTGCCAGGCAAATGGAGGAATGAGCCTATTTAGGACAACTTCTTGGAAACGAAGTTTTGTATCTTCTTGGCTGTTGAGGCTCAGCATGTTTCTACTACTTAGCCTTCCTAACTCAGAAGGAAAAGCTATATGGACTGCCCACTTGAATATAACATTTCAGGTGGGAAATCGAATCATATCAGAATTAGGGGAAACTGGAGTATTTGGAAATCATTCTCCTCTGGAAAAGGTGGCAGGTATGGTGGTACTGCCTGAGGGTTGGAACCAGAATGCTTGTAATCCCATGACCAATTTCAGCAGACCTGAGACGACAGAATCCTGGTTGGCCCTGATTGAACGGGGAGGCTGCACCTTTACACACAAGATAAAGGTGGCCGCAGAGAGGGGAGCAAACGGAGTAATCATCTACAACTATCCGGGTACTGGCAACAAGGTTTTTCCTATGTCTCACCAGGGGACAGGAAATGTTGTTGCAGTGATGATAGGCAACTTGAAAGGCATGGAGCTTTTTCATTTGATTCAGAAGGGAGTCCATGTGACCATTATTATCGAAGTCGGGAGAAGACACATACCCTGGTTGAATCATCATATCATGTCCCTGTTTACCTTTATGGCTGCCACTGTTGCCTGTTTCTTCTTATATTGTGCACGGAGGCCCAGAATGCCCAGCACTGCCACGAGGAGACGCCGGCAGATAAAAGCAGATATTAAAAAAGCCATTGGCGAGTTAGAACTGCGTGTGTTAAAAGAAGGGGACAAGGAGATTGATCCCAATGGAGACAGCTGCGTTGTGTGCTTTGACATATACAAACCCAAGGATACAGTGCGCATTTTAACTTGCAAGCATCTTTTCCACAAGGCATGCATTGATCCCTGGCTCTTAGCCCATAGGACATGCCCCATGTGCAAATGTGACATTCTTAAAGCATAAGGAACTAAGAGAGCATTCCAATGATGAAACTGAATCTTACAAAATCTTGTATTGAATGAATTATTGTTTCACTTCAGCTAGAGATACGAATGAACTCCTTATAAACTAAGACCATGCTTCACTAAAAAGTTAGTCGAATTTTTGTGTGTCCATTTTTTTTCCATCTTGAATAGCATAAGCTCTCTAGAAAAAGGATCAGAATTCATGTGTGATGCTGGTCTTCTTTTGTAATAAAGCCCTAAAGCATCCCCAGTAAGTTAAATGTTATGAGATTTTAAAAGTTTAGTTTCTAATTTATTAATTCATCCAACTTTTGGGATGATAACATATACCACAGCCCTTTCATTTTTCCCCCTTATCCTCTATACACACACGTTACTATCTGTGTGTCTTCAGTTTTCTGAGGAGGAGTGAAGGTTTAGTGGAAAGAATTTTGGTTCTGGAGTCATAATCCTTAACTTCAAAACCTACCTCTGATGCTTGATACTTGTGTAAATAGGGAACAGATCACTTACTGAAATCTCATTTTCCTTAATTGTAAAATGAAGAGATTGGACTATAGTGATTTCTGAAGTCCCTTTTGCCTCTATATTTATTGTCATAATTCACTGATATGGATGCACCAGTGAAAACCAGAGTTTCTCTATGAGTTAGGATATAGATGATCTTTGTGAGTTGCTATAACTTAAAACAAAAAGCATCACTCTTCCCCCTCAAAAATTAAAAAAAAAATCTTAAGTTAACTAAGAGGGTAGTGTATTATATTGAATAGAGAGCAGACTTTGAATTTAAAGGGGGCTGATTAGGCTCAAGGCCCATTTCAGTTATATACTGGTTATGTGATTCCTAAAGCCTTCTCACCTGCCAGTGCCTCAGGAAGAATGGGTGCTTATCTGCTTTAAGAGAGTTTGCTAGCCAGTTAATTCATATGCCAATAAAAGCCCAGGTCTAATTGGGAGAATTAGTTACAACTTTTGCTGAATTCTTTATAAAGAATCCATCAGTGTTCTCTGTGTCTATCTATGTATCTCTCTCTCTGCCTCTCCCTCTCCCCAGATGCCATCTGTCTATCTTTCTCTTTTCCCCCCTCCTTCTCTCTTTCTCTTTCTCTCCTCCCCATCTTTTTATCTTCCCTATCCTCCCTCTCCCCTCCAAAAATGCCCTCATCTCCCTCCAATCACTCAGTCTCTCCTCTCCCTTCCCCTCCTATCCCTGCCCTCTCATTCTTTCTCCCCTCCATCTTTGTTTCTCTCCAATCCTCTGCTTTTTCTTCTCTCCCACTCTCTCCATATTTTTCTTTTCCAATCCTTTCTCTCTCTTTCTCCTCTGTCCTCTCTATCTAACCAATATTCTCATTCTCCCTTTACCTTTCCTTCTCCTTTCCTCCCATAATCCCTTCTTCCTTCCCTCTCCCTCTTCCCCAAATCCTCACCTCTCTCCCTCCAATTTCCCCTCTCTCCCCAATATCCTTTCTCTCCCCTTTCCATCTCTGGCCTCCTCTCATTGTTGCTACCCTTCCTTGTCTCTCCCTAATCCTTTTTGTCTCTTACCCTCTCCATATACTTCCCCTGCCTTCCTCTTTGTCTCCCTCCCTCCCCTTCTCTTTTTGTTTCTCTTTCTTACCTTTTCTTTCTTTATAAATATATATGTACCTATATACATATACATATATGTACATACATATATGTGTGAGTTTTTGTTCTTGTCATGCTGGTAACATGTTTCTCTAAACTGATCAAGGTCAGTACTTGAGCAGAAGACATAAAACTCAATCACTCACTCACATGTCTCACAACCTAAAACCTTTGCTTCTTAGAGGAGGATTTGCCAGAACTTGTGCTCCATAGTCATAGCACTTAGCCTCTAGCAAGAAGCCAAGATATCATTCTAAAAGTATACCAGCTTTACTTGCATTTCCTTTAGTGCCAATTCAACCTCTGAATCAGTAGCCATTTGGGAATAGCTGAAGGCCAGAGTCACTCAGAAATACCTATTCCTTCCCCTTCATTTTTACTCCTAGACCCTAATTTTTGCCTGCCTATGTATTTCCAAAAAGAATGTATATCAGAGAGATTTTAATCTTACTTTGAAAAATTATCTTCGTGACTGATATAAAACAAGTTATACATTTCTTGATTTCATTGCCTTTTGATGTATCAATACAAATTAATATTTTAGGGTAAGGGCAAGGAAGTGTTAGACAATTTCATAGTCTATTTTGAAAATTGATCATTATGAACTTTAGTTTTTACCATGACGTATTTTTATGAATTTCCTTTTTTAATGTAAAATATGATTTATCTCAAGGTCTCTTTTCACCTTTTTTTGTGGTATTATACTTCACTATAGTATGGAAACTCAAAAGAATTGTGAAATGCACAAATTTAGAGATATCTCCTCCACAAATTGATTATTTACATCTGACCTTTGGTAGAGCCTTCCAAGCTCATATTGTTCTGATCAGCCACAGTAGGACAGTGACCATGACATCATGATGTCATTTTGGTCCTCTTCAAGTATGAAGGTCAACAACCAGAAATTATTGAAGTTAAATTTAATGAACAAACTGTGTTAATCTTAGCCAGAGGACTCAGAACCAAAGTCATATAAGATATATATTGAGCAAAAGTATTGACAACATTACTCCTCAGTGATAGAACATGCCCCTTTTATCTCATCAAAACAGTCAACAAACAACAAACAACAAACAACAAACCAAAAACACAGGAGGTCAGGTGGGGTTTAGGAGGGAGCTAGACCATCAGCATTTGAAAAACTTTGAGTAACAATGATAATGTTTTTCTTACTTCCTTCTCAAAGTCATCCTTTTATTTTGAATTTTTACTGTACAGTCAACATTAATCCAGCTAGAATTTAGCCAGGTGAGGTTAATATAAAGAATTCAAACTGACAGAGCTACTGAAGTCTTTCATTTGGAAACAGTCCTCCTGATGGCCTCTTTTACTAATACAGAAATTTAGGCTCTCATTATTCCTTCTTATGGAACTTTGAAATTACATTTAGCTAATACAGAAATACTACATTCTTACTTAGATTGGATTTTTGTCCATTAATTTAATAAAACACTATGCTACCAAATCCATATTAGCTTTTTTTTACCCCTTCTCACCTCCCCATCTTGTAAATTTATAGTAGCTTTTATGAATCAAGGGTCAGATTTCTTTTGAGAAATTAGTTTTTTTTAATCTTTTGCTTTTACCAAATTATAACCATAGAATCAAACTGAGTTACTGAAAAGTAATAATCAAGAATGATCCCTTCATTATACTTTAACTCTTACAAAATAAGGACATTGTTAAATATATGAATGTGGGTTTTTAGGTATGAGGAAAATATTTTACCTATTTCTGTTGATGTCTAGTCCAGGGCTGAGTCCAAAAGAGTCCTCTATCTCCTTAAATTTGATTCTATTTGATTATATTACTTGCTTGATCATTTGTCCATAAAAGCAAACAAAAATCAAACCAATTTTGTTTTACCATGGTGATGAAGAAGAGAGAAATTCATTTCACCCATAAAAAATATCATTAATAATTTTGTGGCTTTAGTCTGTCAGGTTTTTAAAAGTAGGGTAATACACTTGGATTTCCCGTTTTGTTTTTATTTTCAGTTGATGCCCTTGGAGGTTAACTGCCTGCCAGTATTATAAGTAACTAGGCAATAATATTTTATATAACACTATAGAAATCACCCCTAACAACATCTGAACCATTTAAGCCAATAAGATTTCAGTATGAGTTAAGATCTTTTATGATTGGCCAAGTTGTCTCTGATGTCATAATCACATTACCCAACAGCAGTCTGTAGAGACTTAGTGGGCCTGGATTTTTTTTTCCAATATAAAGTTTTTCTCATTCTTACTCTCAACATCTCAGACTCATAAGAAGTCTTCAAGAATTTCCCCCAGAAAATGTGGGAGGGCAGTAGAATATGTTTTCCTCTTGAAGACTCTATTCTTTCTCTTGTTTTAAGTTAGTTGCCACCAGATGTGGGAGACACTTCTTTTTGCTTGGCTGGTTCTTAAGTTGCTAGGCAAAGGGAGAAATGAATCTAGTTAAAACAGGTACTTGGAGAAACAATGCTGCTTCTTCCTGGCTTTTGGAATTCACTCTCTTTCTACTGCTTGGTCAGAATTATTGCAAAGCAAGTGCAATTTGGACTGCTTACATGAACATATCATTTCATGTGGGGAACCGGATGTTATCTGAGTTGGGGGAAACTGGGGTATTTGGAAGAGGCTCCATTTTGAAGAGGGTGGCTGGAGTTGTAGTGCCACCAGAGGGAAGAAACCAAAATGCCTGTAATCCCTTGACCAATTTCAGCAAACCCAAGGACTCAGAAATGTGGCTTGCCCTCATAGAGCGGGGAGGTTGTACTTTCACACAGAAAATAAAAGTAGCAGCTGAAAAAGGAGCCTCTGGGGTGATCATCTACAATTTCCCAGGAACTGGCAACCAAGTGTTTCCCATGTCTCATCAAGGAGTTGGAGAAATTGTTGCAGTAATGATTGGCAACTTAAAAGGCACAGAGATTTTGCATTTGATTCAAAAGGGAGTTCATGTAACTGTAATGATCGAGGTGGGCAGAAAGCATATCATCTGGATGAATCACTATTTTGTGTCTTTTGTTATTGTCACAACTGCTACTTTAGCCTATTTCATTTTCTATCATATTCGAAGACTCTGGGTAGCAAGGATTCAAAATAGAAGATGGCAGAGGTTAACAACAGATCTCAAGAAAGCTTTTGGACAGCTCCAGCTGCGGGTTTTAAAAGAGGGGGATGAGGAAACAAACCCAAATGGGGACAGCTGTGTTGTGTGCTTTGAAGCATACAAGCCCAATGATGTAGTGCGTATTCTAACTTGTAAACACTTTTTCCATAAAAATTGCATTGACCCTTGGATTTTAGCCCATGGCACCTGTCCCATGTGCAAATGTGACATACTCAAAGCTTTAGGGATTGAGGTGGATGTTGAAGATGGTGCCGAATCTTTGCAAATCCTAATGTCGAATGAATCACCTAATACCACAGCACCTAATGAAGATAGTACTGTCAATGACCACCTTTCTGTAAGAAGATCAGATAAAGTGACCCATGGGGAAGAATCCTCTTCATCAGGAAATGATAATCAATCTGGTTCTGTAGCAGTAGACATTCATCCTTCACCTTGACAGCATGCCCTTTTCAAGAAGTGGATTAAACTTGTGTTTATCAAATCAGGTCCAAAATACTGACAAGCAGTTCTGTCTGTCTAAAGTGGAAAGGTGTTTTGTTTTTGTTTGTTTTTTTTTTTCTGGGTAATTATTTCTATCCTTTATCAAGAGATACAAGCCACCAAGAAAGGGTGGGGTGGGAACAGCCTATCAAGAAATGTTTGTGATTTTATTTTGTTCTAATCCATGCTAAATTTTGGCAGTCTTTTCTTGTATACATATGAATATAGGTTATAATTTTATAATATATGTCTGATTCCCTTTTGATAAGAACATTCATTGATTCTGGAACAGAGATAGTCTGAAAGTTGAAAAAAGTTTTATTCTAAGACTCAGTTTTTTCTTTTATTATTTTTTCTATTTTTAGTACAGTAGGTTAAGTTGCAGGAATTATATAATTTAATTTTTTGTCATTGAAATTTGGACATGTATCATTTTATTAAACTTAAGAAGAAATTCTTGATAAAGTTATATTTAATATTTATATTTCTGAAGATCTACATCTATGTAATGACAAAGTATTTTAAGAAAAAAATTCATACTTCAAACATACCACAAAAAATGTCATTACTTGATATTGTTAGACAAAATACTCAAAGGTTCCCAATCTATAACTATAAATACAATAAGGAAAAGACAATTCCTGATACATAGATATACTCTTTAAAAATTCATTTTCTGATTTTTGTTAACCTGTGAATAAAATACTTTATACCAACACTTGTCAGATCCTCATTTGTTTTAGAGACAGATAACAATGTAGAAATGGAAGTCTTTCACATGTCAGATACCATTTGTGAAATCACATATGTTTTTGGAACCTGGAAAACGTTAAGAATCTTGCCAAGGAACAAGAAGGAAATAGAATTTTTTAAAAACCACATTATAAGGCAATTTGATACAACATAAATCCAGTCATATTATTCACAAAACATGATGAAGAACTTCAAATTCTCTTCTGGCATTGGAACTTTATTAACAGATGATTTTGAGATGTTACAGGTCATCTACTCCAACTGGGCACTTTGTTTGCAGATAAGGAAATAAGGCTTAGGAAAGTTGCAGTGGAAGCAAAGCCCATTGACTTTCTTTCTATACTGAATGAGTAACAGGCAGTACAGTTCTGCTCTTTATTCCAGGTACTCCCTTTTTCCATTCCTCTTTCTCCCATCCTCTGTTAGAATCTCTGGGCTTTTTAAAAGTCTCATCTCAAATGCTACCTAGCCCATCTTTGGGGGGCTTTTATGGTCCCTGCCCCATTTACTCTGTATTTTGTGATCTTATTTTAATGCAAGCTGCTTGAGGACAGAACTCTCATTTTCTATTATTTGTATCCCCCAATGAGAGGCAGCTAGATGGTGCAGTGAATAGAGTCTTCCTGGAGGCAGGAAGACTCATCTCTGAGTTCAAATCTGGATTCAGATACTTAACTAGCTCTGTGACACCCTGCAAGTCACTTAGCTATATCTGCCTGCATTTCATCATCTGTAAAATGAGCTGGAGAAGAGATGGCAAATCATTCCTGTGTCTTTGCCAAAAAAACACTAAATGGGGTCATTGGAAATGACTGAAAAATAACTGAAGAACAAAATTGCCACAGTGCACAACACTATCTCTCCCCCCCCAACCCCCCTGCACATTGAAAGTGCTTAATAAATATTGCTTATTGCTTTTTAAGAGGTCGTCATTCTGTTTTTTCCCCTTTTTCTTTGTTCCTTCTCCAAGGCTCACCACTGACTGGTCCTTTGGGTTTCTTAAAGGGTACAGAAATCACAGACTATTGCAGTAAGATTGCTAATGATGGAGGAAAAAGGAGTTTTTAAAAATAAACTTCATCTCTATTCCTTTATGCCTCCAAACTCTTGGATCATTTGTTTTCTTTGGATCTGTTGAAGAATAAGAACTGTCTTATTAAGGCAGAGTCTAAACTCCAAGATGTATGTGCTTTGTTCTGGGATTTGGGTGAGAGTGGTGGTGAGGGGAAAAAATGGTGGTGAGCATTATTTAGAAAATATGTGATTATTCATTCAAGGCGAGTTTGAATGAGATGGCAAAAGATGAGGGGAAATGCAAGATAATCAGTTCTTTATGGCAAAAAAAAAGACTTAGGAACACTTTCCCATAAGCCCTACCATTCAGCGAGGTGTGAACAGAACAACAAAGCCTAGTTACCCAGGGTATATCCACAGGAAATGAATATAGCATTATTATGCAAAATATAATTAATTATTCATGGTAATGACATGTAACCTCCATTGTAGGTTGTATCTTCTATGTACTTGGGGATTTGCAGTGCATCTCTTTCAAGACAATACTGTGATTTTTTCAGTGCTTTGTTTCTTATGGTCCTCCACCCCTCAGTTCTGCTTCATGATGAACCTCTTCTACAGCTAATCTTTGAGGACAGATTAACTTTTTTAAAGGCAGTGAAATGATTTAGATTTCATCCTATTCCATTTTTCACCTGGCATGCTCCCCCTTGGTTTCTCCAAGAAAAAGTCAACATTGTTTAGTCCACCATCACCACACATGTGTGCAGCAATTGAAAGCTGATGAAGTTCTTTACATATGAATCTCTAATTAGAGTGCTAAATTTGGCAGTCTGGAAAATCATCTCTGCCCAATAAATAGTGAGATTCTGGGCAAGTCACTTAATGCATGTATGTGTCCCTAGGGCTTAGCTATTAATCCATAAAGCAGGCAGCACTCTCTAGTGGACTTGAACCATATTAAACTATAATTGGTAATATTTTAGAAAATAAAAGTACAGTAAACATAGTCAATACACTCCAGAATTTTCTTAAATGGACTGCCTCTAGTTGGGTTTGATACAACTACCCTATCTATCTATCCTGACTAAAGCACAAATGCTCTAAGTTTCCATGGCAATTTTAAGGTGAATTCATCTCAGAATAATATTGTAGGGTAGTGGATATTTCTGCATGAGAAAGGATATTGAACTAGATGACTTCTCACAAGTTCCAATTTTGATGACCTTTTTAGTAGATAGAAAAATTCCTGTATGTGAATGTTATCTTGGGTACCTGCTAGATTATTATAATGGTGCTTTCCTTTAACTTGCTGTTCCTTAGTCCTTACCACCAATAATTGTATTATTCAGAAGAATTTTGGAATCTAGGCATCCGAATATACTAATGAGTTCCAAACTTATTGTTCATTCATTTGCTTTCATTCTTCTCTAAACTAGGGGTAATTTGCTTGCCATGTAATTATAACTATAAAGAGAGATTGTAACAACCAAATCAAGAAGTGTCCTGGGTGATCGTCAAGAATAACCTCACGATGGTACCTGCTGCTCAGATTATAGCTGATGCCAAATGGTCTCAATCAGAAACAAATTAGAAACAGCATGAAGGGCTGAGATGAGAAGGAAGGATCAGAGTTCTCACAAAATGTAAGATAAAAGACAAAGGCTTAGAATGAACATACCAAAATGGTAGGGATGTTATTATGCCATGTAAAGTAGCTGAACAGCAAATGAGAAAAAGGAAATTGAGAAATTAAGATAAGAGAAACCAATATGATTACATTATCTCTGTCTGGAAGCCAGAGATTGTCATTTTTCATTAGCACTGAGTGTAGTTTCTTTCACAAGGTAGGTGCATAACAAATGTTTGCTTGAACTGAATATAGCTAAAGGAGTAGTTTTTTTGTTTTTGTTTCTGTTTTTTTTTTTAAAGTTGACATATCTGTAGGGGCAGCTAGGTAACTAGACCTAGAGACAAGAGGTCCTGAGTTCAAATGTAGCCTCAGACACTTTCTAGCTGGGTGACCTTGAGCAAATCATTTAATCCTAATTGCTTAGCCCTTACCCACTCTACTGCCTTGGAACTGATACCGATAAAGCAGGGTTTTTTTTAAAAAATTGATCCAAAAAAAGAACAACTTATTTGTGGAATTAGTGAATAAATGTATTTGAAAACCCAAACATTAAAAATGTGCTGATCTTTAATTTCTGCAGTATTTTCCTGCTTCTAAACAATGAACACATACTTATAGCAGAAGGTATAGGGTGTGTTCCTGTATGAGGGAGGCTGACTATTCTGCCACTGTAGCCTACTGAATAATGTTAGCCTTGAATTAGGGTAGGGCAGAAGACAAAATGATTTCCAGCAGCCAGAGCACTGACTGTCACATAGTAGGTACTTAATAAGTTGTTGATTGATTGATTTTCTTTATACCTGACTTACTCTGTGATATTCCAAATACACATTTTCCCATTATTTTAGAGCATAACGTCCAACTTAAAAATAGCAGCCTAAGGGTGGTGCTCTGATTTAGAAAAGCACAAATGAGCATTAATCTTGAAAAATATTTTTATTTATTTTGTTAAATATTGCCCAATTTTTAATCTTGCTCTGGCCATACTCCAGTAGCAGATTAAGACCTGCACAGCTTTGAGTCTGACACTTTTGTACGATTCAAAATTCTCTACAACTTACAGATCAGTACCCTTTGGTGAGAGACAGTGTGATGATAGTAGAGGGTATAGAGTTGGTATCAGAGACTAAACATTGTAGTTCAAGTGCCATCTCTGACTTTTACTGACTGTGTGACTCTCAGCAAGTCATGATTTCTCAGTGCTCTCAGAAGCTCTTTAAGACTAACAAAACATATTGTGGTGTATTCTGGTGATGGAATAATATTGTGCTAAAAGGAATAATAAACTGGAGGAATTCCATGTGAACTGGAAAGACCTCCTGGAATTGTTGCAGAGTGAAAGGAACAGAACTAGGGGAACATTGTGTACACAGAGACGGCTACACTGCGATGAAATTGAATGTAACGGACTTCTGTACTGGCAGCAATGCAATGACCGAGGACAATTCTGAGGGATTTATGGTAAAGACGCTACCTACATTCAGAGGAAGAACTATAGGAGTGGAAACACAAAAGAAAAACAACTGCTTAAACACATGGGTTGATGTGAACATGATTGGGGATGTAGACTCGAAACGACCACACCAATCCAACTATCAATAATATGAAAATAGGTCTTGATTGATGACACATGTTAAAACCAGTGGAAATGTGCATCAGCTATGGGGAGGGGGGAGATTTGAGGGAGGTGAAGGGGAAAGTAAGAACATGAATCATGTAACCATGAAAAATTTTTCTAAAAAAAATGAATAAAATAAAAGACTATATGGGCTGCAAGATTTCAACCTGTGCTAGAGAAGGAAGCTTCTTGCAAAAGCACCTCCCACTACCACTGTCGTGAGCTTTTAAATATTAAATAAATATTTGATTATCATTTTATTACTTGTTTACTATGCATAAGTCACTGAGCTAAGTGTTCCCTTACCATATTCCAGGGTTTCTAAACCCTTGCTTGTGTCATGATTCTTTTGGAAGTCTGCTGAAACATATAGATCTTTTCTCAGAATAATGATTTTAAATAAAATAAAGTTCCCAGGATTACAAAGGGAACCAATTATATTGAAATTCATTTGCCAAAATATCTTAAAAAATAGTTTCATAGACCCCAGGTAAATAACACCTGTCTTCTTCTCCCTCTCCTTCTCACTCCCTCTTTCTGTCTCTGTCCATATATACATAAAAGCATATAGAAGTGTATACAGGCACACATACATACCAAAACAATATATATTTCGATAATGCACAATATAAATTATATCTGAATGCATTAATGCATATTATTTACATATGTGTATATTACACAAAAATATCTATTTATATTATATGTGTACAAATATATGTATATAAATATATATGTTTCTCCTTTGTTTTCAAACAGGTTCAATGGCATCATGGAGTCATGTCATGAATTATGTGTGAATTGGATTTAAAGCTTATATATTCCTTTGGCTATGTTAAAATAAGTATTTCTTAAGGATCTACTCCATGCAAGCCATTCTGTTTGTCACTGAGAATGCACAAATGAAAAAGGATAGTCTCAGGCTTAAGAAGAAGCTTACACAAATTAGATTTTAATGCAGCAAATATGACCTGAAAGAAATAACTGTAAAATGGTATGAGGGCATATGAATGAAATATGTGCTGGATCCAGCTTATACTTGTTTTTTTTAGAACAAATTGATAAATTTTCAGTAAGGGGAGTTTATACCTCAGCAGTCCGTAAATGCTGTATTTCAGAACTTGATTTAGACTTAAGAGTGTGATGGGGAAAATGCAGTTAAAGTTAAAAGTATGTCCTGTGTAACATTTTTCTGGAAAGTTAGGTGTTAAAAATTTACCAGAGAACCTTTGGTTCAAAACATTGTTGATGTAAGAGACTTGAAGGCATGATCATGTATTGCAGGTATGTCAGAGGATGACCTCTTCAACTGGGGCTTAAAGGATTTTGAAAAATAGAGACAAGAGTATGTAGTATGATGGTGCTTTGAGATGAAATCAGTAGGAAATGAATAATGGGGGAAGGGAATATAGTCCAAGTGACCTCAAGTTCATAGTGAGAAGTCAAATGGGGCAACTAGGTGGCTCGGTGGATAGATAGATAGATAGCAATGGGAAGTCCCAAGACCCAGGATCAAATCTGATCTCGGACACTTCCTAGCTCTGTGACCCTGGGCAAATCAGGTATCACCTATTACCTAATATTGATCTCTTTTCTGCCTTAGAACCAATATTTAATATTTATTTTAAGATGGAAGGTAGAGTTGTTAAAAAGCAATGTGAAATCAAATTATTTAGAATATTGATACTAGATTGTCCAAGATAGTAGCCTTTGCTCTCAGAGAACTTTTATTTTGTTGAGAGTTCTCTCATACACATACAGTCTGATAAAGTAGAAAAAAGAGCATAGGCTGTGGAATTGGCAGACCTAAAAGTTACCTCTGATACTACCTTTGTGATGTTGGGCAAATCTCTCAGGACACCGTCTTTACAATTATATACACACATGAGCAGGAATGTGTATTTCCTAGGTCTTGATCAATAATATTTGTAAAACCCAGTTAAATTGCTCATTGGCTATGGGAAAGGAGAGGGAAAAGGGAAGGGAAAGGATACAAATCATGTAACCTTGGGAAAATATTAATTAGTAACTATTAATTAATAATTATGGGGCAGCTGGGTGGCTCAGTGGATTGAGAGCCAGGCCTAGAGACTGGAGGTCCTAGGTTCAAGTCCGGCCTCGGACACTTCCAGCTGTGTGACCTTGGGCAAGTCACTTGACCCCTATCGCCCACCCTTACCTCACGGTCCCTAGCCTGGATGAAAAAGGAGGAGGGTTGGGCGTGGGGCTAGCAACCCCACCCTGTAAAAACTACATCTGCTAAAGAAACTGCAACCTAAAGTAGGGGCAGCTGGGCTAGCTCAGTGGATTGAGAGCCAGGCCTAGAGACGAAAGGTCCTAGGTTCAAATCCAGGCTCAGACACTTCCCAGCTGGGTGACCCTGAGCAACCCATTGCCTACTGGTTGTGGCCCTATTCTCCTAGAATGGAGTCCCAGGATTAAAAAAAAAATTAATAATAAAACATTAAATAAATAAATGAACATTTTAGAAATGAATATATTTCCACTATGCACATACACATTTCTCACACATACACTGATAGATTAATTCATTGGGCAGTTCATGCAACCACATCTCACAGTCTGGACAATCTGAATTCTGCATTTAATTAATATTCACTATTTGGTGGGCAAACTGAACTTTTTGATTAAACCTGAATCTCACTAAGGAGCTCAACACACCCAACACAATGTAATCTGCAAAGATGAAAATCTAGAGAATCTACAATCTGGACAAAAGGAATCTCTTTCCCATTGGTTGAGGAGGTGGGGATGTGAGTAAATGGAATCTCTGGGCAGTATATAATTCCATATTTCAAGGCTGAATTGATTTTGGTAATTAGACAATTGTTCACCTTTAGCATCTTGATTGAAACTGACAAAGAAATCTGTAATTTTTCCCCTAACTTTTATAGTTACCTTTTTTGTACTATAGCTGTTTTCCTTTATATCACACCCCCCTTGGATTTTTCCTATAACTAAGAAAAATATTTAAATAGAATCAGCTAACAACCCTGTTGGATTGTGTATACCACATTTCACATCCAATGTCTCCCTTACTCCGTCTGAAACAGAAAGTTTCCTTATCCGTTTCTCAGGACTGAGATTGCTCACTACACTTCATCAGAATTCACCTACTTGTTAGTGTTAAAATTTAAATTGTCATGATCTTTGTGCATGTTGTTCTTTGCTTTTCTTTATAGTGCATGTCTTTCAAGTTTCTCTGAATCTCCTAGCTCTCTCCTAAGTTCCATTTCTTATAGTGTAATAATATTTTATGTGATTCATAGGTCACAATTCAATTAGCCATTCTCCAAGAAAGCACTCATTTTGTTTCCAGGTTTCTGACTGCACACAGAGATCTTATAAATGGTTATAGATATGGTTATATATAAAATATTTATTTTTGTCATTGACTTTTGTGAGATATATGTCCAATAGTAGGATTTCTGGTAAAGCATGTGAACACTTTAAAGACTATTCTCAAGGAATTATATATTATTTCCCAAAATATGGGATATATTAGTACACTGGTGTTTTATTATACCAGTTTTTCCACTGTCTCTCAAAAACAGACTATTTGAAGTTTAAAATCTTTTTGCAGTCTCTTCCTTATTTCACTTAATTCTTTTGACTGCTCTGTCTTCTTTGACATTCTCTAGGTTTTCTTCCTACTGAGTTTTTGTGGATCTCTTCCTACCTTTCTGACCATTTCTTTTTCGTCTCCATTTCTGGACCATCATCTATGTTACAACCCTTTTATGTGCATGGATCCCAGGGTCTTGGCCTATGGTTTCTATTTTCCCTTTTATCTCTTAATGGTTAGCTTCCATAGTGATAAGTTCCAACTCTCTACCTTCCTAATCCTAACCCCTCTCAGAATTTTTTTAATGCACAAAATATGTAAGATTTCAAAGAAAATTAATTATATTGAAATGCAGTCTTGCATATATCTTTTTAAGTTTATGGGCCCCAGCTGAACCCTTGTTTTTAGATTGGGAATGTTTTCTTTTTTGTGTTTTCCATCTTCCTGTGTCTCAGGCAGTATATAGAGAATGAATAGATGCTTGATAAATATTTGACCTTCATGATTCCCTTCATATTCCTACAATTAAACAAAGTGCTTGAATATACTCTCAAATGCTAACACATATGTTTATCTCAGCAGTTTGAGAGGACAGTGGGAAATATGAACTTATTTTCAATGATAGGTAAGCCAAAACAGCTGAGGTCAGATGGTTTTTCAAACAAGTGTCCAGTCAGTGACAGATGAATCCAAGATATCGAATGCAATACAGATAAACTAAAGCACTTAACTGACCATAAATTTCATATTCTTCCATTGAAAAGACCAGAGCATTCATACTATTTCAGGATGAACAGAAAAAGAAAGAGCCTTCTCAACTCTTCTGTGTTCCAGTATTTATCATTTCCTGTTAAGGTTTCTCTTTGAGTTCATGGTCCATCTTCACACTATATATCCCAGTATACTGTTTGGTTCAGGATGTACCTATCAAGGTCTTTGGTCTAAGACTCACAGGAGTTGAGTTTTCTGATAAATCATGGATTAGAGGATAAAAGGGAGGATGATAAAATTGACCTGATGTAGTACTGCTGACCACATTTCTTTCCAGACAATAACAAAAAATGATAAATAAAATAAAAAGGATTACAATCAGATTGGTGTATAGAGATGGAGAGTAAAGAGATATTTCCCTATGTCCCTCACAAGCCTGAATAAGGAGTTGGAAAATATAGTGGATGAATAAAAGTTGTTTTTAAAGAAACTGGATTATTCATTCTTCAGAAGGAAATTGCCTAAGGGCACATTTGTTAATAATGGTAGTATAAAAGCCTTATGTTTCTGTAGTTTCTCATACCTTTAAAGCATCATTAATATATAATAGCTTTTATTATACCCACTGAAAAAAAGGGAAAAAATCTAACTGAGAGGGGATCATTTAGTTCCAAAGATTTATTATGAATAATATTCCTGGACTGAGGAGGTCACAAAAGGTGGGGATAGTCAAACCGTCATTTTCTTCTGATGTCTTTTTAAGCAGAATACATTTTAGGAGGTTAGGATTGTTTTGTTGTTGGCCATTACTGAACAAACCAAAGAAAAAATGACAAATTATCTTATGAGATTTTTTGAGTGCTTGAAATATCATTAAATAATAATAAATCTTAGGGGGGTTTTGGTTGTGCAAATTGAGAATTATCTTATATTTTAGACATGTATTATATGAACTACTATTAAGTCGTTTTTTATTAGAGTTTTAGTAAGTTTAGATTACTAAAGTCCAACACATAGAAATGTGGAATACATAACAAGTCAATATAGTTTTATTTAGGAAACATACTTGCAATTAAGAAGAACTATAAAGGTTATGGAAACAGGTGAGATACATAGGGGTTGCATGTGGAATTATGCACTTTTAAAAAAAATTAAATCTGGTGGGGGTTTGTTTTAAAAGGGTTCTTATCTGCGTCAAGAAGGACTAGGCATTGGAAGGATGAATCAAGAGCTTGGACCTGGGGGCTGGCTGATGCTAGTTACATTGAGGGGAAAAGAATAGATGCAGGACAAAAGGTGTCTATTCAATATTCAAACTTTCCAAAGACTAGCTGGCTGAGATCAGATTTTCCTAGTTACCAATGGTCTAGTTTTTAAAGAATTTTTTTTAAGAAATTAAAATCTCAGGATTTGAACTTTCCTAAGGTTTCTTTGGCTATTAGGATAGTTTAGTAAGTGAAAGCAATGCTTCCTAAATCCAGATTTTAGGAATATTATATGACAAAATGATTTTATCAAGGATAACAGTGAGGAAAAATGAAAAAGGGGCAAAGTTGATGGCATAATTAAGAAAACTGCTTCTTTCATAAGGATAGTCCAAATTTACTTTTGAAGAATTTCTGGCCAGAATATACCAGGAAATATTTTAGGAATAGCTTTGGAATCTAGCATACAGTTAGCAGTTTTGGTCAGTTATGTAAAAGACTTTCTGAACTATAGAAAAAATACATATTCTAAATGATTTTTTTTAACTTTTTTTTTTAAACCCTTAACTTCTGTGTATTGGCTCTAGGCAGAAGAGTGGTAAGGGTAGGCAATGGGGGTCAAGTGACTTGCCCAGGGTCACACAGCTGGGAAGTATCTGAGGCCAGATTTGAACCTAGGACTTCCCATTTCTAGGCCTGACTCTCAATACACTGAGCTACCCAGCTGCTCCTCTAAATAAATTATTATGAGTGAATAATGAAATATTTTCCTGAGTTAATTTACATGTTTATTTGTATGAATCTAAAGACCCATCTCTCATTCAGCTCCTTATTTGGAGTTGCTTTTACCTAGTTCAGGTTTTTATTATCACTGATTTCCCATACCCTATTAAATGACTTAACACATGATCATTAAATATAATCTTGCCATGTAAATGTGTTTTTGTATTCAATCATGCCTGACTCTTCATGGACCCATTTGGAGTTTTCTTAGCAAAGATACTCGAGTAGCATACCATTTCCTTTTCCAACTCATTTTACAGATGAGGAAACTGAGACTAATAGGGTTAATTGATTTGCCTAGGATCACACAATAAGTGTTTGAGTCCACATTTGAACTCAGAAAGATGTGTCTTCCTGACTCCAGGCCCAGCTCTCTATCCACTTTGCTACCTAGCTGTCCTCCAGCATAAAAATAGAAAGGACTGACTCTTTATAGACAGCAAGTGTTAAAATTCAGATAGACAATGGTCTGTGGTGACATTTAGTGCTAACCTGTTTCAATCTTGGTTTAACTCAAGGAAATGAAGTAGCGGAAAAGAAAATCAATTTTTGTTCATTGAAAAAATAAGATTTAATCTAAAAATCCTTTGAAAGAAGCAAGAATTCTGGTCATCACAATGATAAACTAAGATTCCAGAGGACTGACAAGAAAACATAATACCTATCTTCTGACAAAGGGATGGGGTCTTGAAGATGTATATTTTTTGACATAGCCAATGTAGGAATTTTTTCTTAACTATACATATTTGTTGCAAGAGTTTTGTTTTTCTTTTTAATAGTGGAGAGATTGGGTAGAAGACAGTGAAAATTGATTTTTTGTTGTTTATTAAAATTTTTAATTAAAAAATAAGTCAGACTTGTAAATTCTCCCTGGAAATGAAATCTATCTAGGCTATTGACTAGTTCTAGATGAACTAGGACTATTAAGGGCTGTATCTTTTTATATAGAGATAAACAAAGGGATCTGAAGCATCTTACACTTTCATCAATTTAAGATAACTAGACTCCTGGCAACTTTAAGTATACTAATGATGAGTAGTAGATGAAAAGTTGTTTTGTTTTTTTTTAAGTCGTTTGTAAGATTCCTTTAATGTTAGAACCTATACTCATAAATTCATCAGTCATTTTAGCTATTGACATGTCTCTGCTATCTTCTGTGAAGAAAGAGACCTTTTCTAAGCCTGCCTTGTTCTCTTTTATCTTAACTTTTGACTGTCCGAACCCTATTGAACCTTAGTCATAGACAACTCATGCTATCTCTTCTCTGATTCTATTCCCAACTTGCCAAATGTTTAAAATCATCTTAACCAGTCAACTATGAATTTTTGCAATCTAATCTCAGCTGGGTGTGTCCCTGCTACATATAATTCATTTTGTTTATTTTATTATTAATTCTGCCACATTCCCTACAGTAACATTTCTAAACTTCCACTTCTTTTCACTCTATACACCCTCAGGTCCTCAAATCCTTACTAGCGAATACTTTAAGTGGATATTTTTGCCTCTTATTTTACCAAGATTAAGCCAGCCAGTTTGAATTCTTTCTGCCATCCATCAATGACTGCTTTCAATGTCCTCAGCTTCCCTCTAGTAAAAGCAGAGGATGTGATTGTCCATTCTAATGTTAAGGAAACCACCTGTATATTTGATTATATCTCATCCAATATTCATGAACTCCTTCCAAACATTTTTTCTCTCTCAAATATTTTCTCTCTCCATCTCTATGGGCTCCTTCTAAGCCTACAAATATGTCCGTGGTGTTCAGAGAGGACTGTCACCTTTGGTATGAAGGCTTGTGGAACCCTTTTCAGGGCTGCTTATCACCCCCTGGTGTCTACCTTTCACCCAACTCTCCCCTGTGGCTTCAAGAAGCTGTAGCATGCACAATGACCACACTCTAGCAAAACTGTCTTAGCAGAAAGACTACACCAAGTTGAGGGTTGGCCTCAAACTCATCAATGACTTAAGGGTATGTTTGTCCCAAGTCTGTGAAGACTTCCCCCAGTGGAATGGGCTGATGAGAGGTATTTGTTCCAAGGACCATGAAAGAAGATGAAGCAGGTGCTATCACATGCCTAGAGCTTGGTCAGACATCAAAGATGCCAACATCATCCACTGCATCCTGGGCTGTTGCCAATCATCATGACTTTCATTTTGCCAGTAGACTTTGATGATTCTGGAAGAGAGAGTGAGGCTGATGACTATGCAACTCTGTCTCACTTAAATCCAGTTCACATACAAGACATGAACCTTTGATGTCATTGGTCTTCTTCAAGATGAACAACAACAAATATGTTCAGATTTTACCTAGCCCTAAAAAAAAATTAAAACAAACAGTAATAACAAAAGGCATTCTTGCTTTGATTTTTCCATACCCTTTAAGTTGCTGCTTTAACTCTCTCTACTACTCCCTGTCAAGCTTCTGAAAAACGTAATCTATCCTTGCTAGACGTTTCCCCATTATTCACTCATATCTTGTTATTGTTCAGTCATTCCAATTCTTCACGACTTTATTTGAGATTTTCTTGGCAAAGATATTGGAATAGATTGCCTTTTATTTTCCATCTCATTTTACAAATGAGGAAATAAGAGGGTTAACTGACTTGCCCAAAATCACACATGTAGTGAGTCTCTGAGGCTGGATTTTAACTTGGGTCCTTCTGATTACAGTCTATCCACAACATCACCTAACACATTCATTAACCTATTACAATTATCTCTCTTCTCATAATTCTACTGAAACAGTTCTCTTGACTCTCATTAATGACCACTTTGTTACAAAACCTAATGTTCTTAACCTTTCTCTATGTTTATGTTACTGACTATCTCTTCCTTGATGCCTTCTTCCATGGCTTCCTTTCCATGGTTTCTCTCTCTCTCTCTTTTGCAAGTTCCTCATCCTTTTTTAATTCTCTCATAAACATTGGAATGTTTTTATTCTACCTTAAATTAAGCAATCTTTAAGTTAAACTCTTACATTTCTCCCAAAATACCTCTCCCTCTCCATTTTTTCAAATGGCAATACCAGCTTTCTATACCTCACATGTAGAAATCACTTGCTGATTCTACTTCCAAATTTGTCCCATCCTTTCCATTCATGCTTCCACCACCCTAATTTATGCCCTTGCTACATTTCCCTGGACCATTATAATAACCCTCGAACTATTCTGTTTCTAAGCTCTTATCTGTCCAATCATCTTTCCTAGATACACATTAAATATTTCTAAATTTCTGTCTTCCTTTACTTCATTTTGAAGATTATATTTTCTTTTTTTTTATACTGTAGACATTTCCTTTTAACTATTTCCTTCCTTTTCATTGAGTCCCTTCTAATACCATTTAAAAAAACCCAACATTAATAGTCTAATAGAATGTAAATGCCACAGTGCCTATTTATAATCCAGATCCCACACTTGCTACAGTTTGCTTCTTTCATTGTTTTTCCATCTATAGATAAAGGAGTAAAAGAGTAATCTTTTCTTTATCCAAAGGCAGGAAATGCCCCTCTAGAAAAAGACCCAATCTCTGAATTACTCATTTTGATGTCAATCAGTCTCATAGAAATTTCCAAGGCTAATTCTGCTCAGGAATTCTCCCTTCTCTGCCCAGAAGACTGGATTCTAGAAATCTAGATATATCTTATTTTCCATAGAAAGTTGAAGATCAGGGACGTTGTCCCCGAACTCCCACTTAAACTAACTTGGACAAGTTGGTGCAACTCCACTGTGCTTGTGTCCCAAAGAAGCCATCACCAGTTTCTGGGTGGGAGAGGGAGGAGAAAACCATATATATAGTTTTTGCCATTTCCCCCTCCTCCAAGAGGCATGTTCTGAGGTCAGCAAGAATGAAATATAAAAAGATTGAAGGTAGTTTTGCTTCTCTCTCCTGTGATACAGATAAGGTAATTCTTGATCCAGCTAGAATGCTTTCCTTCAAAGTTCTAGCCAACTACACATATTGAGAGTAGCTCAATTCACTGGAAATAAATAAAATATTGTATTACCCTCCTAAATAGGTGACAAATCACATCCACAAATGAAGAGATTCTTGAAACCCCAACATTTAGATTATACAGAATCTTATATCTATCCACAAGAATTTATCCAGTATTCAATATGTGCCACATAGTCTTTTAAATGTTTTATATTCATTATTTCATTTGAGTCTCTTAAGGTAGGCACTGAAAAATTGTATTATCCTTTTTTTTATGGATGAGGTAAATGATGATCTGAAAGGTTCATTTACTTGCTAAGTAAGGGCCTCACAGAGAGAACTGCACATACATAGTAAACCTCCTTCCTTACTAACTTTTGAGCGACACTTATGATTTCCTGCATGGCTAAACTGAAAATTCTGTAACACTGTTTCTCAACCCTTATCCCAGAAATAGTTGCATCATGTATGTCCATGTTTTAAAGCATTCTGTTCTTTCTTTGTCCACTTCAGTTGCCAGCTCCTTCACAAAACTATAGCTGAGCTCCCACCTTAAAATGATAACCTTCCTTATCAAAGTTCCCATAGTGTTTTATTTGTACCTCTCCCTTGTACCTATTTCATTCCATCTTGCATCTTATTTGTGTAAATATATTAGCCTCCCTAGTATTTGTTTTGGTCATTTCTTTAGAGCAGAGAACATTTTCTTTGTACTACCAATATCTCGCGCATGGTAGATATTTTACGTGTGTTTTATTATATATGTATATTGATAAAGAGAATCAATATTATTTTAAATAATCTTTGCATTGTTTAAGGTTATTAGTCAAGGCAGAAAGGTTTGAGATGAACGTGGACCAACTTCCTATGCTTTGAACAAAATATCTAGGAAGCATCTGAGTTATGTTGATTTGAACTTCATTAAAGAATTCTAAAGTGTTGTAGAATCTGTGATTTGACTATTAATTATTTTGACATTTTACTTAGTATTTCTGAGAAGACTTCATTATAGTATCTTTCATTGTTTATTTTGTATGATTTCTGAGGATGCCAGCTCCTTGAAGCAGGAGTGAAACTAGAGGTACTACCTTGAGAGCAACATATTCTCTAAAGTTTTTTTTAAGAAAGTAAGCATATTCTGGATTCCTGTTAGCCCCCTTAATTTAGGAAGAGTTCTTTATTCCTGATCCCATACTATTGATACTTATGCTGACTTTGAGGATATAGGTATGAATATACTATTTGCCTCTATATTCTTTAGGTGATTATTCTAGTAACAGTAAAGTATATGAGAAAATGTGCCAAAGTTGGAGCTAGGGTTCTTCTTCTTATCTTCTTCCTTATACTCTAGCTGCTCAGATATATAGATGTATAAGGGAAGTTTCCCATATTTGTTACCTATAGTTTGGACAAGTTTAGGATAAACTGAACTACAGTATGAGGTACAATCAAAATATTTCTAATTGTTTATGAAATGGATCTGAGTCTTGCATGGAGCTTTTTAAACAAAATAGCTGCTTAATTAATATCTATTGTTTTGAATTAGACTGTAAATTCATTAACTAAATCTTCAAGAAAATTTTAATCTTTATAAAACATTTTTATGAAATGTTCAGCTCTTCGAATTTTTTCTATTATTGCTGAACAGTGGCATTAGTATTTACACTTAATTTTATGTGCCTTTTTCTACCTTTTCTTCTAGGTTTTCCTTAAGAGTGACCGGGTAGCTAGAATGGTTCACAGTGGAGGCTGTTCTGCTAATGACTTCAGAGATGTATTCAAGAAAAACATTGAAAAGAGGGTACGGAGTTTGCCTGAAATTGATGGTTTGAGCAAAGAGACGGTGTTGAGTTCATGGATAGCCAAATTTGATGCTATCTATAAAGGTGAAGAGGACCTGTGCAAACAACCAAATAGGATGGCACTCAGTGCTGTGTCAGAACTTATTTTGAGCAAGGAACAACTTTATGAAATGTTTCAGCAAATCCTGGGCATAAAAAAATTGGAACATCAGCTGCTTTATAATGCATGTCAGGTAAGATGATTGTTGTTTTAAGTGTTCACTATTTGCTTCTACGCAGATAAAAAATGAACTGAAAATGGCTACTCATTTCTTTAAGTTACCGATGGGTTCCATATTGAACTAGATATACAACATTCTAGGAAGATCATTTGTTGTAAAAATGGATTAAACTTGAAGTGATACTTGTCTAATTTAAACTTTAAATCTCCCATGTTTGGTAAAATTAATTTCATTTGCCATATTCTCTACATTATTTAGGTTTTTAAAGATGAGCAGGCATTTAAGTAGCTAGAAATCCAGTTCTTCAAAAGTCAATACTCTCATGTTCTACAAAAGTAAAATTGGTATAAAAATATCTATTTTTTTTCTTATTTTGTTTCAAAGAACTTATACTTTGTATAGATTGCTCACTTACATTTAATTTTTTTCATTGAATCAGCTTCCTGAATATACTGCCTCAACCACAGCATTTATAAAATAATGAACCCAGATTGAGGTATCATAACCCAGTTTAAGAACTATAATTTTGCATATAGTTGGCCCCTATATTAGGGTTAGTGTGACAAAGGGTGGGTTGACAATAGTAGCAGATTATTGCAGAATAAAAATTTTTCATTTCACTTAATTATATTAATGATTCCACGATACAATTGAATATTTAGGGGCAAAATTTAGCAGTGTCTTTCATTCATAAAGAAATTATCTCTCATTAAAACTTTTTGGAAGAGCAACAATCAACAAGTACTGCAAATTCTGAATTGAAAATTGTTCTTCCCTTTAGAATTTAAAAGCAATTTTAATTCTTATACAGAAGCTTTTAAATATTTATTCTTTGATGTTTAATACTTTATATTTTGATATTTTTAAAATATAGCAAAGCAACATGTTTCTTTAACTCTGAGTTTGACTTTACATATTCCTCACAGTAAATGGTTTTCAATTCTGACATAAGGAAAGCAAAAACAAAAACTCCCTTTATTTTTGCAAAATGTGTAATTTTTTTTTCAAAGCTTCCTTTCTGATTTTTCTATGGTGGTATCCCTTCTGTTTCTCTGTTGTTAGGTATAAAAATCCTCAGACATAGCCTTGAAAATATAGACATTTTGAAGCATTTCCCCCAATGGATAGCATAATAATATTAATTTAAACATAATTTATAAACAAAGGATATGAATTTCCTATTTTTAGGCAGTTATAAGATTTAAGATCACTTTTGCTTCTCTGAACTCAATTTCCTCATCTGTAAATTAAGTGGTTGATCTAAGAGTCTTTAAGGCTCATTCTAGCTCTTAATCTTATGATCCTGAGGAGAATATTGCCCAGGGCTCTAAGTCCTTCTTCCCTACCCTTCACCCTCACCAACCACTGAATTTGTAGGTGTTAAGAGGTTGATGGGGAGGGAAAAGGGAATCCCCAGTCAACTTGATGAATTTACAGTTTAGTGAAGGGTCACCACTTTGCATTGATCTCTATAAATGGGGACTTTAAGACCCCTTTAGTCCTCTTTCCCATTGACCATGTTTCTGGAGAGATTCAGAGAGCTCAATAGTTTAGTAGGGTGCTGAGGATAGGGGAGAAGGGTTTGAGTTTGCCCCCCTCTCTCACAAGGGACTGAGAAGACTCTAAGGATGTTGAATTGTTGACTTAACCTTGGAGTAACATCTCAAACACGTGGTAGCAAAGAGGGGCCAACCATGTGGCCATATGGTGAGAGCTACTGAAAGTTCTTTCTGTATCAGCTTGAGAGTCATAGAATCTGGTCTTGTTTCTGGAGAAGCAGCATTTCCCTAGGGGTGGGTAGCAAGATCCTGGATCTGACCTTTTAGTAGGAAAAGAAGCATCACCTTTGGGGGGGTGACTTGCTAATAATCTCAAGTTTAAGAGTTTGGTGATCCAATTTTCTCTTAAGGGAAGGGGAATGAGGATGTCAAATAATTCCATTTATGTAGCAGTAGACACAAGGGTTAAGTTTTTTATGAGACTGATGATAATTCTATAATTTCATTCTTTATGTCTATATGTTTCTTATTTTTCTTTCAGTAAAAATCATTAAAAATCTCAGGCTGCATGCTTGATTTTCAAAAGAGAACCATAAGAGTAGTGACCAGCACCTAAGTATATTCCTGTTACATAATCATCCAAAAAGAAAATAAACCCTATTGAAAAATAATTGCTAACTAAGATAAACTAAGCAATAAGAAAGTAAACCTGTAGTCTAAAAGAAGAAAAAAGGAGCAGCTTTGTTAATCAGGGACCAAGAAATTTTCATGAAAATGAATAGTCCCACTTCTAGAGAAAGAATGGATAAATAGAAATAAGTAAGACATAGTTTTATATGTGTGTATGTATGTATGTATTATGTATATATATACATAATACATACATACACACATATCTATATCTTTTTCTTAAATGACACCTTTTCTAATGGGGGAGAGGAGTGACAAAGGTGGTTAAATGGGTATTTTAATGTCACCAAATAAATTAATAAAAAAAAATAAACTAGGCAGGAAGACTGTGCTCCAATTAGCATCCAGAATCTACATCTGGAAGATATTTAGCTATAGAGTGGCAACTCAAATTAATTATATTCTTAAATAGATTTAAAAAGAGTGTTTTAACCAAAATATAAAACTCTGGCTGTTTTAATATGAAGAAAAATATATTTTTATGTACCATAATTATATCAGAGCTGCCTGTTTAAAAACTTAATTTTTGTTTCTAAATTTCATTGTAGATCATGGTATAGTAAATAGGAATTAAACTTTATTAAATTTCTTTTACTTATGGAAAAACCTGAGGCATCTAGATATTAAGAGGATTTTTTTCTAATCAGAGAAATCATGTAATCAAATATTTATCATTTATATATATTTATGCATAAATATATATAGTATAAATACATTTATAATATATGTAGTATGTATATGCGTATATATCTGAATGTATGTGTGTATATATATACATATATATATATTTGTGTGTATCTGTATTGTTATAATAAAAACACCTACTCCTATCTATTAGATGTAGATGTAGTATAGAGAGAGGATAGGAAGACACCTCTCTCCTTTATAACAGTTCCCCAGGCTGGATCCTTTAGGTCAATGGATGATATCCCTTCAGGACCCACCTGGGGTTAATTGATATTATTTAATGGGCTTTTTAGCTGGGTAACTTTGGAATCTGACTGTGTCTCTCCCTTCCCAAAGAAGCTTTGAATAACCACTTCAGGAAGGTACTTTAAAACTTTGATTATATTTAACAAAGGAAGATAATGGGATGGATAGAGGTATTGGGAGACCCTAATTAAAATGATAATGATGAATCTCTAAACTGTAGGCAAGTAAAGGAATTAAGATGATAGCTTCTCTCTGGTACAGCCCGGCCAGAACCACACCAGAGCAGGCAAACTGCTTTATAATCTTTCAGCTTCTTCTTCACTAGACAATAAGCCTAACCAGTTTGAGATATCCACCCTTTCCACCCTCTTCTTCTCTTGCTCACTTCCCGGATCCCTCCTGGGCCCTTGGACACCAAGATGACTAAGATGATTAACTTCCTAATATCTAGGGACAGTAGAATCAGAAATGATGGTCTGGTACAGGTTGTTGATGGTATAGGAACCACAGGAGGAGCTTGCAGGGTTAAGTTTGCAAGTCTCAATCCCACAAAGACCAGGATCCACTGATCTCAAGTCTCAGGGAAAAGAAAAGAACCAAGCATCCCTGCCAGAGCTACCAGGGTGGTTTTATACCCCCTCTTCCCCCCCTCCCCCCCCTCCAGCCAACTGCCCTCTCCTGTGTCCGCATGCCTCTCTGGGAACATTCCAACATCCAACTGATCCACCTGTCAATCACAGTGTGAACTTCTAGCTCCCAGAGATTCAATATAACAGTATGTATGTACACGTACATACATACTGATACATAGAAAGCAGTTGCCACTTAAAACACTAAAGGAAAAGGCCCTAGCATAGCAAGGGACTGGAAAAAGCACTAATACCTAAAACAGAGAGAATTTGGAAAGGTTGTCTGCAGGATCTATTTCTTGACTTGAGTAAAGAAAACCTCACCTCTGCCAAGAAGCAGAAGTGAGGAAAGATAATATTCAAGGACAACCAGTGAAAAAAGACAATAGATGGACCACCATACATGAGGAAGAGCAAGCATATTGGCAAATGGCTATGCCAGAGAATGCTTTCAGGGAATTAAAGTATAAAATACCTGCAAAGTTATGAAAGGGCCATTTTGTAAGGAGCTTTAGGTACCAAAGTTAATATTTGATTCTAGTGTTAATAGGGAGCCACTGAAATTTTACTGAGAGGGGTTGGAAGAAGGCATGATGCAACATGGAAAATGGCAGGGTGGAATTCCTGCAAGATATAGGGTCAAGCCTCACCCAGAATTCCAGGGGACCCCCCCTTGGAGAGCTCTGGGTGAGGGAATAGTTTGAAAGCAGTTAAACAGTTGATTCCTGGGGTTTGAAGTGAGCAGGTCACTCTCCTTACGGTTCCCGGTTTTGGGATTGCTTTGGAGGCCATCTGGGGCAAGAACCATTTTGGTTTGAAGTGCCCAGAGAATTATCCCAGTATTTGTGTCTGAACCACCATTGCAAGATACAAAGGGACTTTATTGTCTTAGTTTAAACCAAGAGTCTCACATTGAAATGTGTGACCAAGAGCTGTGCCTGAGTTGGGTATTATAGAGTGGTAGGCAGCTGGGGGGCAGGATAGGGGGATGTCTTCAAGGTAGGTGGTCCAGCAGGGGAGAGGTCTGGAAGGTGGGTGGTCCCTTCAGATAAGGGGGGAAATGTCTGGAAGAAATTCCTTCAGGTAAGGGGGAAGGTCTAGAAGGAATTCCTTCAGGTAAGGGGGAAGATATAGAAGGAATTCCTTCAGGTAAAGGGGAAGGTCTGGAAGGAATTCCTTCAGATAAGGGGAGGAGGTCTGGAAGCCAAAGGTGTGTAAGTTAGGAATTCCTACAGACAAGCCTGTTTCATTATAATGTTATACAAGAATATGGATTTTTAATTCTGATTCTTTCTGGGTTCTACAGGTTCTGCTTAGTGGTTTGCTTATTTAGCAGAACTAGCTCTTTCTAGCAACAGAACAATTGTTATTTAGTTATTTTAGATATTAGAAGTAATAATCACAGGCTTGAGAGCAAGCTAGCTAAAAGTCTGTCACTCCCTCCTGTGGGTGGTGGGGGCAGTTTCTACCTAACAGTTCAGGGCTTCCCAAATCTTATCCAAATCCTTGAAACCCCTTCCCAGCCTTCCCTTCCTCCTTTATCAGTAAAAAATTCATCTTTTAGTAGCTGTGCCTGGCTATTATTTTGGGCATACTCACAGCTAATGTAGACCTTGGTTCCTTTCAGTTGCCAGCCAAAGAAGTCAGATCCTCCTCTGTCCCTGATAACAAGACATCTGCCCCTCAGTCAAACCTGTGGGGAGAAAATGAACATCATTAGAGATTTGCCTTGCTGAGCCTAGCCAGAGGACATCAGTCCTGCCTCCATTTCCAACTGATTTCCAACTGCTTGGTGGGAGGGGTGAGAGTAAGGAGTACCTACCCCTCCCTACTCACTCAAGCCTGGGGCGGGAGGAGTGAGTCCTGCAGGTTTCTAGTTTCAGGCCATCTCTTCACCTTCCCCAAATATCTCTGTTAAGATCAACATAACACATGATTAAACTGTGCTTTAGAAAAACCACTTTGGCAACCCTGTAAAGGATTAATTAGAATGAAGGGAGAAATGAGGCAAGTCCATTAATCAAAAGGATACTACAGTCTTTCAGAAGAAAGAAGATGAGGTCCTGATCTAGGGTCATGGCTATGTAAGTAGAGATAAGGAGAGATAGGGAGATTTTGTGAATATAGAAAGGAGAAACTCTGGCAGTTGATTTTATAAATAAGAGTGAATGAAAGTGATAAATGAACCTATGAAAATTGAGAAAATTACTAAATGAAATAGAAAGAGAAAAGAGAAGAAAGCCTAGAACATAGCCTTGGAGTATTTCCATAGTTGGTGCGATGCATATTTAAGTAGGAATCATTGGAATCAAGAGAGAAGGATATAAAATCTATGAAGAGGATAAATAGTATCAAATGCTGCAGAGAGGTCAAGAGGAATGAGGATTGAGAAAAGGCTATTAAGTATGTCAAGTAAGAAATGTTGCTAACTTGAGATAGAGCAGTTTCAGTTGAATGAAGAGTGGTTTGGAACAGCTACTGGGATAAATGGGATAGGGAATCACTTATAAAGGAATAGGATCACCTTCTTAGAGTGAGTACCCAATTGTGAACTTAATAGTGGACATACTTAAAACAATTTCATGACTCCATTCAAGTATACATAAGTGGGAAAGAATGCAAAGACAGTAATTCACAATAAAGCTTTGGTAAAATAAAGAGCAGTAAAATAAGGCAGGAAAACACTTTGTTGCAGAGTTGATATCATTCACCACAAAATCCAGATGGAGAACTTAGGAGAGTATGACTGGAGTGAAGATGATGGTTTAGGAAAATACTGAAGAATCAGAGGTATTGAAGGACAAGCTGAGAACAAATAGATTTAGGAGTAGTCAGGCTTATGGAGAGATGAATTTGTAAAAGATTATGAATGGATAATGGAATTGTGGAGGTCTTGAACATAGAAATAGAACACTTGTGTTGTCTAGATCACTACTGTTTAGTGGAAGAAAAGTGTTATCACATCATTGGAATTGAGTAATTAGAGGAACTGGGAAATTAGACTATTTGTGGAAAAAATGATATGTATATGAGGTAAACAGGGAAATTGTGAATCACAAACTGAATTAATTGATAAAGGAAAGAGAATTTCTGGTGAACCTCAAAGAAAGAAAAACGGTAACAGTAGAGGTAATGATATAATTAATTTATATTAAGATATATTTAATTAGATTATAGCTTTAGTTTAGTCTTATATTATATTGGGAAGGGGGAAAATCTCTTATCCATCAGATTGAAATTAATTCCTAAAAAAAAACTTTGAATACAGATATACACATATTCTATAGTCCTAAAAATTATCCATAATCATTATTTTTCTGTTTTAAAAAGTTCTAATAAAATATTTTAAGGCTGATAAAGTTATAAAAATAAGTCACATGCCTTCAAATGACAACCGTGAAGTTTTAACAGCCAAGAATTAATTCATTTTGCTCTTTGAAAACCCTTGAGATTTTGTAGCTAATTTTCCTTTATTTGAGTTAAATGATTGTAGATGCTTTCCAGGATCCTTGAAGTTCTTGCATTAATGCCCTAGGAGTTCAAAACAGAAACATTTTATTTATTTTTGAACTTTTATTTAATTTTTCTTGTTGAAATAGTTTCAATTATCATAGTTCAGTTTAAATTGCATAATAACCTTTCACAGATAATGAGAAAACTAAAACTTCTATCTTCAGCTAGAGGTGAGTATTTTCAAGTTAGTGGCTCGTTATTTACTTATAGATTTATTTATAGAATTTATTTTTTTCATTTGAACTTATGAACATTCATATACTTTATATGTATAATCTGATATTATCAGACTATCTGTATATTAAAGTCACATGAACTGTTGGTACTCATAAGGTATCTTTTCTTGGCCTCTGAAAAATGTCAAAATAACTGTTTAATGACTGTTGACCCTTCTCCTGGAGGAGCCGAACCACTAATATATTCTCATTCTTGTTATAAATAAAACTAGAAGATACAGAATTTCATAGTTGGAAGTGACCTCAGAGACTATTTAAATCCATCCTATTCCTGAATAACACCCCTTTAGTACAAACAAAATAAGTGAAATTAAACCTTAGTTTAAAGACTTAGAAGATAAAGCAGGAAATTCCACCTTTGGATACCGTTGTCAGTTATTCAGTCAGCAAGCATTTATTAATGGTGCTCATCAAAAGGTGCTCACCATTGTAAGAAATAAAATGGATATAAAAGGATAGATTTAAAAAATATTAGGGTTTTAAAGGATCTATTGGTAGCCATTAGAAAAATGAAGCCACCTGCCATATTAAGAGTCATTTTATCAAATCCGGCCTCAGACACTTCCCAGCTATGTGACCCTGGGCAAGTCACTTGACCCCTATTGCCCACCTTTAGCACTCTTCCACCAAGGAGCCAATACATAGAAGTTAAGGGTTTAAAAAAAAAAAAAAAGAGTCATTTAAAAAAACCACCATTACCTTGTCACCATGCTGCTTCAGCTGGAAAAAAGAGTGTGCCAATCCTGGCACTTCCTTTTTATTCTTCTCTCTATGTTATTACGCTTCCTGTCCATGTGATTACGTAAGCCAGGGATCATGGGAAATGTAGTTTGAAAGACCCCTAAACTTCCAGGAAGTTTAGATCAGAGAACTCAAAATTAGTTCAAGGACTCCCAAATTTCCAATAACATATTACCCCCTGAGATCCAGAGAAAGACTGGTCTCCCAGGTGGATCTTGTTAACAGTTCCAACTTTTAAATTACAGAAATTCGGGAATAAAAAGAAAAGAGGACAAAACCAATGACCCAGTGATTGCTAGGCATATTGACAAAAAGCCAATTGGGGGCAGTCCCCTTTGGCATAAGAGTATACATTCACTATAAATGCATTCAATTCTCCATAGTTCAATCAACTGCACCCCAAAGTTCAATTTGGATTTTCTTGATGCAGTATAGGTTTCTGCAGGCATCTTCATGGTGCCTTCTCAAAACAGGTTCATTGTCTGGATTCTGGGGAGATGGTAAATTTCTTATCCTGAAATTAGTCTCAAAAGAATTTAAACTTTACACCATCCTTATATCTAGCTGAATTCTGCCTCTTTGCCACCTCAAATGATAAGTTAGAGATGGGAGGATTTTTGGAAGTTCTGTAGTATAACGATAAAAAGATGATCCTTTGCTGGCCAATTTTCCTTTTAATGTGCCTCTCCAAATTATTAGTTCTATTTCTCCTCAGTCCATTCCTATACCTCTAAATGAATGAAATTCATTTAATTTGATTGAAACTGGCAGCACCTAGGGTTGCCTCCTTGACCCAAAGAAGCTTCAGAGTAGAAAATTTGCTGCAGATCTTTGGGCAAATTAGTTGTTTGTGTTTTCATTCTCCCTTCTGAGACACTGACTTTTTCATATGAGTGACTTACCTATATTCAAAAGCTTACTTCTTAAATTCTTTGATGAAAGTTTCCTTATACATACAAATGCCTTTAAACAAAATAAAGCAAATGTTTTAAAAGCCTGCAATTAAAAAAAAGACCTAGATTTCTCTATAAAAATTTTTATATAAAATGAGTAAGTTTTATTTACTTGTAAGTGCTATAAAAGTACATTTCAAACAGTCTATTGACTATATTTTTTAGTTAGAAGGAAAAATTGCTGAAGTTTGCAGATCTTTTGATGTCACTTGCCAGATAAAATCTGGGACTTGGTTGCCAGTAGGATAAAATGGAAATTCCTCATATTGACATTTAAAGTCTATCACTAGTTGCTCTCACTTATATTTCCATTTGTAAAGGTGGGATTCCTTAAGTTGATGAAATCACCAATCACCAGACTAGGGTGGGGTTTACAAAGTAGGTATCCATATGCTAAGACTTTAAGTAGGCAGAAGCCATTATTGATTCAATGGGAACCAATTGTGAAGAAAGCCTAGGTACATCCTTGAATCAAGCAAAGACATTTCACTTACTTGCAATAGGAAGTCTATTCCAGTTGAGTGAGAAAATGAGTTCAGAACTTGGAAGATTAGAGGCAGTGCTGAGGAGAAAGAATGTTCTAGCATTGTTTTGGAAAGGATGTAGGAAGGAAAGTTAGGAAAGATAGTGGAGTGTCTTTGTGTATGTCTAGAGATTGTCTACATGCATTGATAGCACTTTCCTCATCTGGGTCTTTCTAATGTCAAAGAAAACACAGGGCTAGTCCCTGTTCATCAGTTCATACACGAATATGTACCTATACACTCAAATATGTACACATATACATAGAAACACATACTCATGTGTCGTGTATATTCATTTATTTACAAGCAGTCTCTATCATGCTTTTTAAAAATTCTGTACCATTTTTGTTCATGTCTTTCCCCACCTCATATGCTGAAAAAACATTTGTTCTTTTTTTGTCTCTTGTTTGTGAATTTCCATACTGGTTACTTATTACAGTGGCTTTTCTATAACTTCACAAATATTTGCACATTGTTTGCTTTACTATATAGTGGATACTAGTGCAATACTCTTTCTGTATACAGAGAATACATATAGGCACATGCAAACATATGTCATATATTTGTAGTCTTAGAAGTGAGGAATAAATAGAAGAGAACAAACTTTAAGGGATTAAAAAAAAGAATCAATCTTTGAAATGACTAACTTTATTCCCTTTCTTTTCTTCCTCTCCCTTTTTGACATTCTCCAGTGTTTACTGGTTTATTTATCACTTGTTTGTTTTTACCCCACTTTAATAGTATCCAATCATCTTTTAGGAGGCTTAGGAGTAAAAGCAAAATGTTCTCAAAAAGTTCACTTTTAATCTACTCTTTCAGCAGAATGGTACTAGGTATGGCCTTTCACTTTGGGGTTTTTTTGGGCTCTGATATTGGAAAAATTCCTGAAAAATATATTTTGGAATCTTCTTTTGTTATTCTTTTAATCCCTATGTTATTAATGAATGGCTCAAATCTTTCATGTTGCCATATCTGCCTATATGCTTCCTTCCCTGCCTTAAATTTCAACCTGGTCCTTGTGTCTAATGGAAACAAAGCAGAGCTGTGTGACTTGCTATCCTCTTAAATTGTCTGCTTTTTATCTTAGAGCAGAGTTTGTTTTTAGCTATAGTAGAATGAAGCAGTGAAGAACTTCAGGTAAGTGACCAGGAAGACTGAGGCACCAAATGTTAAAATCATTGTTTCTTTCCACTTCGTGAATAGTCTCTTAATTTTTGGCATATTGTTTATGACTTTTAGAATCTTCAAAGCCCAAAGCCCTCCTTCCAAACACACACTCAGAAACTTTTTTCCCCTCATATAGTTGTTCAGGAAAAGTTGTGTTCAAAAATATTTATAGATAGATATAAAATGACCTTTTTTGCCATCTATTCCCAAAGCTAGAGAAGTATCTTCAATGCATATAAAATGAGATTGTTGTGTTGTTCAATCATTCAGTCCTGTCTGACTCTCCTTATGCTTGTGCACTATAACATGCCAATAGGATCCTGAGATTTTCTTGGCAAAGATACTAGAGTTTGCCATTTCCTTCTCTACTGAATTAAGGCAGAGATTAAGTGACTTGCCCAGGGTCACACACCTAGGATCTAGAGGACTAATTTGAATTTAGGTCTTCCTGACTGCAGGACCATCGAGACCAATGGACTCTCTCCATTGAGCCACCTAGCTGCCTCAGAGAGACCTTGAAGGCCATCTAGTACAACTCTTTCATTTTGCAGACAAAGAAACTGAGGCACAGAGGTTAGTTTTATCCATCTGAAACTAAGATTTTTTTTTAATATTCCAATCCTAAATATAGCACAGACAACAGATTTTCATATCAGCAAAATCTAAATTTTCTAATATGCAAGAGTTATAATATTCCTTGTTTATGAAGGACCTCTGTAGAAATGTAGAAAGGACCTTTGATATTGTAGTTTGGGTTCAGGAAATGGATTTTCTTTTAAGGAAGCTTCTTTAGGGATCTGATAAGACCATCTGAGGAAGAAATCTTTTATCTCTGGTCTGGCAAGTCATCTTCTAGAATTTGAGAGTTCACAGAATATTTTGCATTGTATTAGGTCTCATGGGATTTGTAAAATTTAGTTATTATGTACAGCTTCTACTACCTTAGTCTGAGCAACTGGACATTTCTAAGCATGGGCCTGGAATTAAATATCTAAATCTATATCTAAATAAGCTAAGAGTATTAGAAAAGACAAAGACTGATTTCTTCATCTAAATTGCTTTTCTATTAAATGAATTTTGAATCACACTGTCTCCTGCCATTTTGTCATGGTCCGGCAAATCTGCAGAGTTTAGAAGGACTGATGAACATGCCAGATATAGACTGGTGAAGCATATGCCAGCCTCTGCTTTGACAGATATGCTCCAATCTATGGTAGCACCATGGACTTAGCTCAAGTCTTATTCTTTCAGAGATCACCAAGTGGAAAACTTTGGCATGATCCTAAATTCCATACTCCTTAGCATTTATTTTATAGGCATGTAGAATCAATTTCCTTCCAGAGGTACACTCCTAATTCATTCTTTTTAAATCTAAGCTAATTAAGCTGCAGGAGGAGAAGGTAGAATCCCATGTGATGCAGTGTCTGTGGCATCTGGACAAAATAGCTCCAGATTTCCCCATAGGAGGCCAGCCAGGCCGCCTCTGGTCAGTGCTCAGTCTAGAACTCAAGATGTAGCCAAACTGACCCAAGAAATTGAAATAAACAGTAATACAAACTTGGGACAGTACTCCCTCCATTCCAGCAGTGGAGCTGAGCTTTCAACATGTAGGAAAAGTCATTTTAAAAAGCCTGCCAAAATGAGCAAATAACAGAAAAAAGCCTAATGCTGGAGAATTATTTCAACCACCAAAATGCAAGCTCCAAAGAAATCAGCAATACAAAAATGAAAGCAAATGAAGCCTCAGAGGAAAATGTGAAAGGATGTCAGGCCCAAAATAAATGAATAGAAAAGCTCCAAAAGACAATTAAAAAGCTAGTAATAAGAGACAGAAGAAAAATTAGAAAAGAAAATGATAGAAAAAGTGAATGGCTTCGAACAAAAATTCACTGAAGAAAATAGCTAAATAAGTTTGATTCCAAGTTGAAATGAAGAAATCAAAAGAAAATGGATTATTTACTAAAGGAAATTAAGTCCTAGGAAAAGTTGCAAGATTATGAAATACATTACTTGTATGTAAATGGGTATTTTATACATGTATATATACATACACATATATATATGCATCTTTCCATCTGTATACACATACTTCTATTCCAAAGTGTTTGATTTAAAGTTAAACTTTTTCAGCATTTGCTTTTGAACATTTTGATCCATTATTTAATATAGTTCAGTTCAGTTCACATAGGGTAATCTTGTATTTAATTAACTCATTCATCTTTTTCCTACTTTAAAGTATTCAAAGGAAAGCATGGCCTAGGGAATGATTTCATTAAGACTTTTAAAACCCTCCTGGCAGAATCCATGTACTGTTTCCTATGTATAATATATAAGGTAGTAGAGATATAAAGGAGTTTTCCAAAACTTTGAGCCATTTTCCTCAAGCAAGATAATAGACCAAACTCAGGTAAGAAAGGGAGGGGGAGGGAGCAATGGAGAGAGACATATGGAGAAGGAGAGATAGATACAGAGAAAGAGGGACAGACAGACACGGGTGCATATATGAAAAGATATAAACATATGTACAATATCATAAAAATCTTAGGGAACTTTTAAACTTTAATATCTTAAAATTGCACCAAGACTTTTAGAATAACTTGTATAATTCACAGAAGTAAATGCAATATACACACGTATATGACACATGAATATACACATATATGCACATTCACATGTTTTATAAATATATGATATGTGTGTATGACCTAAGTCAAAAGCTGGAAAGAGAGACAATTTAATCAAGCTGAATTCTACTCTTAGCCATAGCCATTGACTAGCTTTGTCATTTAGTCTTGACTGATTCCTCATAATCCCATTTAGGGTTTTCTTGGCAAAGATACTGAAGTGATTTGCCATTTCCTCCTTTTACAGATGAGGAAACTGAGGCAAACATGGTTAAGTGATCCTCTCATTGTCACACAGCTAGAAAGTGTCTGAGACTGGATTTGAACTCAGGAAGTATCATTTCCTCTATCCACTGTGCCACGTAGCTGCCTATTAACTATGTTAACTTAATCAGTTGACCTTTCTTGGCCTCATAGACTGCATGTTAAATGAGGGATTGGAATAGATTAACCAAACACCCTTCAAGAACTATGGTCTATGGTGATAACCCTTCTTCCATAGATGAAGCTCTAGTTCACATGGAACAAATTCACTATGGGGAGGAGGGGAGGAGGTTCTCTTCTCACACAAATTCTTCACTTGGCTCCCATCCCCACACAGAGATGACTCTAGGAATATCAAGATGTGGTTCCTGTCCCCACCACCCCTCATTACAATAATTTGGCTTGTGTCTGAGTCTCCACAGAAGAGGTAAAAATGAGTCCATAGACATCATGCAAGTACTCAGGCTTACAACACATTGAATACAAGACAAAGGACAGTTTTGTTTTATTGAATATAAAGCCAAAGAAGAAATAACATAAACCTAAGCCTAGAGAGAACCAAAGGAACATCTCTTTAATTAAGTCCATCTCCCTCAGGGATCTATACAGTGTCCAGACTTAATGCTACCCAAGTATTCAGGCTTACTTGCAAGGAGAATGCACACAGGTTTGCTAGGCTTGACTCCTTTTCTATCAGACCTAGCCAGTACACATCACTCTTGCTAGTAGTGAAATGTAAGTTCTAGATTTTCTTCTCCATATAGCTCCCTTTGGGGTTCCTCAGTCTCTGTTTCTGCTCGATTCAGGAATTTCCCCGCAGATAAAGACAACAACAAAAAACTGATGTAGCCCAAAAACATAACTCTCCAGGTCTCTTGGTCCATTATTCTCTAAGAACTCTTCCTCTCTGTCCAAGATGCTTAGTTCCAGATTTCTCTGCTTAGCCAACATCTTCTGTATAGCTTTGCTATTATTACTTCATTGTTACCTGTTAGAATTGTTAAAACTTGTCACCACATAGGAGCTCTTCACTGCTCCATGACCAAGTCAGTAATTTGCCATTTTGGGGGACATATGATTTTCTAATGCAAATATATTATGAGAAGTCCTTATAAATTTCCTTAAATGAAACCTTAGTCTGTGATTGGACAGCTAAATTTTTGGGGTCCATCCTACCTCTGGCTTTCTCCGTGTCTCTTAGTTAATGCAGCTTTGTAGCCCTTCCTTTAAAGACAAGTTTAGAGGCATAGTTCCTCTGTATATATAGCCATGACTCAATCAATCTCCTTCAATTGTAGTTGTAAAGGACCTAAGGCAAAGCAAAATCACAACTTTTGAAGGAGACATCAATATCACAACAAAGGCCTCCTGCATGTTTACATTGTTGAAAAAGGATTTAGTCTTGATGAGAAATTAGCCGCACAGATAAGAATGCCTTGTAATCTTTTACACCAGAAAGAACATTTTATCTGGAGACTGAACACCTGAGGTTTTATTCTAACTGTGCCATTTATTATGTGCCCTTGTGGAGACAAGAGTGCTGAACCATCCTAGGACACTGTATTTGAATTAGAATCCTAGCTCAAACATGCAAATTCGGGAAAGTCACAACAACTCTAGCTCTGTTTTCTTATCTGTGAAGCAGTGGGTTAGAGTAGTTGATCTCTAAGATCTGGAGTAGTTCTAGTTCTAGGATATCATTATATTTAAGTCGGTTTCCCTATCCACAAAAGATATGATGCTAATCCTCCCATTATTTGCTACATATTGTGGTTGTGAAGATCATTTTAGAATATATAAGTCATATATCTTGCAAACATTCAAGAGCTGTGTTTATCATTGCTAATTGATAGTACTCATCTTCTTTCCAGAGAATAGAATAAGGAACTGACCAAAATCTTCAGGCATTCAATTTTTTATTTTTAATGAACAACCTTTAAAAGCATAGTATTTCAAAAGATGATCAAATATACTTTGAGGCTTCTATAGAGCCTTTGTAGAATGAAGTTTCTTTTGGAAAAAAATAATCCAAAAATTAAAATTCAGCACATCCCAAAAGTTTTAGTACAGTTTTAAGCTATTAAATTTTATAATCCCATTAAAAATGTTGGGACACTGTATGCAGCAGTATAACTCAGATTTGGGGTCGTGCCACAGGTATGCTTCTTACTGTATTTCTACAGGATTATAGCTATGGCATTCAAAAAGGACAGATCAGAAATATCATGTGAGGGATGACACTGTTAAATCAAGAAGGTATATATTAGCATTTATCTCTTCTAATGCTTTGGTCTCCTCTATCTCTTTGCAGTTCTGAAATTAGAAGCTTTGATTGCTGGAATGTTCAAGGGAGAGTGAAGAATAAGAGATGTTCAGTAGTACTGGAAGTAGGCAGTTCCGATTTTCATAAAGAGGAAACAACTAGATTCTTCAAAGTATAGGCTCATGACCTTAATGTAAAGAGAGTAGGATTTTATTTGTAATATTACCATTGTATAAAGCTGCCCAAAGAGGAATTTGCTTCTATAAGTGCCAATGAACAACAAATCTGGAACCCTTCTTGTCTTTGAGAGTTGTCTAGGGGGCATCAAGTGGTCACCTATGCCCAAGAATACCAAATTAGTGTGTATATATATGAGGGGAATCTTTAACCCAAGTTGTCTGGACTTGGAAGCGATCTCTTCATCTACTTCATTAAATGATTTTTTTCTCTGAGATGAATTAAGGTACCACAAAATGCTTCTTGGTAATTTTAATAAATATATTTTTTAAATCAGTTTATTTTATCAAAGTAGAAAAACAAATTAAATTGTTAAATTGATAAAAGGATGCATCAGCATCTTTAATATAATTTCTACCAATAAAATCATATGTGTTTCTGGTGCTGAATCATTTCTGATGCAGTATTATTTCATATTGCCAAGAACTTGGATGACAAGTGCTTTGAGTCTTCATTATTTGTGGCTAGAGCACAAGCAGAAGCAGTTGCTAGGTCACATCTTCACAGAGGTTGCATCCTAGGATGAGTGTGAAATCCATGAAGGAATAAGAGCCAGGGATCTGAAGGGATTCTGTCACTTCCCAGCATCTCGACACTTGTTCACTGATGAAAGAATAGAAGCTGATCAGGATAGATGAGGTGATTGTACTAGATAGAGTCTACTTGGATTTCAGCAAAGCACTAAATAATCTGGCACAATATCCTTTTGGAAAAGATGGCAAGATCTTGACTAGCTAAAGAATTAGGTATTTTAGAAGCTATCTATAAACAAATAGTGTAGAGAAATGGATTAATATTAACTTGGAGAAAGGACTTACGGAGAACTGTTCAGTGTAACATTTTATTGTTGATGGCACAAAGGCAAAGATATCAAATTTGGAGTTGGGCACAAAGTTGAAAGGAAATATACTTAATGACAGAGTTGGTATCCATAAATATAAAAGTTGATCTAGTAAAACAAGTTTCATTGGGGAAAATGTAAGGTTCTGTGTTTGAGCTAAAAAAAATTAATGATTAAAAATAGGGTCGATGTGGATGGACAGCAGTTCACAGGAAACATATCAGGGGATTTTGGTAGACTTGGAAATCAATAGAAATCGAATGAGAAGTATATTTAGCTGGATTTGTAATAGGTAGGGATACTGCCTCTACCCATAAATATTTGAAAACATCTCTACCTTCTCATATTGGGCAATTCTTACGTGTATCTTTCAAAAAATCATTCAAAGGGTATCTAACCAAGATGTTGGAGACCCTCCTATTTTTTAAAAATATTTGAGTCAAGAAGTCATCTAGCATTTATTGGTGTTACCTATGTGCTGAGCTCCATGCTGTTGCTCAGGAAAGATAAAATAATGATCATTGTTCTCCAAGAACTCACACTCCAATGGGGGAGACAAAATGCAAAGAACTATGAATATACAAATTAAATATATAGTGTAAATGGGAAGTAATCTCAGAGGGTCTGACAGCCCGAGTGAGGGGAAGGATGTGTAAGGGGAGGGAGAACCCATAGAGGGCTCCTGCAGAAAGCGAGCTTTAATCTGAACTAGTATAGTTCTTGATGTCTGCCTGTTGATTCTCATTCATATTATATGATAGGCCAACCTTCTTTTTCAGTAAGATATATCTTATGCCTTAAACACCACTTCTCATGTTCAAGACATCATTGACTATATGCTTCTGCCTATTTATAGCCACAATGGATCTTTCTATTACTTCTGGATGACCTGGAATATAAAAATTTCCAATATCATGTTAGTGCATAACTCATAGGCATATACTGTCAGAATATTGTCCTTAAAATAATAGGTTTTTGTGGTGAGGAAAACCTTAAGATCACTGAAAAACATTGCATAGCTTCCTCTGTGTAATATAGCCTGGCCCTCCTGTCATCGGCATTAAACCAACTTTATGTTCAGCTCATTGTCCATCTTCTGTGCTAGACTGGCCATCTAATTCAGTGAACTAACATCCACCTATAAGTCATAATTTGGACTTTGCTTTTCATTTGCTTTCTTTTCCTATTTTTGTTGGTTAAATGGATTGCTTTCAAATATTTATGCACTTTATTGAAAAATCAGATTGTAACAAGTCACGTAAAGTTACAGGTATTTGGAGAATCCTTCTATTCTTCTGTATTAGGGGAATGTTTATTTCTTTCTCTTTTATACCTTGTTTTGCTCTTTAATGACCCATTGAATATTATTACTCTTTTCCCATTTGTCGCAGAATCATGCAGTCTGCTGTAGAAAATCATCTGTAAGTTGCCTCATTTCTTTCAAGGACATACTAAATGCTTGCATATATCACTGTCAGAAAGATTTTATAGTCATGAGAAAGCCTTGATAGTTAATAGTTAATTTGCTGCTACCTTCATAAATACTTTTTTTTAAGTGTATATTTATGTGTTTGGAAAAGTACTATACATAATTCTCCTGACACTTTGGAATCTTTTCCCCTTTTAGATTATCTTGGAAAATGGCTATCTGAATGCTTTTAAATTTGAATTAGTTCAGCATAGATTTTTTTTTCTTCTTTATTTTGATCAGGTCCAACTCTTCATCCTGACTTAATCTTTAAGGGGGAGGGGAGAAAGAAAGGGAAAAGTCAGGGAGAAACACCTGTTTAGCGAACTCCCAAATGGGGAAACTCCTTGTACTAGTATAGGAATAGGGCACCTTCTCTGCTGCTTAGAGACTGCCTCAGATAGAAACTCAAATATAAACACATCCTTGTAGCTCACATATTGACTTAGAAAACCACAAATTTACATCATCCATGTTTTATTTTTAATTCTTTTGTTAAACGTTTCCCGATTATATTTTAATCTTGTTCAGGCCATACTCAGGCATTTTGTTGCCAACACACTGGCAGTGAGTTTGTCACTTCTGGAGCTTTGGGAAGTTAAGTGATTTGTCCAGTTACATACATTCTAGCTTTAAGGCAAGTTCTGTATTCATCATACCACACTGGACCTCCTCTCCCATATAGATGTAGTGTGGGTGTGCATGTGCACATGTGTACATGTATATATTTCTCTCTGTTTTCTATCTCTGACCTTCCATCTCTCTCTCTCTGTCTGTTTCTGTCTCTGTTCATCTCAATATATATCTTTCATTACCTGTTGTCTTTATATCAGTCATTTCAACCTCCTTTCCTTAACAAATTGAATGTTTTCTTATGACAAATAAACAATTATTTATTAATTATGAAACAGAAAAATATATTAAATTAAATATATAATATATTTATATAGTAAAATGTATATATTATATGTAAATATATATAAAATATGTATAAAAAATTAAAATATAATTAAAAAACAGAATCTTACAATTTATCTCAACTGTCTACTATGAAGTGGGTCATTCAGGAAATCTGGTTTTTCTATTTTTGTATATGGCCTTCTACCTCCAGTTTCTGTGCCATCACATTGGGTTCTCTATGTTCCTGTTATGGAGTACTTCCCCACTTTTGTCTCTTAAAATTCCCTAGTGTCCTTTAGTCTCAAATTCAAAGTGCCACCTTCTACATGAAGCCTTTTCTGAAACCTCCAGTTGCCAATGCTCCTTCCCCATTCACTTCAAACATAGTTTGTATATACCTTTACACATGCTATTTTTCTCAGATCAGCTGTGCATACCTGGAGAGCAGGCATTCTGCCTTTTTGTCTCCATTACTGTACTTGGAGGGCTTAATAAACATATACTGATATTTGATTCGGTTCTCTGGATCTTCCCACCACCAATTACTCAATGTTCAATTTTCTTTTTTCATTTTTAGTGTAGGGGAACAGGGAAGAAGAGAGAAAAATAATACTTGTTCATTGAAAACAATTTAATTTTTAGATATGTATGCATATATATAAATACATACATATATATCTTTAAAAAAATTTTTTTAAACCCTTACCTTCCGTCTCAGAGTCAATACTGTGTATTGGCTCCAAGGCAGAAGAGTGGTGAGGGTAGGCTTTGGGGATCAAGTGACTTGCCCAGGGTCACACAGCTTGGAAGTGTCTGAGGCCAGATTTGAACCTAGGACCTCCTGTCTCTAGGCCTGGCTCTCAATCCACTGAGCTACCCAGCTGCCCCCCATATATATATATATATATATCTTTTAAAAATGATTTATGGAGAAGAACGCTACCCACATGCAGAGGAAGAACTGCAGGAGTGGAAACACAGAAGAAAAACAACCGCTTGAACACATGGGTTGATGCAGGCATGGTTGGGGATGTAGACTCGAAATGACCACACCAATTTACATATCAATAATATGTAAATTAGTCTTGATTGATGACACATGTTAAAACCAGTAGAAATGTGAATAGGATATGGGGGGAGGATAAAAGAAGGTGAAGGGGAAAGTAAAAACATGAATCATGTCACTATGGAAAATTTTTCTAAAAAAAATAAAATAAAAAATAAAAAACAAAAAACAAAACAAAACAAAACAAAACCAAAATAAACTGAATATGCCAGAAAAAAATGAGCCCATGCTGTTTCTTAAAGGAAGACCTGGTGAGATAAAGAAGTGGTAGCAGCTTCTAGGGCAGATATTTGTGCCTTAGATGGATGCATGCAAGTTGAAAGGGACACACTGAAGATGCATCAAATAGATAGGTCATAGAGGAAGTGAAAAATAATGAGATTAAGGATATAGGTGGTATTGATAGCTTTGTCAAGGAGAAGGACCGTCATTCAGAAAATGATGTGTAAAGTCTCTATAGAAGTTTATATGTATGGAGGAACAGGACTCAGCGAGCTCAAACTGGAAGTATTAATTGCAGTAAAATGTTTGAGTAAACTCTGCGAATTTTAGACTCCTGCAATTTGCCACTTCTAGTGCTAAAGAAACTCCTGTCCATCCTGCAGTGGAATGAAGTTATAGGAGGAGTGATTTTGTTGGAAATGGAGGGACAATTTTAAGGGTCCAGGGAGGTAGTAGAAGGCTCTGGTCTATGATCTTAGAATGTGCTTTTTTAGAAAGGCTGCCTCTCAGAATATCGAAGGAGTTTGTAAAATTCTAGGTTCAAACTGTTGAGACCCAGTCAACATAAATTTCTGGCTTCCCATGCACTAGGAAAAGGGAAAGAGAAAACAGAGAGAATGGAAGTGAAAATAGTAAATTGTTGTAGTCCTTCCCAACTCAGATTTTGTGAATCTAATTCAAACACATAGATGAAAGAAATTAAGTTGATGTTATCTGGATAATTAGCAAAGCATTTGATACAATGATTTATGAAATCACACTTTCAAAATCCATTCATATTTGGCATTCTCACTTGGATTGGAAAGTAGCTGAAGGCTGCCAGAGAACAGTAATGATAAATAGCAATGTGTTTAGAGGCTATGCATGCCTTGGGGATCAGTTTTAGTTTTGGTTCTATTAATTCTCCTCATTTGTGATTTGAAATAGGAAGAGAGCAGTGTATAAATGAAGCTTAGGGATAAAGGCTAACCTAAAAAAAATTTCATGAACCTAAGCCTGCCAAGATATTTAATACAAAATGATACTTAAGGATTAGAAATAAAAACAGGAAATAAGAGAACGATTCTTACCTCATTTGAAAGAGGATAATGTCACAAATAATCTGGGGATTTAGGGAAATTAGAATTGATTTCTTCAGTTGAAGGAACAAAAGAAAATGTGAATAGGATAAATATGTACAAAGCAACATTGGGGGAACTGCAGAGCTTTTAATTTTCCCTCTTTTAGACATTGATAAGATTTATACGAGGACAAGATGTCATGTCTTTAAAATCATCTGAAGGAGGTAGTGAAATGATGGTGTGTCTTGCTTCAGAAAACTATGCTGCTATTTATTGTTCATTGGTTTTCAGTCATTTCTGACTCTTCATATCCCCATTTGGGGTTTTCTTGGCAAAGATATCAGAGTAGTTGCCATTTTCTTTTCTAGCTCAGGAAACTAAGGCAAACAGGGTTAAGTGACTTGTCTAGGGTCACACAGCCAGTAATATCTGAGGTCAAATTTGAACTCAGGACAAGGGGTCTTGCTGACTTCAGGTCCAGTCCTCTATCCATTGAACCTCCTAGCTGCTCCAATACTGTTGTTACATATCTCATAGATGAGCCACAGCAATAATAATGAAAAGCTTTCAGTGACAGAGCACAGAACACTGGCATTGTAGCAACAAAACAAAAAAACCATTCCAATCTTCTCTTTCTGAGGGGAAAAACAACTTGTTTTTCAATAAGTAGCAAATGATTTTTTTTTATGATTGCCACTTTATACTATAATTTGACACCTGAGAATGCCTGACTTCTTTCTCCATGATGTTTTTGTTGCTTCACAAGGACTTTGTTTTCATTTTGGCTAGTTTTCTAAAAGCAACCTCTTGGTAAAATTATATTTTTATGGCACTGAACCTGTAAATTAATTTAGATAATATTTTTATTATTAACATGGGCCATGACAAATGCTTACCTCTCCAGCTATTTTCCTTCCTTTATTTTTAGAAAGTCTTTTATAGTTGTATTCATATACATCTTGATTTATAGGGTTAAATTTGGTAGGTTAATTTCTAGATAGTTTATTCATTCTCTAATCTAAACATTTCATGAGGGGAAATTATACTTCATCTCCACTTACTCCATGAATCTGAGGAAGCTTCATAAAAGGCCAGCATTCAGCCCAGGCAACTAAATATGGAAAAGATTAAAATACTATAAAAGTTAAAGAATTATACAATGTAAGGAGCATTGAGTAAGGATTGAGAGAAATTAATTCCTACCTCTGGCACCACTAGTGTGATTTAGGCAACTTACTTATCCTTCCAGGAGGGAAAGAAACAAACATTTACTGCCTAATGTGCTAAGGGCTTTACAAATATTCTCTCATTTGCTATAACATCCCTGTGAGGTAGGTACTATCATTATCTCCATTTTAGGAAACCAAGGCAGAAAAGATTTAAGTGGCTTGTTCAAGGTTGCACAGGTGGAAAGTGTATGGGGTTGTACTTGTATAGACTTCCTAACTCCAGCCCCAGTGTCTTTGCTGTGTATGACCTAACTGTCTCAATTTCCTTATCTGTAAACGAGGAAAGAAAAATGAACTATATTCCTTCTGAGAACCTTTACATTTTTAGAACCATGATTTTATGAATGAAATAAAAAATAAATTAGGAATTATAAGATAGTGTAGTAAAATAGAAAATATTTTCATGAGTTAGCCAGTGGGAAAAGACAAGATGTGCAATGGATACAAGAAATCCGAAGTACATTATTTAGAATGAGATCAAGAATTTAAAAAAAATTAATTCAGCAATCTTTTAATAAAGCACTGTCCTAGGTACTAGAGATATGCAGACAAAAAAAAGACCTTTAAGGAGAGAGAATATATTAGGGGAAAAAAATAGAAGGAGAAAGAGATCATCAGAAGTTGTTTGTGAAATAGATAATACTTGATTTAAGCCTTGAAAGAAAATAATTATGCTGAAATGTGGAGATGAAGGGGTGCATTCCAGCTGTGGGGGACAGCCTATGTGAATAAGTGGATTGGTGTATTCTTTCAATCTTTACTTTGATTTGTGGTTCTATTAAATCTGGGCTGTTTTAATGTATGATTTCTTGAAATAAAGTATACAAAATTTAAAATTATTTTCTTAAGTCTAATGATTTTTAAATTATCTCTAGAATGATTTTTTATCATTAGTTTATATATATAAGCATATATATAATGTATATATATATACATGTATATATATATATATATATATACACATGTATATCTATCTATTTATCGAAATATATAGAAAGGAAGAGAATTTCTCTCTCCATTATGTCACTTTGTTAACATCACCTTTCAGTGACCTAGAGGTCAAAAACCACTGAGATGTGCAAGTATAGACAGGAACTCAGAGAAAGGAAGTTGGAGAATCAAGTAACCAACAGGACAGGAATCTGATTCCACAAGCATGGCCCCCATTCTCCCCCAGGGCAGTGCCAGGCAAATTAAGAAACTATAGTTGATTCCTGAGATGTGAAGTGTGGGAGCTAGTGGGTGAAGAAAACAGTGTATAAGTGGAAGACCAGGAGGTCTTCTGGGGCTTCTGGCTGGAGCAAGGAACCTGAATGAACTCTTGTTGGTGGTGAGCTTCAGTCCATCATGGCAGCCAATAGAGTGGTAAGCTAAGTAACTCTCTTCCTCTTTGCCCAACTTTCCCTCTCTCTACAATTACTACTTGATTTAATAAAGTTATAAAGCTATTAGCAGCCTCATAATTTAATTTTAATTATTACACACACGTGTATGTATACACGTGTGTGTAATAATTATGTGTAATAAAATATATCTGTATATCTGTATATGTATATATATATATATATATATATATATATATATATATATAGAGAGAGAGAGAGAGAGAGAGAGAGAGAAAGAGAGAGAGACAGACAGAGACAGAGAGAATTTTTTTCTATTCTTTAAGCCATTTGATTTTATCCCAATATTTCTTCTTATTGATTTCTATTTGGTCTATTCTGGTCTTCAGGAAACTTGATGAGGTTTAACTCTTTTTCTTCTAAGTTAGTTTTTCTACTTTTCATTCTTTCAAAGATTTTATTTCATTTTAATTTTTTTTGCATTTCATCAAGATCTATTCATGTAGCCTTTGTGGAAACTCCATTGGAAAAAAATTGAGTCTGTTTGTAATTATTATGGAATTATTTGCTTCTTGGAGATCTTTAGATAAGCAGTAATTTCTTTTTGGTATTGGTTTAAGTCTTCTTTGATTTGCTCATCAACCAGTCTTTATTCCCTGAATTTGGACATCGTGCCAGGACAAGACTTAATCTCCTGCTGAGTGGGGTGATCCACCCTATTTGATCCTCTTCTGAGTTCCCTGAATTCTTGCACTGACCTCCATGTCCTGTGGTCAGCTCCACTCTTCACTCCTGGATTTTTGGATATCAGATCACCTTATCATCATATCATCAGTCCCCTCTCTGACATTCCAGTACAGAATGTTAGAGACATAATAACCACTCGGCCTGGTTTGTGCAGATCTGAACACTTATGTGCTATATTACTGCCCCCTGGAACTTTTTGACCATACAGATGCTCTCTTAGAGAAGCGCTCCATTCTTGTTGGTTTTTTCCTGCCTGAGAACTTTATAGGCTACAAATGTATCTGGCTGGTCTAGTCTTCCTACCATGTGCTGCTACTGGCTTTGCTGTCAGTCCCTTTAACTTTTCCTCTCAAGCTTCTGACTGGTATCTTGTGAAATCCTGGTGGGGAAAAAGTCATTTAACTATAGTTTTTCACTGGATTTATTTTTTCCTCTTTTACTTAACATTCACTTTTTATTATTTTTAGTTCAAAATTCTCTCCTTCCCTCTTGGCCCTCTGGCACCTATTGAAGAGGCAAACAATATGATGTTACATAAAATATATTTCCACATTAGCCATGTTGCAAAAAAAAAAAAAAGTTTAATCGGTCTGTACACAGAGTTTGTTAGTTCTTTTTCTGGAGGTAGATAGCATTTTTCATCATGGGTCCTTTGAAATAGTTTTGGACCATTGTGTTATCAAAATAGCTAGATCTTGCACAAGTCATCATTACAATAATGCTATTAATATGTACAGTGGTCTCCTGGTTCTGCTTACTTCACTTTGTATCAATTCATATAATTCTTCCCTAGACATCCCCTCAGTTTCCAATTCTTTGTATCCAAGTTTTTTTTTCTCTTTCTTTGACCTCATTGGGGATAAAGACTTAGTAGTGATATTCCTGGGTCAAAAGGTTTTGTAGCACTTTGGGCATAGTTCCAAATTGTTCTTCAGAATGGTTGGTCCAGTTTGCAACTCCACCAACATTACTTTATGATGTTTGAGGTTATTTTAAATGGAATTTATCTGCTCATCTCTTGATGCTGAGTTTAGTTAGTAACATAAATTAATACTAAAGACTTAAGTGATTTTACTTTGTATCCTATAACTTTTTTAAACCTTTTAAATGTTTCAACTTGTCATTGAATTTCTTAATTATTATGTAATCTGGTACAGCTTTCAAGGTTTTGCTGGAATAGGTATTTGTATTTTAAAAAAAATTATTTCCCGTTGAATCCATTCCTTCATTTAAGTTTTACATCTTTTTTGTAGCCCAATTGAATTTTACCTTTTTCTTAATGTTTATCAGAGGCTTGGTTTACTACAGACACCAAATCCTCATTAATAGAATAGCTTTTGGTAAAGTCATTTTCTCTTTCTTTTCCCTTAAAATTGTTTATTATTTAATTAGATTTTGCTTCTGTCAAGGCCAAGATATTTTCTTCACTTGTTTTTGTTGAAATTAATGTTAATTTTCACTTACTAATAAAGTCCTATTAAAGGTGAGGTTTGTTTTGTTTTGTTTTGTTTTTTACCTAAGGTTCTTGGTCATTTCCTTATATTTTGTTTTTGTCATTATTGTTCTTATTTGAGAAGCTATTTACTCTAGTCTCTTTGACCTTGTTTTTGTCCTTCCTTCCTTACTCCCTCCTTCCCATTTTCTCTCCCTCCTTTCTTTTCTTCCTCTCTTTCTCTCTACCTTTTTTATTACCTTCCTTTCTTCCTCCCATGCTTCCTTTTTCTCTTATTCATTTCCTTTCTCCCTTTCTTCCTTTTTTCCTCCCTTCCTTTCTTCCTCCTTTTTCTTTCTTCCTTCCTCCCTGCACTTAGTTATTCAGAAACCTAGCTATTAAAGATCACCTACTCTTCTGTCTTCCAATGGTTAGAGAACTGGCCTTAAAGCCAAGTAGTTCTAAGTTCACATTTTGTCATAGATACTAATTGTGTGACCTTGGGCAAAACACAATCTCCCTTTGCATCAGGGTTCTCATCTAGAAAAATCAGGATAATAGCAGCACCTACCTCACAAAAATTATTGTGAGGATTGAATGAGGTGATATTTATAAAAATGACTTTAGCACATTACCTGACACAGAATTAATAAATACTTCTACCCTTCTCCTTCCCAAAGTCAGAACCAACCAGATCTCCATTTTTTACTCTCTACCTAAGACTCATATAAGGTGACAATCTGCAATTTTATTTGAATGGTCTACCTTCTTCCTTACTTCTTACATTCTTCCCTACTATCCTCTACCTTTAAGTTCTCTCATTTTACTTTGCAAGATTGTACTCTGTGATCTCTAAGAGTCATCAGAACTCCTTAAGATCTCACTTCTCAACGAGACCTTTCTGGATAATTTTATTGTTGTATCCTTTCATTCATGTCTGACTTTTTGTGACCCCGTTTGGGGTTTTCTTGGCATAGATACCAAAGTAGCTTGAATATTTTCCTTGTTTTAGTTTCTTCATAATATTCACTTTCTTCCATCCATAAAAACAAGAAAAATAAAACTATTTTTTTAGTTCCTTAAAGTTTGTAGATCATTTAAGATACTTCATTACTTTTGAACCTCACAAATTTCCTATGAAAGGATTGATATAGATGTTTATGATCCATTTTACAAATAGGGAAACTGAGACTTAAAGGGGTTATGAATTAATCACGTTCACAGTGGCAAAATATTCCATGTTCCCAACTCTCTGAATACTTACTTCTTATGTAGCTATCTACATTGTGTATGTGTTTAAAGGTTTATTACCTAATTTTCATCCATACATTGGTATTCCTTGAGTCTCTTACAAAAAGAAAAATGTAATTGACTTGTAATTTCTCACTTTATCTAGTACTGAGCACTATATGCATTAAGTTCTCAATGTATCTTATTCATTGATTTGCTGAAATCATATATCATGTTTCTTAAAATGCCATTTAGGAGAAATACAGTTTAAAAAGCATTTTCATTATTCCTGGGCCTCTTTCTGCTCCTAAAAGATTTCCATTATATATTGTCATTAAAAAGATATGCTGTTTTTTATCTATTTCTGGACTTTGTAATTTTATCTCTGCTTCATTTTGATAATTTGGTATAGATGATGTTAAATTGCTAACCATTCTTAGTGAGGACAGCCTACAGATACACTATCATGCATGCCATGTTCAGAGATTCGGCCTCAGGTTAGTTTGTATAGGAAAGAAACAGTTTTGTTACATCAAACACTGTACTCTCTTATGTCTTTATTTGTTCCACAGTACAACTCTTCCTTTTATAACTTGGTTTAGAAATAAAGTTTATACAGAAAGACTTTGCAATAGGTGTGAGTTATTGATAAATCTAAAAAAATCTGAATTAGGAGATATTTTTCTCTTAGTCTGAATTTGGTAAACAGCTGTTAGCTTCTGCCACATCCCATTGTTGTTGTTCAGTGTTTTTTCAATTTTGCCCAATTCTTTGTAACTCCATGTGGGGTTTTCTTGGTGAAGTTTCTGGAGTCATTTGCCACATCCTTCCCCAACTCATTTTGCGGAAGAGAAAACTGAGGCAAACAGGGTTAAATGACTTACTTAGGGCTAATAAGTGTCTGAGGCCATATTTGAACTTGGGAAGATGTGTCTTCATGACTCTAGGCCTGCATTCTTATCTATCCACTGGGCCACTTTACTATAAGTTATACCCTAAAGGTGAGGGTCAAAATGGATAAAATGCAGAGATCCTTCTCTCTGATGATGGATCCTTCTCTCTTAGACAGCAGAAGACGAATAAGCATAAGGTATTTAAAAATGTGATAAGTAGCAAGAAGTCCAGACAAACTGCTATGACAAATTAAAATGCAGTAGAGAAGGGGGGCAGGTGGGTAGCTCAGTGGATTGAGAGCCAGGCCTAGAGATGGGAAGTGCTACCTTCAAATCTGACCTCAGACACTTCCTAGCTATGTGACCCTGGGCAAGTCACTTGACCCCCATTGCCTACCCTTACCACTCTTCTGCCTTGGAGCCAATACACAGTATTGACTCCAAGACGGAAGTTAAGGGCTTAAAAAAATAATAATAAAAACGCAGTAGAGATTTTTATTTGTTTTTAATCTGGAGCTAACAGGAATTACTCCCTAGAGGAATTATCACACAAGTTGTACCTTGATGTGGAAAAGAAGAATTTTAGTATTGTGAGATCTAAAAGTTTCCTTAAAACCATTCATCAGGGTTAATTGGTCTAGTCTTCTGTATGTTCTCAATAATTTTGTCAAACAATGATGGATTTAAAACAGACATTTCTAATTAAAACAATTTGCTCGGAAGTTTGCTTTTGTGCCAAATGTTGTGCCTGTAATTCTTGCTAATTTATTGGTTGTTCTGCTAGACTCATGTTATTTTCACGTATTTCCAATCACTCACCATTGCCAGTAGAAGGCAAAGAAATTTCAGAATCACACAATGATCCACTTGGAAGGCTCCTGAGTAATCATCAATATCCAACAAGTGTCTGAACGATAATCCCACTATAATACACCTGACATTCTCTTGACGTTGTCAAGAAATTCTTTCCATCTCTTGGAGAAGGCAAACCTGTCAGTTGTATTCTAGTGATTGTGGGTCAAAGATAGAAAGCTAAACTGAAAGCAAAGAGATATATTTGCATACAAAGGAATATGCTGTTTGCTGATAGCAGATTCGTATTCCTGAGGTACAGCTTTGGTTTTTTACAACCTTTCAAGACCACTTAGAGTATACAGACAATCAATAATATTCTGCAGCAACTTAGGATAGATAAGTAAAGCATGTCACAGAAATGAAAGAGTGAAGAAAGAAAATGTGAATAAAAGGGGAGTATTTGAGCTTCAATTGGCAGAATTTATTATCAGAATAAGAAAACATTCCCTGTTCAAGGGCAAAAAATAAGAGGAAGAGACAAAATAGTTTTAATTTGTGAAAGTCTTTTAAAATAAAACCATAGAATCTCTTACCAGCAAGTAGTTCTAGCAGTGGATGAGACTGTTGACTTTTCCATGCCTTTGCATATATTATTATATATTTTTATCACCCCTTTCTTGCCACTATTAGGTCATCAGGTGGCTGGAGAGTTTCTTAGAGTTAGTCCCTTAAGATATTGCAAATTGATTGTGGTCTCCTTTTCACTCACAGGATCTTCTATTAGAAAAAGCCCTACCTTCTGCAGTGGTATTTCTTTCCACTTTTGCATAGTACCAATTGTTGGGAAGTTTTGCTTCCAAGACTAAAGATGTCTCTTTTAATTTCATCTAGTTGTACTTCCTAGAGATCAAATTGAACAAATCTAATTCCTGATCCATAGGATAGTCTTTCAAGTACTTGAAAACAGCCAACATCACCCTTATCACTGCCTCCAGTTTTTTCTTCTCCAGCCTAAACATTCCTAGTTCCTTGAGCCATTCTTCATATAGTGTGAAATTCTGGTCCTTCACAATTCAGGGTTGTTCATCAGGTTTTCAATATCCTTTCTCTGGTGTGAGGTCCAGAATCAGCATGCTAAGCCATATGTGGTATGACCAGGACAGGAAAATTTGCTCATTCCTGGAAGTTCTTCTAATGTAGCCTAAAATTTCATTCTCATTTTTATCTGAAAAATCACAGAGTGAACTCACATAGATTTTGTAAATGACTAAAACCTCAGGATTGGGATAGAGAAGTCCTGGAACTATTATTTCGATTGTATAAGGAACTTCCAGGTGTGGGAAATCCTTCTACAAAAGTAATCAGCATTTTCTCTACCAGTAGTTTTACAGAGTTGCCTAGACTCTGAGAAGTTAAGTGATTTATCCAACTTCACACAGATAAGATTTGACTACATTTTCTCTACTAAAAACAAAAACATAAATATATATTTGTTAACTGATGTTTAGCCAGTCTTCTCTCATCTTGTATATGTTAAATGTAGTTTTTGAACCCAACCATAATATTTTCAATTTATCTTCATTAAATTTCAGCTCATTAGATTAACTAAATATTCTAGTCCAGTAATGGGCAAACTTTTTAAAGAGGGGGGCCAAAGGAAAGGAAATGCTCATCTGTCAGTCTGTTTCTAAGGAAACTCTTTTGAAGTTTCGTTGTATTATATCCTACTCATTGTATTCATCAGATTAGGAATAATGTCATGCTGGCTGGAAAGAACATTTCAGGGGGTCCCATCTGGCCCACCTGTGGTAGTTTGCCCATCACTGTTCTAGTCTATCAATATATCCTTTTCAGATTCAGACTTTGTCACTCATTTTGTCAGATTCTCCCCCTTATTTTGCCTCATTTGTAAATTTGATGCTTTTATCATAATCACTGGGAAAAAGACACATGGCTGAGCACCAATTCCTGAGACATTCTATGTAGATTTTTTTTTCCAGAATGAAACAACACCATTAGTTTTAGTGTAGGGTCATTTAATCATTTCCAAACATAGCCAATTCTACATTTATCTATCTCATTTCTCCCCACATTTTACAGCAGAATATTATTAGCATCTTATCAAATGCTTTGTCAAAATTTAGATAAATTACCTTTGTCAAAAAAAGAGAAAATGTTAGTTTGACATGCACTTTTCTTCTTGAAGTCATGTTGCTCCTTCACAATCAACATTTCCTGTTCTAGATGTTTATTATCTCTTTGATTATAAAAAAATTTCCAGGAATTGAAGTCAGCTAGCTAACCTTTTTTTCTATTTTATGAAAATTGTAAACATTTTCTCTTCACTATTTCTGTAAAACTCTCCTGTTCTTCACTCTCAAATATCAATAGCAGCAATCACATATGCCAGTTAATTGAATACTCAAATATCTATTCATCTGGTTAAAGTGATTTGAAATCATCAAGGACACCCAAGTACTCTTTTATTGTCTCCTTGCTAATCCTGGACATCAGCTCCCAAGCCGTTCTTGGCAGAGAAAACAAAGGAAAAAAAATAAGATCCAGTAGCTCTTTTCTCTTTTTGTTATCATTTTGATCATCCTACCTAACAAGTTTTAGGAAGAAAGCCATAGGTCAGGGAAAAGATAAGCATTTTCAAATGAATGTATCCCAATCAGGAACCTAAAGGAAGAGTATAGAGACAGCTGTCTATTACCCTGTTTCAGTGATTCAATATTAAAAAAAACAACAAATATATGCTTGCTTCTGATTTTTGCTGGGTTTTTTGTTTAATCTTTGCAGGTTGAGAAGAAAAGTTCAGGAAATTTGCTCATACGTAAAATAGAGAGGGGGGCATGGTGATATTATGGGCTAGATGACCTCTAGACCTTTTTTCAAAATATGACTTTCAGTTTGGGGAGATAGGAAATTGGAGAAAACTGTAAGGAATTAGTTCCTAGGTTTCCACATTGGCTTTGAACATTAAAGAAATACCCTTCGCTTTTATAAACCAGGTCACTGGAACTCAGAGGACAGTCGTTGAAGCTTCAAAGAGATCATTTTAGTAGAAATAAATAAGTACCATGTTAGTCCTTTTATTATAGATAAGGGAAATTTATTGCCTGGGAATGTCATTGTTTTGGGAATAATTTTTTTTTTGCACTGAATATGATGACTTTGTTGCTGGTAAACAGTATAAGACTTTTTGCTTCTCCTCTCTTCTACAAGGATGCTTTGGAGCAAAGATGTGAGTGGGACCATGGGGTCCCCAATATAGGGAGAGAGGTTATGGATATGGGCAGTCCAGTGAGACAATTCCTCTTTTGGCTCGGGATGAAGATCCATAACTTTCCATATTACTCTCTAGAGACCACGTAGACCAAGATGTCTACTACATGGTTGCAATAATCATAATCAATGTCATACCACTAAATTAGCTTGACAGAATGGTCATTGAGAGTAATACTAGCATCAGTATCAAAGATGGAAGAGTTTGTGACACTGTTAAATTCACAGTATATTACCTAATCCTCTGTAGAGTTCAAGATGTCCTTCAAAGGTCCTTTTGATACTTGCTTAACAACTTTCTTAATATCATCCTATTTGACAGGTTTCCCCAAGTGGCAGGTAAGATCCTCACTGGATATATTGGGAGTAGGAACACAGAAGGCCATGTTGATGAGCTTCCCATTCAACTCAGGTATAGCCTTGCCTACAGCTTTGGCAGTAACTGGAAACAGAGATGATGTTTTGGACAACACTATGCCCTACATGCCACAACCTGCCAGAGTGATCATCTTTTGGGCAACAGTAATGGCATAGATGTGGTCATGAGTCCTTACACAGTTGTCATAAATGACCTTAGCCAAGAGAGCTAAACAGTTGGTAGTACAGAAGCCATGACTGAAAATCTTAAAATTTCTCATGGTTCACTCCTATCACAGAGATTGAGGCATCACCAGAAGGGTTAATGCCTAGTTTGACTCCACCCTTCAAGTAAGCCCTGACCTCTTCAGTGGGGGTAAAGATACCAGTATATATTCTAAAATATACTTGTTTCCAGTGTTTACCAATTTACTTTTGGTGAGCTCTCTCTCTTGAGATAGGGTAAAGATTTTTCTACTGATTATTAGCTTTCCATTCTCATCCTTGATAATACCCTTGAATTTGCCATGGGTAGAATCGCATTGGAACATGTAAAACTAGTAGCTGAGATCAACAAAGGGATCATTAATGACTACAATGTCTCCTGAACCTGAGTTGAAAGCAGCTCTGGTCACCAGGCACCCAATATGGTCAAATACATTGACTGACTTTCACCATCTTGACTCAGGGATGTCACAGTAGTTGCATTTCCTAGCACTGAGCTTGAGGGAAGAGCTGAGAGCCTTTGATGTTTTTTTAAATACATTTTCACAATCATTACTTCTTTTTCTCATTACAGCAACAAGATCAATAATAATAGCTGACATTTTTGTAACGTTGAGCCTCACAAAACCGTATCAGATAGGTGATATTGTTATTCCCATATTACAGATTAAGAAATTGAAACTCAGAAAGTTGAAATAACTTGCTCATATTCATATTACCAGTAACTATCTGAAATATAATTCAAACCCAAATCTTTGGGACTGCAAGTTGAATGCTCTTTCTATTTTGTCTCTCAAACAATTCTGTGAGATAAAAAGGGAACAAATGATATCCTCTTTTTTGTTGGTATTGTTCAGTCATTCTAGTGATGTCTGGCTCTTCATGACCCCTGTTGGGTTTTGTTGGGGTTTCTATTCTATCCACTGTGCCACATAGCTGACCCATCTTTGTTTTACCAGGACAGAAATTAAATTGAGACACAAGAGAGGTTAAATGGGTTGTCCAAGTTTGTATAGCTTGTGAGACTCCAGGCTATATCTAGCTATTAGGTCTCTTGATTCTTGGCCCAATGCTTTTTTTTTTTTTTTTAACATTTATTAATAATCATTTTTAACATGGTTACATGTTTCATGCTCCTATTTTCCCCTTCACCCCCCGCACTCCCCCCACCCATGGCCGACGCACTTTTCCACTGGTTTTGTCATGTGTCCTTGATCAAGACCAATTTCCCAATTGTTGGTGGTTGCATTGGTGTGGTAGTTTCGAGTCCACACCCTCAATCATGTCCGCCCCGACCCATGCGTTCAAGCAGTTGCTTTTCTTATATGTTTCCTCTCCTGCAGTCCTTCCTCTGAATGTGGGTAGCATTCTTTACCATAAATCCCTCAGAATTGTCCTGGGTCATTGCATTGCTGCTGGTACAGAAGCCCATTACATTCAATTTTACCACAGTATATCAGTCTCTGTGTACAATGTTCTTTTGGCTCTGCTCCTTTCGCTCTGCATCAGATCCCGGAGGTCTCTCCAGTTCGCCTGGAACTCCTCCAGTTTATTATTCCTTTTAGCACAATAGTATTCCATCACCCCCATATACCACAGTTTGTTCAGCCATTCCCCAATTGAAGGACATACCCTCCTTTTCCAGTTTTTTGCCACCACAAAAAGCAGAGCTATAAATATTTTTGTACATGTCTGTTTATCTATGATCTCTTTGGGGTACAAACCCAACAATGGTATGGCTGGGTCAAAGGGCAGGCATTCTTTTATAGCCCTTTGAGCATGATTCCAAATTGCCAGCCAGAATGGCTGGATCAGTTCACAACTCCACCAGCAATGCATTAATGTCCCAATTTTGCAACATCCCCTCCAACATTCATTACTCTCCCCTTCTTTCATTTTAGCCAATCTGCTAGGTGTGAGGTGGTACCTCAGAGTTGTTTTGATTTGCATTTCTCTAATTATTAGAGATTTGGAACACTTTCTCATGTGCTTATTGATACTTTTGATTTCTTTACCTGAAAATTGCCTATTCATGTCTCTTGCCCATTTATCAATTGGGGAATGGCTTGATTTTTTATACAATTGCTTTAACTCCTTGTATATTTGAGT
>NC_058134.1:130679400-130747221 GCF_016433145.1 Gracilinanus agilis
CTGTTTCACCCCTTTAAAGTGTGGAAATGCCCCGATTCTGCGTACCTTCAATGCTGCGCCCTGTTGTGGGGTTCCTTCGTTCCTCTGGACTCGTTTTTATTTCCCCTTGAGGGGTCCTGTGTGGTTCGGTCAGGAGAGATCGAGCAGCTGCTCCTTATTCTGCCGCCATCTTAACCGGAAGTCCTCCCAATGCTTTTTTAACTAGTTACTGCTGCATCTTAAAGTACAAAAATTTTGAGAGAATTTATAAATTAATAGGTAATAGCTGATGCATAGGGATATGTGTATTAAGAATGCATCTTGAAGTTTTTGAGGACACCATCATATAGGGAAAGTAGCATGTTTTTAAAAAAAAATGTGATTTGGTGCCACTGCTAGAGACAGTAATTTGGTGAAGTGGATGATTTGTCTGACTCGGAATGTCATTTCTTATCAGGAAATTAAAAAGAATTTCCATCTTCAGTGTTTGAGGTGTGTAAAATTTTTTAATAAAATGAGATTATTGCCTCAGGTAGTTCTAGAATTCTGAAAACATGACACAAGAAATCCAACTTAGAAAATGAAGAGACTTAATTGGCACAGTATGAGGTAAAAATGTTAGATCTCTTCTTCATTCTGACTTGGAGTACAGTTTAATTATTTTAACCAAACACCTTAAGTTAAGAAACAAAATATTGAGTAAGTTTCTATAGTTTTCATGTAGTTTCTATAGTTTTCATGTAGTCCAACAAAAAGTAAATTTGCTAAAGTAGTGGCAAAATTTCAGAGAATAAGCAGTCATTACTGATAATTGGTCTTAGCCTAGAAATAAATGTTTAGGGATTAGGGATTTAGGACAACTCTAGTTATCAGTTAAGAGATTGCACATGAATGAAACTAAGCACATCCCTCACATTAACAAGCAGGAAAAGTAACAGTTATACAGTCACATGATGACTTTCTGGGATTTCTTGTTTTCCTGATTTCTTTTTTAACATGTCTGCAATCTATAACCTTTTAAAATGTACAATGAGTAAACAAACAGGTCAATAATGTTTCACTTGGAAACTCTTATTGAATAGTTAGCCTAAGAAAGAGGATCATTGATTTGGTGATTTAAAATACCCAGTACAATATAGTGTTCACAAAGGCAGTTTTCTAAGATCATTTGCTTTCTAGATCTCTGGATAATATATTTGGATGAAATTAAAATGATAATCTATAAAAACATATTCTTCACTGCCCTATGCATCCTTTTTTATGTTGGGAAAGGTGGGGGGGGTTGAATATAGGATGCTTATCTGTCTTTCCCATCATAACCTCAAAGGGATAACTAAACTAGGAGTTTGAATGCTTGTTCTTCATATGAGAGTTGACTAGATATTTCTCTTTAAAATCATATCTGGCAAGAAGTATGTGGCACTAGAGAAGGTTTGGTTCCTTGGCAGCTCACAACTTTGAGATTTCTAATTATTCTACTGCCAAAAAAGCCCCAAGTTTTCCACAAATGTGTGTGGAAAATTTGAGAATAGAGAGAAAAATTTCATTTTGGAACCTGGAAGAAGCTTTATTGAAAAGGTGTCACCTGAGTCAGTACTTAAAGGAGAGGAGCATAGATATTTCAAAATATGGAGAATGTCTTGGTGGGGAGCATGGGAATGGTAAGCAAAGGAATAGTGAAAGAATAAGATCAATGGTGCTTGGTAGTACAATTTGGCAGAAAGATTGAATTTGTACATGGAAATGGTATGGAGTTAAGGCTTGAAATTTAAGTTGGCAACAGATTTTGGAATCTTTTTAACATCATGGTGAATGAAGTGTTCATAATTCTTCAGTAGGCAATTAGGATCCACTGAAAGTTTCTGAACAGGGAACTAGTTGACCAGGTCATTGCCTTAAGAAGATTACATAAACAGTCTTAGAGAATATAAAATGAAATGGAGAGGGAAGAAAGTCAAAGGCCAGTTAAATTATTCTGAGGTAATCCAGGAAAAGAGTGTAGTTTGACTGAATTAGAGTTGTTGTAATGGAGAGTCCAAAGATGAGAGATAATTTGAATTACTTATCCTTTAGACAACTTAGTTTAAACAATTGGTAGATCTTGGATGATGAATAAATGGGTTTTTCAAAAGAGGGAAACGCACAAGATACTGTCTCTTTAATTCTTTTAGGCTTTCTCTGCAAATATCTTGCTTAGAACTATTATATTTCTCTTAAAACAGTATTTTATAAATTAAGGACAGTCATTCCCATGTTTTATTCATTGACCGTACTAAGCTATATTGCACTAAAAATGTGTCTGCGGTATAGAAAATACTCAAAAGGACTTAGAACTAAGGATCACAATAATACACAATATGCAGTGAAGAAGAATAGGTTAAATATTTGTGTTATAAGTATTCATATGTAAAATAATTCAATGATAAAGATAGATTAATTACTTTGAAAAAAACGTAAGTTTATAAGAAATATGAGATACTGAGACCACCTGAGTTTTAAACTACCTAAGGATGCCTGATTTTTCAGATTGCCATAACCTCTTCTCTGACATTAATTACTTTCTAATATACTTTCACTTATGACTTCTGTACATAGCATGTTGTAAGGTATAGCTGAAGAATGAAACTGTAATAATGTTTATAATATTTTGATGAACAGTTGATGTAATGCATATAACTTTGGCTTCCTATGCAAAATCAGCTGACCACCAGAGTCTCTTCCCTTCTTCAGAGTTCATAAAATAAATGCAATAAAATCTGATCCATCAAACCATTGATATGAAAAGGGACCTCATAGACTATTTAGGCCAGAATTTCTTTTTTTCTTTTTACTTATGAGGAAATTTTGGTCTAGAGAGGTGAAGTTATTTAAACAAGATTATTCAAATAGCAAATTAGCAAAGACAAAATTAGAAATGAGACTATAAGATCATAGATATAGAGTTGGGTTTGATCTTATGGGTGACTTAGCACACCTCCATTCTTTAAAAGTGAGGAAACTGAGAGCCAGGGAAGAGAAATTACTTAATCCAATGTCATACAGAGTGAAGAGGCAAAATAAGCATATAGAATTATAGAGCTCAAAAGGATTGCAGTATCTATCTGTTTCAATCCATTCCTGACAATTCTTCTTCCTCCAAAGATGCCTGAGAAGTGACCTTTGTGCTTTTTCTTAAAGACCTCCACTGAAGGGGTATCCACAAATCATCCAAAGCAATTGGATGCAATTTGCAATGCAAAAATGAAAGGTTATATTGTTAGAAAGTTTTTTTTATTTCATTAAGCCTAGATTTCCTTCTTTAAACTTTTTTTTTTTTTTTTTTTGCCTATTACTTCTAATTCTTTTAACTGGGAATATGGGTAAAATCTTCTGACTTAAAATCCAGTGGTCTTTCTACTGCTTTACACATATCTGATACACAGAATACTTTGTTAGTAACTTGTTTAGACACTTGTTACTGCCCCTTCTGTTATTAAACACATATATTGATGTTTAAAGATCATTCTTATTTGACCTTTTGCCTTCAATGGGAATAATGGATGTTTACAATTGCACAAGAACTTATTTTACGAAGAATCTACATATGTTTATGTAGTATGACTGGCATGTCTGGAATTCTTTCCTCCTCATCTCTGACCTCTTGATTCCCTAGCTTGCTTTGCATTTCCAATAAATTCCATCTTCTGTAAGAATGCTTTCCCAGTTCCCCTAATTACCAGTTCTTTCATTCTTTTGATTATTTCCTATTTATCTTGTATGTATCTCATTTCTTCCAAGTTGCTTCAAAGTTGTCTCCTACATTAGACTGTGACCAAGGGACAATTTTGTTTGAATTTTATCTTATATCCTCTTTCTTAGCTCTGGAACATTACATATAAAAATGACTGACCTATAATTAATATCAGTAGTTTGAAAAATGGCCATATTAGTGTCTGGCTAGTATTAATTTTTCAAATGGTGAAAGAAATAGTAAACCACTCCTACATCTCTTCCAAGAAACCCCAGTGGAGGTCACGAAGAGTCGGGAATGACTTAAACAACTGAACAATAGCAAAAACATACTCAAAAAGGCAATCTGTTTTAACTTCATGAGGTCAGCAGATGTCTGCTCCAAATAAACTAATAGTAACAGGCAATATTTAGATCATGCTTTGATATTTTCAAACAACTTTATATATTTTTATTTACTCCCCATGACAGCCTTATGACATAGGAGCTATTTTTTTAATCTTCATCTTACATATGAGGAAATTGAGACTGAGAGATATTTAGTTGCCTTTTTAAGATTACAAAGTTAATTAAGTGTCTGAGGTAGGACTCAAGCTCAAGTTTTCTTTTACTCCAAGCTTAATGCTATATTGCCAAAGTATGTCAAGAAATTGTGGAATCAGGAGATGGTCATTCTTAGAAAATTCTTAAGAAACCACAAAAAAGTTCCAACTGGCATAATGTTTCCAGTTTCCTTGAAGACATAACATAATATAGATTTGCTTACTATTTTACTTACAGAATCAAAGAATCTGAGTTAGAAGAGATTTTAGAACACAACTAATCTAATCTATACCTAAACCAAGAGTCCCTTTTACAGTATGACAAATTGGCCATACAGTTATTTTTTCCCTTCTAAAATGAATCCAGTATCTCCTGAGTCAGCCCATTCAACTTTTGGAAAGCTCTCGTGGATAGGAAGTCTTTCCTTATATCTAGCTGAAAACTGCTTCTCTGCAGCCTCTATCAATTGCTCTTGTTCCTGTTCTCTAGGGTCAAACAGGACATACCTAGTCTTTCTTGCATCTGGCAATTTTTAAAATACATGACTGCTAACACGTGCCCTCTTTCCTTCCTCCCAAGAATTCCTCCTTTAGACTTAACATCTTTAGCCCTTTATTTCTTTAAATCTTACCGCAAATCTCCAGCATCCTCCTATCCTGGTCACTCTCTTTTGGATACACTCCAGCTTATGTTCTTCCTACAGTGTAATAACCCAAACTAAACACACGACACTCCATATGTGTTCCAGCCAGAGAAAATTACAAAAGGGTACTTACTTCCTTTGTTTTGGATGTTATGTGTCCCTGAATGCAGCCTACCATAATATAATCCTTTTTTGGCTGCTATTTTGCACTGCCTCAGCCAGCAAGTACTTGATTTTCTTGCCTAACAGAAAACTGGAATGATCAAGGACCACACCAATTTAATATGCAAACTCATTTGTAAAATTCTACCCATGAGGTTATCAGCAGTATCACATTGAAAACACAGTGTTGGGAGAAAAGAAACTTACAGAAACCTTTCTGATAAACACAACTGACAAATGTCATATTAAGTGCATTTTTTTTTACTGGATGGAGGACAATAAATTGATGAGAGAGAAAAAATCACTAAAGATTTTTAGAAAAGATCTTTGGAAATTCTTAATTTTGTTAATTGGTCAAACATAAAATATTTCCGCTTTAATGAGATCCATAATCACTCAACAAAGCTTTCCTAGCTCCCCAACTAAGAAAGACAAACAAGCAAAGTATATGAAAATTGCCTAAAATTCGTGTTCTGATATGTAGCTATATGGGCAACCCTTAAGCCTGGTCTATCAGTGCTTGTATCTTGGGCAGAGACTGCCAGTGGACAATTACTTGACCAAAGAATTGATTAAAAATATGATAGTGAGTTGAATTGTCTTTCAAATAATCAATCGCGTTCCATGTGACAAACTTTTTGCTAGTGCTGAGAATACAAATACCATAAATTAAAATATCCCTCCTTGAAATAAAATTGTTTTCTTAAAGAAAAAAAAAGGGAAAATGGTACAGTCTTTTCAATCTTCTCAAACTTATCCTTGCTGTAAGGGCCCACCATTTTTAACAAAAATATTCTTTTGAGATTCTGAATAGTCTTGAAATAACCCAGTCATCAAAGAATTAATCATGAGGTCAACCAAAGGGCAATGGAGAGGCACAAGGCGAGTGTGAATAGGCTATATAGCACATTACAAACTAAGAACTGTGTAAGAGAAACTGAGCTAAAGATGCATTAGAGATATATGACCAGAAACCAAAACAAAACCCTTTTTGTCCCATAGCATGAGCAAGGGATACTTGACTCTAGGCGGAAGAAGTTCTCTGTAGTATGAAAGAATCCTGCATTTGGAATGAAAGAACTTGAGTTCATGTCTTCACCCTGTCACTTATTACTTGTATGGTCTTAGACAACTCACTAATCCTTATTGTCTTCAAGTATAAAATGAAAGGCATTGGATTATATGACCTTCATGACACATTTCAGCTCTAAATATGTAATCCTGTGTGGGCAATTCATATGTATTCCAATGTTATTTGAGCTTACAAGTAATATGAAGAAAAACATACAATACATTAAGTGGGATGCCCTGTGTAGGATTTCCACAAAGGCTTAGACAAGAATCCCACAGGATGACATGGATGATTGCAGTTTGTGTTGGTGCATGCAATTCTCATCTTCAAGAAATTATAAATCCATCAAAATACCTATAACCAATGAGGTTAGTAATTTCAAAAATTATTTTTTATTATTAGGAACTTGACAATCAAATGTTTGAATATTTCCTTATAAAAAGATTAGTATAAGTGGCTACAATATAACTCTATGGATTTCTGTTACAGATGCCTATGTTTTTATTAATATTTTAAATAATGTTGTGATTGATGAACACTGTTCTGTCTGTGCCTCCTACTGAAATAACATCCGATCTGTTATGCATATTCAAAAAATGTTTCAATGATGCTTTTCCTTCATTTTCTTCTCTTTTTAGAAAAACCCACTATCACATCCTTATACCCCTCCTTAACTTTCTCCAAAGAAAATAAAAGACCTCTTATACAACATTGAAATAAGTATAGCCAAGCAAAGACAAATGCACACATTCCCTGTTTCTGAAAAATGTAGTCTCATTCTCAACCTCTATTCCATTGTCTCTTTGCTAAGACATCAGAATCATGATTCATTATCAACCTTTTGCACTCAAAATTGGTCATCGTATGCAAACAAAACCAATGCAGCCAAGATTAGAAGGAAAGCAAGAAACTGAGAAATACATTTTATAGCAAGTTTCCCTGATAAAAGTCTCATTTCTTAAATATAATGGGAACTTAGCCAAATTTATGACAAGAGCCTCCCTCCAATTGATAATTGGCCAAAGGATATGAATAGGTAGTTTTCAGGGGAAGAAATCAAAAGCTACTACTAATTTTTTTTGCAAACTACATTCTTTGTTACTTAGAATACCTTTTGTATTTTTAATTACCCCTTACATATAAGATATAATTTGCTTCTACATCCATTGGGACACTAGGTTTTTAAATTTTTATTATTTTTTAAATTTAGAATATTTTTCCATGGTTACATGATTCATGACTCCAAACCTTCCTTCCCTCGCCCCTCCTGGAGCTGACAAGCAGTTCCACTGGGTTATACATGTATCATTTCAAAACCTATTTCCATGATATTTGTATATGCACTAGAGTGATCTTTTAACATCAAAATCCCAATCATATCCCCACGAACCATGTGATTGATCGTATGTTTTTCTTCAGTGTTCCTGTTCCCACAGTTCTTTCTCTGGATGTGGATAGTGTTCCTTCTCATAAGTTCTTCTGGATTGTCCTGGGTCATTGCATTGCTGCTAGAAGAAAAGTCTATCACATTCTATTGTACCATAGTGTATCAGTCTCTGTGCACAATGTTCTCCTGGTTCTGCTCCTTTCACTCTGCATCAAATCCTGGTCATTCCAGTTCACATGGAATTCCTCCATCTCTTTATTCCTTTCAGCACAATAATATTCCATCGCCAGCATATACCACAATTTCTTCAGCCATTCCCCAATTGAAGGGCATCCCCTTGTTTTCCATTTTTTTGCTACCAAAAAGGGCACGGCTATAAATATTTTTGTACAAGTCTTTTTTGCTATTATCTCTTTGGGGTGCAAACCCAACAGTGGCTGGATCAAAGGGCAGGCAGTCTTTTAAAGCCCTTTGGGCTTTAAAGTTCCAAGTTCCATTTTTGGCATCTTTGCCAATCTGATAAAAGTTAGTAACTATTTTAATCGTTGAGAAAATCATTTTGATGAAGCAAAGACTAGAAGGCATTTTAATATGCCAATGTTCTTTGCTCTTTAACTATGTTTTTCAGGCGATATTAGTTATTGCATTAATACTTTAGGAAATAGTAGCAACCTTTCCAGCAAAAGAAAACTCTCTTAAACCCCCAAATTGAATTCAAATTATTCTACTTAAGTTTAAGTACAAGCTGTTATTCTGAACTTATAAATATTTAAGCAATGTTAAGTGTTGTGTTTCTCTGTAGAGCCTTGGAAAAACTCGTTTTATTAACTGAAAATGTCCTTTTTATCCTACTTGAAAAATAAATATTTATCAGTTTTTAGGCAAAAAGTTTAAGATGTTCAATATTATTAATTGTACACATAATCATTAAAGTCATGGCCTTAAGGCATTATTGTTTTGCAGAGAGCTTTTCACTTCCTCTCAAATATATTTTACTTTTTTCTTAAGAATGTGAAATCCTTTCATGCATACTTTCTAAGCCATTATTAGTTACACACTTTTCTACATGAAGATATTGTCTTTTGAAAATGGAAGTTAATGTCATTCTTTTTTTAGACAAAATAAAGTGAAACTGTTTTCTTTTATAAGTGATTTCAACTATAACAGAGAATTCATTGTAATGATAAAGATAATGATGATGATAATAGTTAGCATCTATGTAGTGTTTTAAAATTTGCAAAGTTCTTTGTAAATATTAACTCCTTTTATTTACCCTCATAACCATCTTGGGTGGTATGTGCTATTATTATCTCCATTTGACAGATGAGGAAACTTGAAGAGGCAAAGGTTAAATAAGTCTCCCAGGTTCAGACAGCAAGTAAGTGACTGGGACCAAATTCAGCTCAGATTTTTTTGACTCAGCAAGTTCAGTTCTCATTTGTTATACCACACAGGTATTCCCCAAGGTATTTGTTTGTATTATAATCAATAAAATTTTATATTCAATAAAACTATTTTCCACTTTTAGTAAAAAAGATATCAAGAGGTGTCATGGGGCTAAATTGTTACATATATATTATACTATTACATATAGCCACCTACTACCTTCTTTTTAATGTAGCATGGCTAAACAGTTATGTTTTTGAAAATGGAGAGCTTTCGTACTAACTTAAATTTTAGGTTTATGTAATCAATAGTCTTCTTATAAAATAGTATTGCCAATTCATGTGATTCAAATATAACCAGATGGAAGCAGCTACATTTTTCAGGGTATTGAGAGCCAGACTTAAAGACAGGAGGTCCTGGGTTCAAAACTGGAATCACATATTTCCTAGCTGTGTATATCCCTGGGCAAGTCACTTGGCCCCAGTTGTCTAGATCTTACCCTCTTGTACCTTAGAACCAATGTATAATATTGATTCTAAGATGGAAAATAAGGCAATATATACATACACACATATTACCAGACCATGGAAGGTTCAGAAGAGTGCCATGGAGATTATTAAATGGAGGGAAAATAGAAATATTTAGTTATCAAAACAGGTTGTCAAAATATGTTAAAGGAATGGAATTATTTAGCTAATATGAGAAGTATAGGGATGATTTAATAACTTTCCAAATCAATCAATGCTATTTAAAAGATGCTGCTGCCGTCTATTTCATCCTTATGCAGTATAAGAAGAAAATGGATTATAGCACACAATGAAGGGATTCAATATAATAAAAGAATTTCCTGACAGCCAGAATCAGAAGCACCAAGAATGTATATGAAAAGTTGTTTGTTTTTCCTGTCATTCAGTCTATACTTTTATTTAGTACTTACTATGTACAGGCACACTACTGATCACTACGGACACAAAGGCAAAAATAGTCATTACTTTCAAGGAACTCATAGTAAATAAAATAGAGGAAAAGATTTAAACAGGAAAAGTGAGATATCAATAGAGGGGAAGATCCCATCATTAAAAGAAATAAAAAATGTTTTTGGAAAGGGGATGGAATTTTGACTGGAAGTTAAGCAAAGGAAGCAGGAAGATGTAGAATGAGAATATTTCAGGCATGAAATACAAAGTCTCAAGATGGATTTTCTTTTTTCCAGAATAAAACCATTCTGTAAAGAACTCTGAATGCTAAATAAAAGATTTTGGTTTTTATCCTGGAGGTGATAGGGAGCCAGTGGACTATTTTGAAAGGGAAATGACATAGTCAGGTCTGAACTTTAGGAAGATTAATTTAACAGCTGTAATTTTTAAAATCTCATTTCTGAAACCCTTCCCAGCTATTCTTATAGGTAGAAGAATGGAATGAATGCTCTGAATAACAATTTAAGTATTTCCTAATGGGAGAATATGAATCTGTACAATCAGTAGTCTGTGTCATGTTTTTTCCAGGGTCATGTTTTTTTCAGGTTACCTAGAGACTTGATAACCAATGTTGATACTTCTAGGATCTCTCATCTGGGTTATTGAACCCCAGAACTTCTGGAACCTAAGGATTTGAAAACAACTATAGAAATCTACTCTAGCCATCATTTGCTCTGAGGGATCTATATCAGGCTATGACCACTCAGGCAAAAAAAGTCCTCTAAGGGATCATAGGATAATGCCATAGAAATAGAAGTTGCCTTTATAGACCTTGAACTTTATGGAAGATTCAGAAGCCAAGAGATTATTAAATAATCTGTCCAAGATCATGCAGATAGCAGGTCAAATAGGTCATTTTTAGTCCAGGTCCCCTAAACCCAAATTCACTGCTCTTTCCACTATAACACAGTAGAAATTTTGTAGATGTGTTAGTGAAGAGGTCATTGGAGCCTAGAGAGTGCCCAGAGCCACTCAAACCCAGAACTCAACAAACTTTAATTTTGAAAAGAGCCCTCAAATAGACCCACCACAATCCTGACCCAAATCCCCTTGCTGATAGCCTTGAATTTTCAAAAATTTCGGAATCCAAAGTGCTGGTCAAAGTAATATCATTTAGAGACATCATTGTAGAGGATATCTAATCCTCTGGGATAATTTACTGTATACAAAATAAAAATTTTAAGCTGAGTAGGAAATCATTTGGCTAAACATATGTTTAAAAAACCATGATAATATCTTTTAAATAAGTAGTTAGCTGATAGCCTATTGTTGATATTTAAAGAAATATTTTATAAATATAAAAAATTTTAAATTATTAATTTTTAAAATATTTTTCAATCATATAGATATTGGCTATATTCCCAAGGCAATAGAATGAACATATATTGTTCATGGGATCATAAATTTAGACCTAGAAGAATCTCTAGATATCAATTAATCCAACCCTCTCATTATACAGAAATATAAAGGTGGTCCATATGATTTAAATGAAAATCAAACAGCTAGTAAGTAGCAGCACAAAGATGTGAACTGTGACTCCAAATTTTGCATGCCAAGTATTGTACCTAACTATATATATATAGATGTTTATATACCTAATCTATTCACTATATGTATTTTCCCCCCATAAGCTGGACAATGCAGATGAACAAGCAGCCCAGATCAGAAGAGAACTTGATGGACGTCTACAAGTGGCAGAAAAGATGGCAAAGGTAATTTATTAGCTTTGGCATGTATGAAAATGGAGATTTTTATGTTTTATTTTTTATAATATCCTTGGGATAAAGCAACATTGTCCTGCTAAGAAATCCTGTGGAAACCTCCAAGGGAGAACAGCACTACCTCCTTCACAGTAACAACTCCTTCCTGAGCCAAGCCTTTAGTCAGAGCTGTATTGCCTGCCTGTCACAAGTCTAGGCAGAAGGGTTGAGTTTTGACCAGGGCCAATGTAAGACTTAGAACCTTTTAATATAATTTGTCTTCATTAGAAGAGCTCCTCCTATACAGACTCTGCTTGCATGCAATCCCCAGTGCATAGCAGATGCCTACTCCTCCTTTCTCTTCCTATCTTAGTGATAATAAACTACTGATGCATAATCCCTTCTCCCTAACATCTCCTTTTCAGTATCTAATTCCTATCCAACTCAACTTTACCCCACTAATGTCCTATTCCAGATGTTCTTCCTTTCAGTGTGCTCTCCTCTTGTTCTTTCCACTTTCTGGAACTCACTAAAATTTGCCTTGCCAAGAATGACATTGCAACCCTGGTCATCCTTTCTAGTACTAATTGCATCTTCTCTTATGCCTTCTTATTCTTGATGATCCCAATTAGGGATTCAAACTATTCCTTCTTCCTCATTGCTATTCCATTTTATCTCCATCATTATCAAACTCTCATTCACTGAGGTTTATTCTTTCCACATTTATCAGTCATTTTGGATCCTAGCAGCCTGTATGTACTGACAGGCTTGGAACATTTTCACTACTTTATCACTGAGTTCAATTCATGGCTCACCATCTCTCTCTCTTCATTTTAGCTCCTTCCTTTATGCTATATGCTTTTCCTTCAAAATAAACTAACTTAAATTTTTCTCAGTCTATTTTACTCTCATGATCTGTTCCTGTACTCAGCTGCTCACAGAGATTATTATCCCCTTCTTGCCCATAAATTATCCACTTACATTATAAGGAATTCCAATATTCCTTTATCAATGATATATTGATCTTAGTATATCAGTGATTTCTTCTGTTTTTCCATCTATACCTATGCCTTATTACTTTTAAGTTTATTTTTCCACAGTAATCTACAATTCTTTAATCTTTTACAACATTCTGAGGCAATTACTCTCACTATAGCTATACTCTTCTCCCACTCAAGTCTTTTTTTTATCAAGTGCAGTTATTTAGTTAGCCAGGGGATAGATGAAAAGTCAGGTATTTATTGTAACTCTTGCTATGTACAAAATGGGAAACCATTCTAGTGTCCTTTCCAAGAAAACCCAAATGGGGTCACAATGAGGTGGACTCTGCAGAAATTACTCAACAACAACTATAATGTGCAAAAAAAACCCAAAACAGTACCTATTTCTTTTTTAAACTTTTTTTTTTATTTTCATGCAAAACACACTTCCATATTGGTCATCATTGTAAAAGACACTCAGACAAATTCCAAACCCCAAAATAAAAGACTGATGTGAAATATAATATGATTTGATCCACATCCATCTGACTCCCACAGTTTTTTCTTTGGAGGTAGATAGCATTCCCCTTCATAAGTTCTTCAGAATTGTCCCAGATCAGTGCATTGCTGAGAAGTAGCCAAGTTTTCACAGTTGATCATAGTACAAGATTGCTGTCACTGTGTACATTGTTCTCCTGGTTCTACTTCATCAGTTCATGCAGATGTTTCCTGAATTCCTTTTCCTGAAATAATTTTTCTTATTTTTTCTTATAGCATAATAGTATTCCATTACCAATATATACCACAATTAGTTCAACCATTCCCCAACTGATTAACATCCCCTCAATTTCTAACTCTTTGCCACTACAAAATGAGCTGCTGTAAATATTTTTGTACAAGTAGATTATTTCCACTTCTTATGGTCTCTTTTGGATACAGACCTAGTGGTGGTATTACAGAATCAAAGGGTATGTAGAGTTTTATAGCCCTCTGGACATAGTTCCAATTTGCCTAACATAATGGTTAGATCACTTCACAATTCCACCAACAATACATTAGTGTCCCAATTTGCTACATCCCCTCCAACATTTATCACTTTCTCTTACTGCCAAATTGTCTAATCTGATAGGAGAGAAGTGGTGCCTCAACTTTATTTTAATTTGCATTTCCCTAATCAAGAGTGATTTAGAACATTTTTTCATATGATTATTGATGGCTTTTGTTTCTTCATCTAAAAATGCTTGTTCATATCTTTTAACCATTTGACAGTTGAGAAATGGCTTGTATTCTTATAAATTTATAAATTTGACTTAATTCTCTATAAATTTAAGAAATTAGAACTTTATCAGATAAATTTGTTATAAAAATGTTTTCCTAGTTTTTGGTTGTTTCCCACTTAATCTTAGTTACATTAGTTTTGTTTGTTAATATAATCAAAATTATTCATAGTGTTTTTTGGTCATAAATGTTTCCTTTATCCAAAGATCTGCCAGGTAAACTATTATGTGTTCCTCTAATCTAGTTATTGTATGACTCTTCATGTATAAATCATATGTTCGTTTTGACCATATCTTGGTATAAGATGTGAGATATTGGTCTATACCTAGTGTCTGCCATACTGTTTTCTAATTCTCATAACAGTTTATGCTAGAAAGTGAGTTCTTATACCAAAAGCTGGTGTCTTTGGTTTTATCAAACATTAGGTTGCTAAGGTCATTTATCCCTGCATATTATATATCTAATCTATTCCAATGAATTATAATTCTATTTCTTAGACAGTATCAGACTGTTTTGATGATTACTGCTTTATAATACAGTTTGAGATTTGCTACTGCTAGGCCAACTTTCTTCACATTTTTTTGTATTGAAAATACAAAAGAAATAAGGAAATCTTTAAAGGGAAAAAAAGAGAAGGAAAAAAGAATGAGAATAATATATATCATGATAATATTTTTTAAAATAACAGCAACCAAATCAAGACAAAAAAGTATCCATGAAAAATAAATCCAAAGGAAATCAAAAGCAGAGAATGTTTATATTAGCATACATATATAATATACAAATTTTAAACAAATTGTAAAAAAGTGGAGTTTATGGGTTTGTACATCATCTTCTTATGCATTTATTTAGTTAAATATTTTGTTGATAGTGGTCATCAATAAGTATATAATTTTATTAAATATATATATTTTTAAAGTAAGTCCTTGAAAATAGAGGTTGTTTCCCTTCTTGGTTAGCACAGCTTCTGGTAGACAGCAAGAGCTTCTTAAATGCTTGCTTATTGTATCAACAAATTTTCCTTTCTGATTTGGATCAGAGTTCTCCTAGGTATACTAGGCTTGCATTAAAGAAATAATTTCTTCTTTTTTCTTTATGTGGTCATCTCTTAGTTTTCTGTAAATAAATTATGTACTAACTTTCATATAGAAATAATCTATTTAAGTTACATACCTTTAGTTTTTTAGATTATCCATGGTGAATATTTTGAAATTTACAACTGACTTTCCCTTAGATGAACGTGCAAATGGAATTTTAATACTGCACTTAGCAAAATATAATTAGGAAGGTAAATCTATTACTCAAAAGATCATATTACACCTCTCAAAGTGAAATATAATTTGAATGAATTCTGAATCATCTTACCCATAGTTGTTTTGTCATAAGCATGAATTATTCAGAGTTGATGTAGTGACAAGAGTTATGCCTTGTCTTTTAAGTAATTAACAACTTGCTAGAGGGCAGACCTCAATTTAGTGAGGTTTTCCTTACTGAATTGAAAGAATTTATTTCTTGGAGGTGAAAACTTTAAGAAAATTGGGTATTTGTGGTTGTGGAACTAAAACTAAAATCTTTGAGTGTTGGATATCTTACCTTTTTCTGGCCCCTAGTAATTTTGAATATTTTGATGAATACCTCTGACCCAGATAATCATATATGTCTTGTGAATTCTTGTTTTACAAAGTGTGTTTTGTTGTTATTCAGTCTCAGTCATGTCTGAATGTTTGTGACCCCATTTGAAGTTTTCTTGACAAAGATACTGGAGTGGTTTGCATTTTCCTTCTGCAGCTCATTTTACAGATGAGAAAATTGAGGCAAACAAGATTAAGTGACATGGCCAGGGTCACACAAATCTAAGACCATATTTTAACGCAGAAAGATGAATCTTCCTGACTCCAGGACTCTCACCCTATCCTCTACCTAGCTATCTTTTTAGAAAGGTTAGAAAAAGTTAAATTTTAAGTGTGTGATTTTTGAGAGTGATAATATTATAATGAGCCAGAATTTTACTAACCAGGAAATGAAAATGGGTAATTGGTTGTTAGACTAGTGTAAGTAATGGCAAAAGGAATAAGATGAAGCATTAGCCTTGTCACTGGACAGTGTAGTTGCCAGTCTGCCACTAAGTATGGTTTTTAACTGTGATCTTCACTCCAGTTTCCTTCTTTGTAATGGACTGATTCTGTTTCCCACACTTATTTGACTATGAAAGCCTTTTCTCATGAGCTACTCTTCCACTGTACCTCAGCCATATACACAAGTAGTCATACTTTGTGATCTTGATAATACCCATAATTGTTTCACTTCTATATTCAGGAACTCCAAAATTCCTTCATCTGATTAAAATCTTTTATTATTGCATATTATCCTATTCCTTATGAATACTAACCTTGCCTTTTGATTTTACTATCACTTTCTTTCTTTATATACAATTTATTTTTATACAGCACATAATTTTTAATTTTTTAAATTTAATTTAATTACTTAATTTTAATTATTTAATTTCATTTAATTTTATGACATTTTTCAATCCAAGTCCTGTCCCTCCTTCCCAACCTCTCCCCTGCCCCCACCATAGCAGGTAATATGCTATGGAATGTAAATGTATTATATAGATACATATTTCCATGTTCATCATGCTGTGAAAGTAGACATGTACCACGTAAACCACTTAGTGAATTCACACCTTCAGAAACTCAATCAGCCAGGATGAGTACTCACCACTCCAGAAGATGAATTTTAGAAAATTCATACCCTTAATTGAGAATTTAACCTTCAAAAGTTGAGAAAGTAAGCTTCAGAAAGTGAGGAGTTCATCCCACAGACTCTGTCCCCTTGGGCAGAGATGGACAATTTGGAAACTGTGATTGGCCCCTGTGAAGAGGGAAAGGGACAAGGATCTGCCATAAAAGCCACAAAATCATTAGTCTAGAGGCAGATTGTCTTTGAGAAGATAGTCTGAAGAGATAGTCTGATATCTGAGAAGGTAGTCTTCAAAGGAGCTTAGAACATGGGCTTGGAGCTCAGCTTCAACTTAGATTCTGACTCCTGGACTACTTCATTGGGAGAGTGAAAAGGACTGACTCCTTTCCTAGTTTCTGGAGAGACAAGTTTCCATCTTGGAGGAGACGGTGGTGGTTACTTATCACTGGCCCTCCTGGCTAAAGACTAGTATAGGTATTTTCTCTAACCTTTTCACAGTTTTCTACTTTTGCTTGTTTCCCCTCTATTGTGTAAATACATTTCTAACTCAAGATATATTAAATATTGGTGGCCACATAATTTCATAAAATCATTGTCCAACAATTAATTTTTCACCTTTACAATATCAAGATCATAGCTATATCAAAGGAAGTATTTGGTAGGCTCCCTCCTCTTGTTATTTTTGCAGATGGTTCATATAATAAAGGAATTAAGTTTTTCTTTGAATATTTGGTTGAATTTGTTCATAAATCTATTTGTGGATTTTTTCTCTTGGAAAGTTTATGGTTTATCCAGTTATTTTCTTCTTAGATGAAATTGTTTAAATTCCCTATTTCTTCTATTTATTTCAGTATTTTGTATTTTTTAATGTATTCATATATTTAATTTGTTAGTTTCATTAGCATAGATGAGCTAAATAGTTCCTGATATTGTCTTTTACTTCTTCCACATGTTTTATGAATTTTCCTTTTTTATTTTTGAAACTGGTTATTTGATTTTCCTCTTTCTTCTTTTCAACAAAAATATATAATATTTTATTTATTCTATGGTTTTAAAATATTCCTTGACTTATTTATTAATTTAATCTTTTTTTAACTTAAATTTTTGTTTTTACTTAATTCTCAATTCATTGATCTAATTATTTATCTAATGTTCAAAAGGTGTTTAAAGATATAAATTCTCACCTTTTAAAGACCTCTTCAACTACAACCCAAATGTATGGATATATTCTCTCATTCTTGTGATTGTTTTTAATGAGATTGTTTATTTTCTTCATGATTTATTCTTTATTAACCAATTCTTTAGGATTATATGTGTCTCTAGTCAAAGTTTAATATTATTTTCAGTTAATACTTATGATTAATTTCTGAACAACTGAGATATATATGTATGCATATACATATAGATATATTCCCTTATATAGTTCCATTCAATAATTGTCAGAACTATCATTTCTAAATTTTCAAATGTTCTATTCAGACTTTTAACTACTTTCTTGCTGTTTCTTAAGCTTATTGAAGGAAGATAGGAATAAATTAAAGTTTCCCACCTTAGTCTTTCTTTAAATTAATATAATTTTTATTTATTAAAATTTTCAAAATTATATAATTTGGGTTTGTATGTATATACATACATCCATATATTTATATGTATTTTTATTATGTACATAAGTGTGCATGTCTATCTATATGTACATATATACATACCTTTTAAACATAAATACTTTTAAAAAAATCAATAAATATTTATTAATTACCTTCTTTGTTCCAGGAATTGTGTTCAGTGTTGGGTAAAAAAAGAAAGGCCCAAAATAGTCCCTCTTCTCAAAGTCTTTAGAGTATAATGGTGGAGATAATACACAAACAACTAAGTACAAACAAGTTATATTCGGGTTAAATTGAAACAGAGGGAGAATTAAGGGGGCTTTGGAGAGACTTTCTATTGATTGTGGGATTTCATATGGAACTTAAAGAAAGTTAAGAGTTAGAGATGAAGAGAGAAAGAATTGCAGGCATGAGGATCTACCAAATAAAATTCATGAAATCAAGAAATGGAGTGTCTTCTGTATACGAAAATACATTTAAGTATTGAAATCAGTTTATTGTCTATGTTGCCATTCAGCAAAATGTAGTTTCCCTCTTAATCTTAATAAAGTTAACTTTATTCTTTGCTCTCTATAATAATGGCTACTTTTAATTCTTTTATGTTTAGCTGAGGCATAATAGATTTTACTCCAACCCCTTATCTTAATCTTTATGTTTTAAATATATTTCATATAAGTAGCATATTGTGGGATTTTTCTATTTTATTCTGCAAACCTTTTCTTTTTATAAGTAAGTCCATCCTATTCATATTCGGCTATGATAATTAATTGATTATTTCCCTACATCCTATCCTCTTAACTTTTCTTCTTTATATTTCTTTTCCCTTGTTTTGTTATTCCCTGTGGAAAAGAAAATCTATTCAGTTGCCATCTTAGCTTTTATTTATGATTTGTTATTCTTCTGACTCATCCTTTGAATCTACCCTTCCTTTTATGCCCCTTTCTCCTACTTTCTATTCCATCTGTATTTCTTTTTAGTGGAAAGTATTCATACACAAACTCTTCATGTATTCTGCTATCTTGTGACCAGTTCAGATGAAAGTGAAGTTCAACTGAAGTCTATTTCTCCCACTCCTACTATGTTTGTAAATAGTTCTATTTGTAAAATCCATTTTGCCTGTTAACAACTTAATCTATTTTTCTTCCAATTTTACCCGAATCTATGTTCTGCTTCTTTTCTTTTTCCTTATATCTTCAAAATATTACAAAAAAGGATTCATAGAACTTCTGAACTCTTAGTCCATCAGTCCTCTAATTGGATGTAAATAGCATGTTTTATTATTAGTCCTTTGGAATTTTGATTTTTCATTGTGTTAATCAGTTACTATCTTCCAAAATCCTTTATCTTGGTCAAAACCTGAGGGATACCTGTTGTTTGAAGTTGTAAGCTAGAGAGAGCAGTATCCTGAAAACCTAGAGAAAAGAGAGCCTCAAAGACTTCAGAGAAGTCAAAAGAATGAGAATTGAGAAAAGGTCATTAGATTTGGCAACTAAGAGATCATTAATAACTTTGGAGAGAGCAATTTTGGTGGAATGCCAATGTCAGAAGCCTAGTTGTAAGAGATTTAGATGAGAATGAGGAAATGAGGAGGCACTTAATGAAGACAATATATTCAAGAAGTTTAGCTTCAAAGGCAGAAGAAAAATAAGTTAGCATGGATGGAAGGTTCAAGTTACTGTTTTGTGAGGATGGGGAAATATGGGTATGCTTGTATGCAGTAGGAAATAAGCCAGCAGACATGAAGAGATTGAAAATGAATGAGAAAGTGGGGATTACAGAGGAGACAATATGTTGGAGGATGTGGGATGGATTGGGCTCACTTGAACAAGTAGAGGGGTTAGCCTTTATAAGAAATAAGACCATTTTATCCTGTGAACTAGGGATGAAGGATGCAAAAGTGGCAGAAAGCATCTGTGTGATGAGAGATAAGGGAGCAGGAATAAGAGGAACTTCCTGGTAAATGGCCTTTTTTTTTCCTATTAGATGTGAGACTAGAATATCAGCTGGTAGAGGAGGAAGAGGATTAGCCATGAAAGGCTTGAGGAGGGATGAAAAGGTTTGGAAAAACATCTTTTGCGAGTGGAATATGGAGGTGATAAGGGATGGGTAGAGTAGGACTAGCTGGCAGCAGTCAGGGTCCAGTTGAAATTATGTTACATAGATTTATATTGGATCCAGTGAGATTAGTTGAGTGATTTTCTCTGCCTTCATTCAGTAGCACCTCTGTATAAGCTTAAAGGTGATGAATGATGGAAATGATTTAAGGCTGAAGCTTGGCTGGGCATTATTGGGGGCATTATAATGGGGTAAGGAATTCAAGAGAGGACAGTGTACAGTTGAATTGGTTCACCAATGGGTCAAGATAGAAAAAAGAGGAGAGAATGATTAGGACAGGAAGGAGGTCTGGGAGAGAAATGAGGGGTCAAGAGATTGGAGGTCATAGGAATGTGTTAAGTGTTAAGTAAAGAAATGCGGAGGGGGAGTGGAAAGGCCAATAGATTATGGTCAGATAAGGGTATTTTAGAATTCTTGATCATGGAAATGGTATATTTGATCTCCTCTCTCTGGTATAATAGATTTAGTTGAGACTTTTCCCTGGGGGGGTGGGGGAAGAAAGGAGATTAGGGACTTTTAAAATTTACCTCACTACTTAAGGCCTTTGCTTTCACAACCAGGTAAAATGCTGTCTCTCTCTGTCTGTCTGTCTGTCTCTCTCTCTCTCTCTCTGTTTCTCTCACATTTTTCCCTTTCACATTTAGTCTTGCTTTCTCCTCACTCCCACCCTTTAGCACAATTTTTCTTTCATGCTTTAATAATAAAAACTTTTAGTGCAATCATAGTCTCTTCGGCAATTTCTTTCCTTCTCAGTGATCCTTTTTTTATATTTCCATTGAAAAATAAAGTTCCTTAATTTTACTTTCATCTTTCAGGTGTTTTCCTGAAAAACCATTGAGGTTTTTTTTTTTAATTTGCCCAAAACAAATTTTATTTTCCTCCATTAAGAAATCTGGATCACCTTTACTGCTTTGTCTAAGGGGCTAAGTTTGTTACTTCAGGGTAATCAGGTTGTGTAGTAGTGAGATAAAACCAAGCCCTACTGTTTCATTTCACTCTGCTATCTTAGTCTGATTCTATTAAACTCCTCTTCTTCTCTTTCACTCTCCTCCTCCTTGATCTGAGGTTATGAAAATTTTTCAGTCTTTTTATTTACCTTTTATACTCTATTTCCAAAGATGGAGTTTTTTGGTTTTGTTTTTGCATATGATTGTTCCTTCTCTAAAATTTCCATGTTCTTAATTTTTTCTGTTTCTCTGTGATGCCATCAAATTCTCTGTTGAGTTTAATGCCTTTCTACTCCAAACTCTCTGTGAGAATGTATATCAGTGATTCCCAAAGTGGGTGCTACGACCCCCTGGTGGGTGCTGTGATGGCCACAGGTGCATTTATCTTTCCTATTAATTGCTATTAAAATTTAAGAAAAATTAATTTCCAGGGGGCCAAGTAATATTTTTTCTGGAAAGGGGGCAGTAAGCCAAAAAAGTTTGGGAACCACTGATATATATGTATTCAGTCAGATAACATTAAAGGTCAGGTGTTTCCTGCTTCCCTCAGCCCTTCTTCCATTTTGATATCATATTCTTCTCATATACCCTGATTATAATAGCTTCCTCTTTATTTCTTCTCCAGTGTATTCCTCTTTGCTTCCCTTTTCTTACTTCTCTTAAAGTTATAAAAAATATGACAGAACTACTCTATTTTCTCAGTCTGTGACCCCTGAAAGTTATTCGAGTTCTAAAAGTACTTTTCTTTATTAGAAATATAAACATGATAGCATCATATAGTCCCTTCCATTTTCTCAAATTTATTTATTTTTCTATATTTCTCTTAATTCCTATGTTTGCATTCCAGAAAATCTACTCAGCTTTATCCTCATTATCAAAACCACTTAGAAGCCCTCAGTTTCATAAAAGATCCCATTTTCTCCTGTGAAATTTTACTCTGCTTTGCTGAGTGAATTATTTTGGGTTGAAGGCCTTTATTCTTTTAAGGCTTTTAGAATATTATATGCCAAGATGTAGTCATTACTGGCAAGCTTATGTGATGCTGATTAGGACCCTTTTGCACATAAACTCCTTTTATATTCTAGCTACTTGCCATATTTTTACTTTGTTGTATAAGTTATGGATTTGGGCTATGTTACTCCTAAGAATATCTTCCCAAGATCATTTATCAACCACTTATTCTTTGTCTGTGTCTTTTGTAGTTTCCTACTTCTGAAATCTCTTTGACTCATAAGGACTTCAACTATTAACTCTGCACATAGAAGTCTTGGATTTAGCCCCCTAAATCATTCTGTCTCACCTAGTGTAAAGCCCCATATTTTGGATTCTCTGTTGAATGTTACCATGGATACCTCTAAGTTGATATTTATAAAAACAAACTTATCTCATAAGAATTTGTTCATCTTTACACTGACTTTTCTAGTTCTTTTAATGCTACCAAAAATTTCCCAATTACTCCAAGGTATCTGATTTTTTCCTCTTTGTGCCTTCCACATCTACTTAGTCATTTAGTCAACTGGGGGGGCACAGGAAATAGAGCACTAGACCTGTAGTCACAAACACCTAAGTAAAAATTCAGCCTCAGATGGTAAGGCAACTGTGTGATCTTGAGCAAATAGCTTAATCTCTGTATCAGTTTCCCCCCTCAGCTGTGAAATGGGGATAATAATAGCACCTACTTTCCAGGGTTGTTATGAGGATCATATAAGAAAATATTTGTTGTTGTTTTTTTTAAAACCACTCAGCCTCCAACCTGACACACTGGATGTGCTTTATAAATGCTATGATGATGATGATGAAAAATCACCTATTTATATTTATAGCTACTCTTTTTTGTAGTGGCAAATTGGAAATTGAAGGGATGTCCATCCATTGTAGAATGGCTAGACAAATTGTGGTATATGATAGTGATTGAATACTATTGTGCTGTATGAAATGAACAGGATGATTTCAGAAAGAGCTGGAAAGACCTACATGAACTGATGCAGAGTGAAATAAGCAGAACCAGGGGAACATTATATATAGTAACAGCAATACTGTGGAATGATAAGATGTTATAGAGTTAGCTACTCTCAACAATATGATGATTCAGGACAATTTTGAGGGACTTATGAGAGAGGATGCTATCCATCCCCAGAGGAAGAACTGTTGCAGCCAGAATGTAGATGAAAAAGATATAATTTTTTCACTTTAGTATATTTGAGTTTTTGTTTTGGGGTTTTGGTTTTATATGATTATTCTCTTACAAAAATGAACTATATGGAACTATATGGATAATACATGCATAATCCAGATCAAGTTGCTTGCCAGCTCTGGGAAGGTGGAGAGAAGGGAGAGAGAGAAAAATTTTGGAGCATGTAACTCGGGAAAATTTATGTGGTAATTTGTTATTACATGTAATTGGTAAAAAAAAGACATTTTAAAAGTGTTGTCTATGGGGGGGGCAACTGGGTAGCTCAGTGAATGGAGAGCCACGCCTAGAGAAGAGAGGTCCAGGGTTTAAATCTTGCCTCAAATACTTCCTAGCTATGTGACTCTGGACAAGTCACTTAACCCCCATTGCCTAGCCCTCACTACTCTACTGCCTTGGAACTGAACACAATATTAATTCTAAGGAAGAAGGTATGGGTTTAAAAAAATGTCTATGGTATACAACCCTCAATTTTTACTCTCACTTGCACAATTCAAATAAAATCTCATATTACCTCAAACTTGAATTTAATTTTATAATCTTATAACTTTTATTTCTGCCTCTCATTCTACCCAGCTACCCAGCTGCCCCCAGTTTTTACATTTTTATTTAGAATATTTTTCAATGGTTATATGATTCATAATTCCTCCTCACCCCCTCTCTCCTCCCCTCTCTCAAAGTCAACAAGAAGTTCAGCTGGTTGTACATGTATCATTGTTTAAAACATATTTCTATGTCATTCATATTTGCAGTAGAGCGATCCTTTAACATCAAAACCCTAATCACACTTCGTGATCGAGCATATATTTTTCTAATGCATTTCTGATTCCACAGTTCTTTCTCTGGATGTGGATAGCATTCTTTCTCATAACTTCCTCTGGATTGTCCTGGGTCATTGCTTTGCTGCTGGTAGAAAAGTCCATTATATTCAATTGTTCTATGATGTATCAGTCTCTTTATATAATGTCCTCCTGGTTCTGCTCCTTTTGCCGGAGGTCATTCCAGTTCACATGGAATTCCTCCATTTCTTTATTCCTTTCAGCACAGTAATATTCCATCACCAACATATACTATTATTTATTCAGCCACTCCCCAATTGATGGATACTCCCTCATTTTCTAATATTTTGCCACCACAAAGAGCACGGCTATAAATATTTTTGTACAAGTCTTGGAACTTGATTTATTGAAAAATTCCCTGTTGTCAGTTTGCTTTTTGCTCATTTGCATTTTTCTCATAAAGGAAATAGTTGAAGATGTACAGCTACATGACCACCAGGACAATGTAACATGGCTGACTTTATTTAAAATCGGTTAGGAAATCCAAGGCCAAAGCAATTTGTTGCCCAAGAGATCTCACCCTTAAGGAAAACAAACAAACAAACAAAAAACCTTTCTTGTTTTTTGTTTTTTGTTTTTTTTTTGTTTTTTTACTATAAAGTAACCTTTGATATGGCTTCAGCAGTCAAAAATCTTCATTGCCTGAATCACTAATACAGTGGATCATAAATTATTTTAGGCCAGTTTTTATCCTTCATTTCATCTCATTTTCATTAATTATGACAGAGAAAACTTTCATCATTTCAAGAATTAGAGGAGATTATTTAAGGGAGAGCTTCCTTCAAAGTATGCAGATTCTTCTTAATCATCTTCATTATCACCATCCACCACTTTGTTTTTTTTTTTGTTTGTTTGTTTGTTTTAAACCCTTAACTTCTGTGTATTGGCTCCTTGGTGGAAGAGTGGTAAGGGTGGGCAATGGGTGACAAGTGACTTGTCCAGGGTCACACAGTTGGGAAGTGTCTGAGGCCAGATTTGAACCTAGGACCTCCCATCTCTAGGCCTGACTCTCAATCCACTGAGCTACCCAGCTGCCCCTTATACATATTTTTATCTTCTTTTCTTTGTAATTCCAAATGCTAGAATGGTTACCCTAGTGCAGTGATTCCCAGAGTGGGCGCTTACAGCCCCCTGGTGGGTGCTGCAGCCATCCGGGGAAGTGGTGATGGCCACAGGTGCATTTATCTTTCCTATTAATTGCTATTAAAATTTAAAAAAATTCATTTCCAGGGGGCTAAGTAATATTTTTTCTGTAAAGGGGGCGATAGGCCAAAAAAGTTTGGGAACCACTGCGCTATTTCTACTAACAGTTTCTTTGAAAACAAATAATTTAATATTTTGCATAGAATTGTGATTTCATGTAAACTTTCTAAATTTATATTATTAACTCATTTATTTATAAACAACAAAAATTATTTGGCCCCAGTCTTCCCCTTTTCATTTAGAGTTTTAAAAACTTCTTTAACATAATTTCATGAACTTAATGATTAAGAATGAGTATAAGAATGTAAGAAAGCTTAACATATTTCATTATGATTTGCTTTATGAAAATATCTCTTATTGTATAATAATTACTTAATATATCTTGAAAATTTGCATCATGTTGTTGAATGTTTACTATAATCTCCACAAGGATGTGTTATAAAATGACACTTTGTCAGATCTTTGATATCTCTGGCAATAAAAATATTTTACTTCAAACACACAAGAAATTAAATCCTGAATATTACTCCTCAAGAAAAGTTAGTTCCCAGAAATTAAAAGGCTATCAGAGGCTAATTGAGATTCATTAAATCACCTATAAAAAAAACTAAATTGACTTTTATAATTATGTTTGCATGTTTTCTCAAGGAGCTGCCTTTTCAGAGGAAGTTAGAGTAGATTGGTATGATAGCTTACTTTTTGTGTACAATACTGATACTCAATAATGTTGAGTCAATATGTTTAAACTATAAATTGTTTATACCTGCAGCTTTAGTCTATTAAGCTAAATTGTAGTTCAATAGGCTAGAAAACTGAGCTAGTGTTTATTTGTTTGATAATACTGCCTTGGAAAAATCTATCCTCTTGTTATACTTTTTAAAATTTGACTTGAGTTAGAAATATTGTGATTTAAAACACATTTAGTACCATTTTGAATTGAAAAGGATGTTTAGCAATATTTTAAATTGTTTTCCTAGGAGAGGAAATTTCCCAAGTTCGTAACAAAAGAAATGGAGAACATGTTCATAGAAGAGATGCGGTCTTCCGTGAATTTGCTAATGGCTAATTTGGAAAGTCTTCCAGTATCTAAAGGTGGTCCAGAGTTTAAACTGCAGAAATTGAAGCGATCACAGAATTCTGCATTCTTAGATATGGGAGATGAGAATGAGATTCAGCTGTCAAAATCAGATGTGGTATTGTCATTCACATTAGAGGTAAGTAATCAGTCTAAATGAAATTGCAAAAATAATATCTTCTGATGGCTTTCGTAATTAAAATCCATATGTGGGTATATATACAGATACACACACATTAAGTATATATACAGATACACACACATTAAGGTCTTAAATTATACCTACAAATTCCTCTTTCAATATTATATGCCAAATGCATATTGATTTAAGCTGCAAATCTATATTATTAAATAACTGTTTTGTGTGCCTTCCTTGTGTCCCTTCTTAGTCTCTTTTTCTCATTATCATCTCTATCATGACTTCTAATTTTGTGTGCCCCATGGTTCTGTCCTTACCCTGTTTCTCTTCTCTCTATATACTCCCTTATTCAGAGTTTTTAGCACTTCTCATGGATTTAATTATCATCACTATACAAATAACTCCTAGGTCGACTTAGTTAGTACTCATGTCTCTCCTGAGCTTCAATCTCAGCTCACCCTTGGTTCATTTGACCTTTCAAACCAGGTGCCCTCTCAGCATCATGAAGTATGTCTATCTAAAATAGAACTCATTATCTTTCAACCAAAATCTGCTTTTTTTCCTATCTTAAGGGCACCAAACTGCTGCCAAGGGCACTGCCACCTTCACCCGTTCTAGCTTCACCACTTTAGCATCATCTTTAGCCCCTTATTTTTACTAATTTCACATATGCATACACATAGGTGGTTAACACGTCTTACAATTCATTTTCCCAAATGTTTCTCATGTCTCCCCTTCACTTATGTAACTATCCTCATCTCCTCTTGACCTGTCTCTCGCTTCATCATTCTATTCTCCACAAAATTGCCAAAATTTTGAATTTTAACGGAATGAATTCTTTGGTTCTGCATTGCCTCTGACAGCAAATATATTTATTTGGCTTTAAAAAAATTTCAAACTTGCACCCTACCTATCTTTCTAATCTTTTTATATGCACTCTATTTTAAAAGTCTGGTCTCCTTAATGTTCTTCCTGCATGACAGCTCATTTTCTACTCTTGTTTAATTCAGTGGAATTGGAGGTCTTGATTTCTCCCCTCCTCAGATGTACATGTAGGAATATATGTATAAATGTATGTAAATGTAATATGCGTGTGTATGTGTCCATGAATTTACCCATGTTATTAATACTATTGAATGCATTTGTAGTCAGCATGAATATTCTATTGTAATCTTAATTTGCATCATTTTCACACACTTTATGCTATTTAAATGCCAGTAATTATTTAAACAAACTTAAGGGTATATAAACATATAAACAATAGATTATTTTAATTACATGAAAACATTTCAGAAATTAAATCAAACTTGATAAACTAGTTAGAAATTTCTCTATTTTGATTATTACATTTCTTTCTCTTTTTTTTAAACCCTTACTTTCTGTCTTAGGATCAATATAAGTATCAGTTCCAAGGCAAAAGAGTGGTAAGGGCTAGGCTATAGGGATTGTGACTTGCCCAGGATCATGTAACTAGGCTGTACCTGAGGCCAGAATGGAATTAAGACTTCCTGACTCCATGCGTGACACTCTAACCATTGAACCACCTCGTTGCTCCTAGAGTAAATTCCTTAATTATATCTGCTAAGAAATGCTACATAAAACTAATTTTAGTTACCCAATACTTTGTGTACTCAAGAGTGACAAGCTTACATTTTTTTTTATTTTTATTCTAAACTTAATAAAGATCAATAGACACAAATACATGTACAAAATAAGAAATGAAGTCTCACAAAACATTTATAATGAGATCAAACAGATGAACAGAAAAATGAACAAACATTTTTTCCCCTCTGTGTTTCATTCCATTCTTCCTCAATTTTTTTTCATCTTTGCCTTTGTGTTTGTGTGTGTGTGTGTGTGTGTGTGTGTGTTTATGATGTGATTTCTACCCTGTTATTTCTAAGTTTTAATTGCTTAACACTGAACTAAGATTTTTAGGATGCTCAGCATATGTGTGTATACATATACAAATATAAAATATACAGATATATGGAACTCTATGGTAATGGAGAGTTATCCTTTCAATTAGGATGTTCTGGATTCCAATTCGTTCTGCACACATACTAGCAATATGACCTTGGACAAATCACTTAGCCTTTTGTTGTTCCAGGCAACTCTTTGTTTGGAAACTGTAGAGGGGAATATCCTTCTGAAATGCTAGAGGGATTTTCCTCACTGCGCCTTCTTTACACCAGATTTTGAGAAACTTTGTCCTCAAGTCCAAATCCAGCACATGACTTATATTTATATGGTCAATAAATTAAGAATGATTTTAAAATGTAAAAATCATTCCTAAATCACAGGCTTTATAAAAAGGGCATTGGCTTAATTTAGCCCATAAGGCATAGTTTGTTCATTCTTTTTTAATTCAGTGAAATCAAAGGTTTTGGCCACCCTGCTCCTCAAATGCATTATATATTTATATGTGTGTGTTATGTGTATCTGTGTAAATATACATATGTATATGAATTAATATTAATACTATATATTTATGGTTGTGTGAATATAGTTCTTTTGACCATCTTGATTTGTATCACCTTTACCCCATTTCCTTGTAATGATGCATCTTATCTTTATAGAACCACATTAGTCTATTAAATTTATGTAATATGATTTATTCAGTCATTACCCAGTCACAAAACATTTCCACGTTAGCTGTTTCAAATGTATAATCTATATTTATTTGCTCTTATTATGATATATTTAGAAGAGTATCTTAGTAAATGAACCCTTGGCTCAAATGGTATGAATCACATATTTTATGATAGCTCTCAAAAATGTTTGTAAGGATCTATTTTAAATATACATATATATGCACACACAATATATATGTGTATATATAACACACATATACATATATGTGCACATAGATATATTTCAGTCAAGCATTTTTACTTCTTAGTTGGTTTTCACAGGGTTTTTGTTTTATTAAAATTTGTTTGGTTAACTAGCTTGAACTCTTGAAGTTTTTTCTTCTTTTTTTCTAGTCTTTGTGAATATAAAATTAGAAAGAATAAAATTTATATGATATTTTTATGTCTCTTTTTTGTTGTTGTTTTATCCTTTTATCTTTTGTTATCTTTCAAACTTAGATGTTTTTGGAATTTAGAGCCATAATTACTCTAGGTCCAAATACTTAAGTAACAAAACTGCATATATAATTTGGTTCTGTACAAGATATGTGTTTACATGAAATCTAATACATCCTCCCTGAATTTGATGGTTGCCCCTGGAAGCTGTGAGGATCTAGGTGTAAGCCTGAGTCTTAGATGTTACAGCCTTTAATCTCTCCATTAATGATATTTAAGCCTTAACTGGCTAAATTAGTGGTTATTCACGCCAAAGCAGCTGGAAGGAAAGTCTCATTTTGGTCTTTTCTCCCTTTGTGTTCCTCTGTAAATGAAATTCAGAGGTAAGATTATGGCGATCAGATCTTATTCCCATTTCAGTACTCTTTTACTCTGTCCTTTGAGATCGAAATGGACCCAGGATAAAATACTCGTAGGTTTTCCTTCCGTTTTCTTCTTCAGTCTGTGTATATGTTGCTGATATTTCAGTATAAATTAAAATCCAATAGGTTTGAAATTTTAACAGTCCCAACCTGGATTCCTTTTGCTCTAAGTCTGTGATCCTACGAGATATCACGACTTCTAGTGATGATTTGTTTCCCCTATATATCATTATTATTGGATGTACTTTGAGCTTTATACATAGTAATGTGCAGAGCATTATCATAGGTATCTGGTACTCTGCCCCATATTCACCATGTTATTACATTTTATCATACAGTCTTTAGATAGCGTTTATGTTATACATTTTTAATAAACTCTCAGTTGTTCAGAAGAATATTTTCTGTTTCTTAATTCCTTTTGCCAACCTCTTAGGCATCTCCCTGTCCCTGTAATTGGCAAATCAGAAATAACTCAGAAAAAGGAATATGACATTCAGATAGTTTTGATGTTTGACAATATGTCAATTAAGAGGCTAAGCAGGGATACATTTAAGCAGAGGATTAAAAATTAGGTTAGCACACGATGGTGAACAAAACTGAAACATCTCTGATTTCTTTGGTCTTCATTTTCCCTGACAATTAAGAGGTCATTGCATTTATTCTATGACTTCAGAGTTATAAACTTGTTACTCTATTTATAAAACCTTTTGAAACTGGCAATTCTTCAGGGTAAAACATTCCCGGCACAGATGGTGGTATTGTTGTAGGGAACAGAATGATTGTTTCACAAGTTGGGTATTTGAGGAGGTCCTGTTTACAATAACTTGTCTTGGAGGTGACAGAAATAGTGTCAGCAGATGCTTTCTTTCATCTGTTTTACACTTTGGCTATTTGACAGACTGAAAAGGAAAATGCCATGTAAATGGGTAATAATCTGAAATATGAGCTAATGTTAACAAATTTTCTCTTAAAATCATCTTAGATTGCATGATTACTTCATTCCTAAAGTAGGAGTGTAGGTTGTTGAAATTATATTGTCTAATTAAAATTTAGTAGACAGAAATTTTCTCTCAAAATGGACTTAAATCCCAGTGATTCAGAGATTTGCATCTGGGTTTTATTTATGGAAAGTCAGTGTAAGTGACACTCAAGATACACATTTCAGATATATGAGCTGGTACAAGTGCTTCATTCATGGCGATTCAACACATCCTTCAATGAGAAATGCTACACATAGTTGTTTTGCTTAATTAATAGTCTCAGCTCTGCTCCAGAGGTATCATATTTCCCCTGTAAAATGAATATCTTAAGAGGTCTTCCTTAAATACTTCATTCTCCATAATTTCCTTGAAATTCTTTTCATTTGCATCCTTAATAGTCTTATAAGTTTGTTCACAGTTGAATAGAAATAAAAATGACAAAAATACAAGACACTTTTTGATTAAGATCCATGTTCATTAAAAATGGGTGGGAAAAGCTGATCCTGTAGACACAGGATATTGGTTGAAATGCTTCCTTTGTCACTTACTCCCAGTGTCATCTTCTTGGGCTTGAGTTTCCTTCCATTTCAAAGTGAGGAGCTGAACTAGTGACCTCTACTTCTCTTTTACTTGTTAAGTCTGTGATCCTTTGAGCCAACAAAGAATATGTCATTATGTTTGGCCATTTTTCTTAGGCTGCAATTGTCCTCATTTTTTCTTCTAGGAAAAGAAAAATCACAAGAAATGATTAAAATATTCTTTATTTTCTATTTTTGGACACTTGTAATCCTATTCCCACCATCTTTCTAGAAGATTATAATGAGATTCTGGATTATCTGAAAGAGAAAATAGTTCACTCTGAAGATGATAGTGTTCCTTTATATATTTTGTTATATCATGATTCTTATAATGAACAAACATCATAGCATAACATACAAGGTAATCCAGAAATGGTGGATTTAAGGATCAAGTTTTTTCATGATATGTAATTGCATTCCATATGCTTTTATACCAGGTCAGTCATCAAAGGAAAAGACATGCATATTAAATTATATATGAATTTACAAGAGTTAATAATAATACAAGGTGAAAGATTGATACAATAAAATGCATTCAATATTTTCTTCTTTGTTTGATGAAAATAAACAAGAATATTTTTGCATTTTAAAAATACATAAAACTAATACCTAAGATTACAAATGAAACCACTTATATTAAAATGCATTGACCAAATTATTTTTAAAAAAACAGGTTCATAAAATACCCTAGGCCAACACTGGCAAAATATTGGCAAGTCCCTCCCTCTCCCCTTCTTCCCAGTATCAGAGAACATTTTTTTGCATGCCCTGCCCCTTGGTCCAGCCACCCAAACTGAGCACTTCCTCCTTCCGTTCTCTGGGGGGGGGGGGGGAGTCCACAGGCATATTGAAGTTGCAGTTCAGGCACATGAACTTGTAAACATTAGCCGGTGCTACCCTGGGTTAATAACTCCTGCCTGTGCCTGCATCTCTCTGTTTCTGCCTCTCTCTCCCTCCTCCAGTGCCAATATACCAAAAAAGAAGACAGAAAGAATAATGACAAAGGTAGTACACGCACTGGATTTGGGAAATCAGTCTACTAAAATAGATCACAATTAATGACATGGTAGCTAAGACCTAAAAAGTTGCTGGATCCACATAAAAATTAAATGATTTGCCTTAGGTTTCACAATGTAGTGATAATCCAAAATAATAAATACTAAAAACACTTCTGAAAGCAACATGACGAGAAGCAGTGTGGTACAATGGGATAAACGTCAAATTTGGAATCAGAAGACTCAGGACCAAATTCTAGATATGCTATTTACTACTAGTGTTATAATGGATCGAATACATGGCCTGGAGTCAGAGTTCAAATTTGACTTTAGACATTCACTAGCCATTTAAACCTGAGCAAGTCAACCAGCCCTCTTTGCCTCAATTTGGTAATTTGTAAAATGGGGATAATAATAGCACCTGCCTTTCAGAGTTGATGTAAGGATCAAATGAAATAAAAATTGTAGAGTGTATGGCACAGTGCCTGGCATATAGATAAATACCACATAAATGTTAGCTATCATAATCATAATCATCATCATTATCATCATTATTATTATTAGCTTGTGATCTTGAGCTTCATCTCAGTTTTAAAATCTATAAAATGATAATAAGAATATCGATATTGTCTTCTAGGTAAGACACTTTAAAATGTATATAAAATTTTAATATAAACTTCAGTTTTTATTATGGTACAATTGGACAATATTATTAATATCCATCAATTACAAAAAGTAGATTGCCTTATGATAGATGATAATTCATGCATATGCTACTCATCACAGCTCTTGAGATTCAGTTGTGAATCATTTTGTAGATTTACATTTGTGAATTCTTGTACTAATCATTTTCATTTTTAGCATCCTAAGTTTAGAGCTCTCTTAAAGAATTTCCATTAAATTTAAATATTTTAAATTATTTTCAGTTTGTAGTTGACAGAAGATTTTGAGTTGGTTCCTAAATAAATTGGGCAGGGTTGTTTATTCTATCTTCAATTTTTAAAAGTTGAAATTGAAAAACATCAGAAAATAAATGACATGCTTCCTTCCCATGAATAATATTGATTGTTTTCCTCTGTGGTAAGTGATTCATTCAAAAAATATTTATAATTGTGAATACTGTTCTGTGCTATAATCATCATCACAAAATGCTATAAAACCAAATGAAGAAAACTTTTTTAAGCTATGATGATTGAGAATGGCTTCATGAAGAAGGTGGCATTTGAGTGCTGCCTGAATGGAGGAAGAAAAGTTCAAGCTAGGGACAGGATTCTGATTACTGCAGGATGAAAAAAAAAATAAAAGAAATGAGAAAGCACAAGATACTTTTTTAGGAATTGAATTACTTAGTGTTACCATTTCTGTGCTCCTATTTTGGTCTTAGATGTGACACAGTGCCTTTTTGTTTCTCTTCTGTTATTTAGATTGTTATAATGGAAGTTCAAGGTTTAAAGTCAGTTGCTCCAAATCGAATTGTTTATTGTACAATGGAAGTGGAAGGAGGAGAAAAACTTCAGACAGATCAGGCTGAAGCCTCAAGGCCACAGTAAGCTATTAACAGTGTTTTGTCTTATTTTATTTTAATACAAATGTGTTTCCTTTGCAGAATGATGTGTTATCTTAACATTCTGAAATTACTATTTGGATTGGTTGTCTCAAGTGTAGAGAATCTATATTTGACTTTTTCAGTGGTGGCATTCTAATTAGAAGAATAGCTGCATTCTTACTAAATATAGCTAGGAAATTTGATGTATAGTTGTTAAATTCATTATAAATAAATAAGATGTTTATAAATTATTTTAAGAAATGTTATGTTTTATTGTATTGTATAAATTATTTTAAGAAATGTTATGTTTTATTGTAAGAAATGTTATGTTTTATTGTAAGAAATACATGGGTGAAATTGTAACAAACAACCTTTATTTGTATGTCCTAGAAATATGGAATTATAGAAGAAGAAAATCCCCTAGAATGATAGTATGGTTTGACAAAGGATGAAGAGCAGTTAATGACTTTCACTTCTTAGCCATCAAATCCATCACCTCCTGTTGCAGAAATGTATTCAAACAAAGGCTGGCACATGTCACCAGAACCTGGTGCTAATTTACAATGATCACACCACAGTGGAACGAGTCTCTGATAATCCATGGCTCTGGGAGTGCTAGAGCCCAGGAAACTTGTTCCAACATTAATCTCTGTGTATAGTATGACAAATGGTAGAATTCTCTTTCTACCGCCTCTTTAACCCAGTATATTTCCATGTTCATTTGGATGGGTATATAGTAGACCCAAAAGTTATCCAGGAATTATTTAGGATAGTAATTATAGAACTCTAGTTGTGGCAAATATAAGAGGGTCTTGAACTAAGAAAAGGTAATGAGAAATGTTTTTGTTTGTTTTTTAACTTCTTGGATGATCTGCTAGTAGGATTGAAATAATAATATAAATAGATACAGGAATCATAAATTCCTTGAGCTGGATCCTATTTTAAAGAACAACAGGACAAGTCTCTTCATTTTAAATCAAGAAATTGAGGCATAGAGAAATTAAATAATTTCCCCAAGTTATAGAAATTGAAGTAGGAGGACTGTGATTGACACCCAGATCTTTGGATTCCAAATACAGTGTTCTTGTCACTGCACCATGCAATATCCTTCAGTTCAAAAGATATTTTAGAGTACCCTCATTCAGCTAGGAACTAAGGATGAAATGATGAAAGTGACATATTTCCCATTCTCTCAGGACATCAAAATTTTGTAAGGGGAAGAAGCTTGTGCACAAATAAATATAAGTTAATACATTGGAGAGGTCACGAAGAATGATGTTTGAGGATCAAAATAAGAGAGATCAACTCCAGTAAGAAAATCAGGAAAATGAGCTAGAATATTTAAAAAAAAATCACAGGGTCTTAGAATTTGAAGGGACCTTAGAGATAATATAGTATAGATGTGTCACATATGTGGTCTATGGACACACAATAGAAGTGCTGCCAAAACTAGATTAAAATGAATTTAACAAAATAAATACAAATGTAGTAGGATGTAGAAAATATAGATATTTCATTTTCTAACTCGATTTTCAGCCTGCAGGGATCTTTATGTATGGTTTGATGTCCTAGTTTCTTTTTTAATTTGATGCCTCTGATCTATTCTCACCCCTTCACTTTACTAATAAAGACACTGAAGCTTACAAGGCTTAAGTGATTTTTCTTAAGACAACCTAATGAGTAAATGGCAGTACTAATACTCACACCTAGGTATTCTGCCTCCCACTGAGCCATTTGACCATTCAAGTAACAAGCATGGATTAGGCTTCTCTTATATACTATATATTATACTATGTACTGTAAATATAAATGGAAAAATAAAATAGTGTCTGCTCTCAAGGATCTTAGATTCTGCTGCTAAAGACAAAAATATGTGGGAGTATGTAATACACACACATATAGATATATGTAAATACACACATGTTTGAATGTATTTACATGTAGTATATGTTAACGATATATTTAAAGTATTATGTAAAGTATATACATATATGCATGTATGTATGTATAATTCCCCCTACTTGCTCACACTCCTGGGTTAATTCCTCTGGTCAATTTTATATTCAACACTAAATACCAGATTCAATCATCAATTAGCATTTATTAAATTACTATTACGTGTTAGACACTGTGCTAAATACATTACTCTATGGCCCAACATTGTTTAAAATATAGCCCATGAGTCCCATTGATACATTCATTTTTAATGGTAATCAGTTTGTATCAATGAGATCAAAGCAAAATCATTAATTTGCTGAAAGGGCATAGCATAAAGAGTAGCAAAAAAAAAAAAAAAAAAAAAAAAGCGTTCCCTTAACCTTTTTCTAAACCTGTAGTAAATTCTCCCACAAATGCATAGTATCAGTGGGTTACAAGTAGAGAGGGATGCTTTAGGAACATATGACTAAGAAAATCTCCTGCGCTGGGAAGGTGTTAGTTAGGGCCTGAAGTCTTCCTGCTTCTCTTAGTACAATCGCACTGTTCCCATTGGGCAGTGTCCCTGATGGGCAGTTTTCCTGAGCTCCCTGGCCCTGAAGCTTACCACAAATTTAACTTGAACTTTCAGCTCCACTGACTGGAACTGATCTCTGCTTGGCATCGTATCATTTACTAGGCTAGTTTCTTCATTGCCTGACTCCACTACTGTGTGGGAAAGTGCAAATAAGTTAGAGTGAAGTTATGGGTGAAGTGGAAAAGAATAAGAGGTATTCTGTCTTGAGATCTAGGTTCTTCCTCTGCAGCCAGCTCTCTTCTTTACTGTCAGAGAACACTATTTTGCCTCCCTAAAGCATATGTTCTTGCTTTCAAGAGTCTACCAGACTGCCCATTAATTACATCAAATTGATTGTAGAATAGTATCACACCTCCTAAAGAATAAAGAAATGTACAAACTTCCTTTATTCTAGACTTGAAAGTCTTAAAGTTTACTTTGTTGAAGTCTGGGAACATATCACTTGGTTTGTTGATGTTTTCACGTCTTCCATGTTTTGAGTAAAATCAGAGTGGTGTACCCATTATAATCTCTGAATGTACCAAGTGGCTGGTGGAGTCACTTCATCAAGAATACCCTGATTATATGGAAGATGATTTCAGAAAGAAATAGGATTCCAAACAATAGAAGTAAGGAGCTGATACTTTGCTAATATGGGTAACAATTAGTTTAAAGGTACCAAAATAGGGCACAGAATATTATTTTTAAGGAGAAGTTATAAAAAGTCTCTTTGGCTACATTGTGGTTTGCATACAGAGGAAAATAGTATGTTATAAGACTGGAAAAGGAGGACTGAGGCCATGTTGTAAAGGACTTCAAATGCCAAAAAAAGAAGTTTAGTCAGCAAAGCATATATTAAGCAAGGCACTGTGCTGAGTATTGGAAAGGGAAGAGAAAGCAAAAGGGAGAAAAATATATGGTTTCTGATCTCAAAAGGGCTAATATCTAATGAGAGAGATAATATGTAAAATGCTACATACGATATATACAATAAATGGAGTTTATTGAATAGGGAGATGGCATGGTTATACCTGCACTTTAGGAAAACACTTTAGCAACTAAGTGGAAGATGGATTGAAGCACAGACTTGAGGAAGAATAACTGCCCAGAAAGCTGTTATGGTAGTCCAGGTGAGAGATGATGAGAGCCTGCATCAGGAAAGTGTCTGTGTGATTGGAGAGGAATGAGCTTATATAAGAAGTGATTGCAAGAGAAGGGTCAAGGATGGCACTGATATTGCAAGCCTTGTGACTGGGAAGATAATAGTACCAGTGACAGTAAAAGGGAAGATTAGAAGGTAGAAGACTGTTGAGAAAATGAAATATGTTGCATTTTGGATATGTGAAATTTGAGATCGCTATGGGGCATCAAATTCAAGTTGTCAAAAAGGCAATTGGTGATTTAAATCTGGAGTCTAATTTTAAAAAATGACCAAGGCTGAGTATATAAATAGAGATATAGATAGATAGATCTTGGAATAACCAATATAGAGATGATAATTAAACAATTAATGATAATTGATAATTAAATAATTAATGATAAGATTTCCAAAAGAAATATAAAGGAAGAAGTGAAGAAGACCTAGGACAGATTCTTCATGGGAGGAAATCCACAATGGCTAGTGGGCAAGATCTAGTTGAAGATCCAGGAAAAGATCTCATTGAGAAGGATAAACCATAGAGGAATGGGGGGAAGGGGGAGAAAGAAAATGGTGGTGAGGAAGAGCGAGAGGATGTGAGGGAGAGAAAGAGAGAGAGAAACAGAGACAGAGAGAGACAGAGACAGAGTTTGAGATTCACAAAAGTAGAGAGTCAAAGAAAAAAGTAAAAAAAAATGAGAATTGAAAAAATGGCCACTAGATTTGATATTTAGCTTTTATTTGTTCCTAGTGGTAATAGTGAGCTGCTAGAATTAAGTAGGAATGACATAATAAAGCTTAACTACAATTTAGAAATATCACTTTGTCAACCGTGTGAAACATTCATTAGAATGGGGACTCATAGATTTAAGGCAAAGAGATCAATGTGAAAACTCTAATACTTTTCCAGCAGAGAGGTGAGAAGAACCTGTATTCAAGTGGTTTTTCTCTCAAAAATTATTCTGACAGGTAGAAATAGTTGTCTGTGAATCCCTGCCCCAACTTTCTCCCCTGGCCTCCCTCTGCTATTCTCCCTGCCTTTACAGGTTTGTTGTCTGGATGTCCCAGATTTGGGAGCTTGACATTACTTAATGTGTATTTCTGTATTCAGTTCTGTAATCTCTGCTTAATAGAATCCTACCCACCTTTCGAGGTCTAACTCTTGTGTCATACACTTCATTGATCCTTCTATGATCCCTACCACACATTCAAATGAGAAAGGGTTCAGCAAGGTTAAGCCTAATTTCCAGTATGCCATGCTCAAGACTTTCCAGTAAGGAACTAAATTTCCTAAGAGCCCCAGAGCCCAAGAGTTGGACACAATGACAGAGAATTCAAAAGCAACACAGTTTTCTTAGTCCTGTGGTTAGTTAATCAGAACTGAATCTTGAGGCTGTGGCCCTCATAGGAAGTATATTCCCTGTGGGAAGAGATAGGCTTCCTCTCTCATCTAACCTTTGTTACCACAGATCATATTCTGAACTTTGTTTTTTATAGTCGTTTGTGTTCTCTCACCTCCTAGACTATACTCTCTTTTTAGGTACGAATTCACCCTTAATTTATCTTTGTATTCTCACTTAGCATCTAACATGGTGTCTAGAGTAGATGTTCAATAAATATTCTTTTAATGGAATGAAATAATCAATTTCAGATTGAGGGAACAAATTGAAATATTTGAAATTTGGAGTGTTAATTGATTTTCATCCATAAGAGGAGAGAGAAGTAGAACTGTGACTGGCTTCTCCCTTCAGTGGAGAGCGAGACACTGACCCCAGATTTTCTTCTCCCCTTCTCCATCCCAAGTATCAATTCAACCCAGAATATCTCATTTTGTATATAAATAATATTAATTTAATTTATTAAATGACTTATGCCTAAGTACCTTGAAGCACTATAATAATAATGTATAGTATTAAATATGTAAGGTTCACTGCCATAAGCATTACTTCATTTCGGCACCAGATTTTTTTTCCAGTTGTGTCTATCCCTATAGTTAATTCACTTAGCATGGGCATGTCATGACAGCTTTAAAACATTAGTGGTTACATAATGAAGTAATTTACGTATTATGCAAATTGAATTCACTGGCATGAATTAAAATGCATTAAAATTAGGGGGCAATATACATAGCTTTTAGAGATTTTAGAATAATAAGTGTTTTAACTTTTTCAAAAAGCACATCTGTTCTCCTGACAAGCCTTGGAGTTGTCTTTAGATGCCCCTCCCCTGCCAAAAAAAAAAACACTTCAATTTTTCTTTGCTTACAAGTGGATTATTTAAAAAAATCACAAAATGCTTACCAACCATAGTATTTCTCAATTATGTAGCTACTTTATCCTTGAACTCATCTCACTCAACAGGACGGAAATTGCATTATCTTCCATCATCATAGTAAATCATGCTTCTAACACGTTTTCTACATTTTATTGCTTCAACAATTTGGGCTTTGCTGGAGATCAATTCAATCTTCTCTAAGACTAATTAAAAAGCCTTATTTCATCCATATTTTCCAATAAATTTAATCAAGATACCTATTCATTGCATCTTTCATTCCACTAATGTAGAGCATCTATTCTACATTAAAATGGAGACAGCATGCCCAGTAAGATGCCTCTTTGAGTCCAAGACCACTGCTCTAAAAAACAAAAATCACCTTAATGACTTTTTACTTAGTACATTTTGGTGGAAGGAGGATAAGTTCTGTTTCTTTGGAATTTTGTTGCTTGTGTTTGAAGAAAGGATGAAGAAAGAAATATCATTTTTATGCTATGCAAAACAATGATGTAATAAATACTTGGTCACTTGTCAATTGGGAGAAAATATTATTATGGATTATATGGGTGTGGAGAAGCAATATACAGCCCTCAGTCTCTCCACCTGTTTATGGGATGATAGCCAGGTGAGAGTAGTCTGAAGTGCTTTCCATTTCTAAAACAAAGTCAGTAACTACAGGGTCTGAAGAGGGGGATTGCTGAAGATAAAGAGGAAACAAAACACGATTGCCAGAAAGGACATTTAGGAAAAGTCAGTTAGTCAGGAAGAAGTCACAGAAAATGCTGGTTTCATCCATGGAAAATAGGATTCTGTGCAACCACTTTTGAAAACTAGATGACAAAATAATTGAGTATTCATGTCAGCTAGGTCAAATGAGATATTTTTGAAAAGCAATTAGCATGGTAACTGGCACATAATAGGTGCTTAATAAATGCATATTCTCTTCAGCTTCCCTACTCATAAGATCTCTAATGGAAGCAAGGGAACTTTTGAGACTCCTAGACATAGTTTTAAAAATCAAAGCATGAAAATAAGAAAGGCTAGCCTCAGGGATTGAGCCTAATTTTTACTTCATATTTCTTTTGATATTTGGGTCTTTTAAGTATTTTTTGTGTAAATGTACCAATTAGGATTTGTGATGTGTCACAGTTGATGTTAAACATGGTGTGACTGTTCAAATGCCATTTAATAGAAAAGTGGTAATATTTCTTTAACTGTTTGAAAGCCTCTTGAGTTCAAAGCCCAGGTTATATGGCCCTCCTGACTTCCCACTAGTCTCATGAGCTGCTGACTTCTCAAGTGCATCCAACTTTTGGGAAGTGGATTCTCAAATCCACTTCCAACAATATCACTTGGTACAGAAAGCCTTATTATTTATAGATTGTCAATCTGTTATTTTGAATTTCTTGAGTTTTATTGAAGGCATTTTAATGCAAATGAGTACCTGGCAAAATAACTTATTCTGTGTTTGAAAAGGTAAGCATGGGGGACAAGCAAAGAGATTGATATTCAGTTATTGGAACCTTGCATTGAAAACTGGCTGAAGTGCTCTGTGTTTATTAGGAAGACACTTCAGTCATTAGGGCAGAACATTGAGATTCCTTTGTTGTATAACTGTGCAGGCCAAATGGAGAATGCTGCTGCTTCTTCGCTAATGGGAAATTTAAAGCCTGAAACACAACTATAACAATATGTCAAGATACCGAAAGGTTTTGGCAGCTATAACTGAAAGCAATTCAGAATGGCAAAGCATTTGTATTCATGCTCGTGTAAATAAAGAGCCCACAGAAACACACCTGAGCTTTTTTGATGTGAGATATTTTACTTTTCATTTGAATGTGTTATATTGGAATACATTTTCAAATAATGTTTCATTTGTTAGATCTTCTTGTAGAATAGTTACAGAACACATAAGCTATTCATTTTATATGATTAAAAATGTGAAAGGGGACCCACAGTTTAATCATCCAGAAACAAAAAACATTTATATATACAGCCAATGATCAAAAAACATGTATAAGATATTTTCTTTGTCCTTCCATTGTGCATGTATCTTAAAAAATGTTTCTTAAACCAAAGTTAGAGGTGTCAGATTGAATCTTGGTCTTCTTGACTTGGGCTTGAAAGGACTTTCTATCCACTACACTATGCTGTCCATATTATTATATTCAAAACCAAGATACAGTGCAATGGGTTATATTTGTTTGGGTTAGTGGGTTTTCCTGTCATATCACTTCCTGCTTCTAGGTAAAGGTGTGATCATTCTGTCTGAGTTGCCAGTCTGCTTAACAGGCCACTGTCCAATGTGACTCTACTAACATTCTGAAAGACCCCTTCTACCTGGCAACAAGTGGAAGCTAATAAATCTTCTTTAATAAAACTTGGATCCCTAGATGATATGTAAAGGATTACTGTCCTGAAATAGTGATTGAAACTCCTGGAAGGGAGCTCTCACAGGAATGGAAATAACAGGTCACCCACTGTCAGTCAACAAACTTTAATTAAGCATCAACTAAGTGCCAGGCACTGTGCTAGGTTCCAATACTCCATGGACAAATGGAAAGAATGAAGATGTCCCTATTCTCAAGGATTTTACATTTTCACAGAGAAGACAAAGTGAGTATGTGTGTTTATAAGTATGTTTATATACATAAATGTATATAAAACAAATTCAAAATAATTACAGAGTATTTAGGCAAGAAGGACATTAGCAGTTGGAGGGAAACAAGAAAGGGTTTATGGAGAAGGTCATACTTGAGCTGCATCTTGTAAAAAGAAAAATCTTATGAAGTAAATAGCAAGCCTATTCTATCCATAGATGACCAGAGAAAAGACAGTGATTATAGATGGATTATCAAATATGAGGGAAGGCTCATTGGGCTGCACAGGAGAGGTGGAAAAGTTCTTAAGAATCCTTTATTTAAGTCCTGCTCCGTGTAAGATGCTACATTACATACTAGGCATCCAAAGAAAGGCAAAAGATAGTCCCCAAGCGATGTTACCATCCACATCCTGTTGTAATAAGGTAAAGGTAGTGGTCCTCAGATCCAAGTGGCCCCTTTCTCTGCTTTATAGAGTTTTTGTCTACTGAAATTTTACTGATAATAATCACAATAGTTTAGTGCTCCCAATGTGGACAATTCCTATAATTCAGATAAATTTGGCTTTCTGCTCTTATTTAAATTTGTATGTATCTCTAGCTGACCCCTGGCCTTTTAATGTTTGAAAGGAAAAAAAATCAAAATACAGGATATATTTAACTAAAGAATTGAATAGATTGTGTGTGTGTGTGTATACACATACATGTTTATATATAGTGTGTATATGTATATAAAACATGTGCATACACACACATACACACACATCCAGACAGAGAGAATAGTTTCTGATCTTATTGGTCAGGGATGATGAGGAGAATCAGAGAAAGAGCAATCTCTTCTTTTTAAAACTTCCCTGAATCCTTGAAGAAGTAGGTACATCTAATCATTTCTGCCTTTGTCTTCTCTGAGATTCTTCTAGGGGCCAGATGGCTATCTCTGGTTTCTCTATTATTGACTGCAGTTCATCTGTTATTTAACTTTCTCCTTTATGCCTCTCCTTTCAGTTCTGCCTCTCTGCTGCCCTTGTTTCATTGGTGCTTTCTATCTCATTCATTAAGTCTAAGGCAGGGCTAGGGATGCTGTTTTGCCTCTGTTGATACTGCTACTCAGTTTTTATAGTCTTCACTTTTTCCACTGATGTAGATGTCACAGGTTGTGTGTGCCCCTTTAAGAATCCTGGGGCTTAGAGGCAGCTACATATCACAGTAGATAGAATGCCAGGCCTGAATCAGGAAGACCTGGTTTCAAATCTGGCCTCAGACACTTCCTAGTAGTATGACCCTGGGCGAGTCACTTAACTCCAATCTCCTAGCCCTTGTTGCTTTTCTGTTTTAGAATTGACACTAGCACAGAAGGTATGGGTTAAAAAAAAAAAAAAAAGAACAACCACTTGAAATATAGTTTGAAAACTCCAGAATTGGAAGATATCTCAAAGATCATCCCATTTAACATACACTAAAAAAAAAAAAACAATCTTAATCTGAAGAGCATTAAAAAAAAAGAATTCCTGGGCATGACTCAAGTTTGCCTTCTGATTCACCAATTGCATTCATCCCATATTGAGAAGGAATAAGAAGGTATGCTTGTCTTTAAAAACAATATATTCTGACATTCTAGTTAGTTATTGATTCTCTTATTACATAGGCAAAAATATAGAGTGAAATTAGGCTCATATGAAATTTATCAGATGAATAATAAAAACTCATATCACATAGCTGCTTAAGATTTCCTCTGACCAAATTTTGAATTAATTCCGTTTTGCAGATGAGGAAACTAAAGCTTTGAAAGGCAGTGATTTGCTCATGATAAGAGAGTCAGAAACTTGTTGGAAATGGGATTTAAATCCAACACCAAATTTTAAGATTTCAGGTCCAGATACTTCTGGTATACCTCATAGGAATTGCAAGCTCTTACTGGGACTGTTAAACTCTGCCTGTAATTATTCCTCTACATATTTTAAAAACCAGGGCTTCCTTTATTGAGGTATATTTTTGTCAGTGGTCAATGGATCTCAAACTCATGGTCCAAAAAGAAAAAATGGATAGAATAAAAACACCTACTTCACAAAGTTGTTGAAAGTATTAAATAAGATCAAATCAAATGAGATTATATATATATATATGCATATATATATAAAAGTGCTCTCTAACTATTAAAGGACTATGCAAATAATAGCTACTAATATAAATATTTTAATAGAGTTTTCTGTCTTGGAAGAAACACTACGGCATAATGCAAAGACCACTGGACTCAAGTCGAGAGAACTTGGGTTTTAAATACTGGTTCCATTATTTTATTATCTGTATAATTTGGGGAGAAGTCACTTATCCTGTCTTGGCCTCATTTTGCTTATAGGGGAAATTAAAGGTTGAAGCAGATCTTTCTTAAGGACGCCTCTCATTCTAAATTTCCTGATGCACAGAATTTATTTCCTTTTCTACAAGGATTTTTTTTGAGAGACACATACTTTTCATATGTCTAAATCAGCATCCTTTTCCTCATTTGTCTATTTTCTTTCAGCTTTTTATCATATACCTTTGAAAATCCAAGAATGTCAGGGAATTACCTATAATTGGTGAGGACTTAAGGAATCCTAGAGAAAGATAAATAACCCAATTTCCTGAGGCTAAAGGAGCCGTCTACCTCCCCATCTGCCCAGCCCCTCAACTTGTGTGAATTAATGTCTATATTCTGCTAGTGATTTTGTTCCATGCTTTTGTACTGTCATCTTAGGGCTAAGCTGGTGACTATCTTTGAAGCTTGAAAAGTTGATTTTCCAAAGAAAGTCACATTTTTCAGGATGAATAATGCCCAACCATCAGCTCTCAGTAAAAGCATTCTTCAGTTGTCATATGTTTACTTGAAAAAAATCAGTTTTGTTTCGCACTTCATGTCAGCAGAGATTTATATCTGTTATGGTAAAATGTAGCTGTCAAAGTATTGCAGGATTTGTGTGATGTAGCATTCTACAAATGGTGACAGTAACTCTACAGCCTTATCTTCTATATTGGCACAGTATGTTAATACATTACGATCAGCATACTATTCTCTCATGCCCTGCCCCATGACCTATTGAATGGAACTTGAGCTCAAAACTCCCATGAACAATGATGTATGTATCCAAATAAGAAAAAGGGCCCAGAAATGAGCAATATAACCATTCAGCCAAAATATAACTCAGATCCAGGAGTGTTCAACTAATACAAAGAAAGAAATATCTTTGCATCCTTCTCTTGGGGACCCTCTGCAGAAAGACAGGCCTGCCAGTTACATTATGCAAGAATTTAAACTTTAAAATGTCCTTGATAAATCAGAGATCCAAAAAGACTAGTCAGTAAAATCAGCTTACGATGTGCTCCATTTTCAGAGATTATGCCTATGAAATCCATTGTAAAATTTGTAAATAATTGAAAATGATATCCTAATTAAAATCAGTTTGGACTGTTTTACATAATTCTTATATAAGATTTTCACTGTGTAGAATGAAGAATATCCTAATTCTTCTCCCCAATGAACTTGTTAAGCAAAATTTCAACCACATGAATATAGTAGGCTTTGAAATAATAACTAAGATTTTTGAACTAAAATTTGTAAGAATGGAGAATTAAGTTAAAAATGAGCAAAGTAGGAGGTTAATTTTATTGTAGATAATTCATGCCTTTACAGTCTGCCAGCACGCATTTATTAGGTGATTACTATGTGTCAGGTATTCATCAAATATTAGATACAAAGAAAATAGACCCTTTGTTTTCATTTTTGCATTCTATAACATGAAAAATGTGATTGATCCTAGTCTCAATAGCTCTAATTTTTTCTGTTGTAATTCTGTATTCAATTCTATACATTTTGGAAACATAGGTCACCACAACACTACCTTCAAAGATTATACATTGGAAATTCAAGAAAGGCACATATACAATAACTATGTTAAAAGAGATAAAGACAAAGAAGAGGTTTGGCAGGGTGCTAATAGATGTATGAGGAGAGAGAAGTCATTTCTGATTCAATATAGGTTAAGAGGATGTCAAGAGAGACTCATTGAAGAGGTTACATTTGAGTTGGACCTTGAAGTTCCTGGGCAAGGAGAGGAATAGTGTTGAACAAGGCATGTTACATTAAGAATGATAAGTGTGACTATTATCTTGTAATTTTTTCAGGTATATTTTTGAATTCATTGAAAATAGGAAGCACTATTATATTTTTAGTTAAAAATATTTTCTAAAAATCTCATCGTCATTTAACTTCACATTCATCTCCTGATCCTTGTGCTGGTTCCCAAGGTCTTTTGGTTATGATGATGATAATTATTTAATTTTGCAAAGTAACTTGATATGAGAAACGTAATTTGAGTTATTTATAAAATTTACACCTTTGAAATAAACATATAATTTGACTTTTTTGGGGGATATAAATTGGCCTGAGGCCTCCCTGATGTTTCCCTGCTTTGTCTTCTTCATGTCATCATTGAACTTATTGACATTCAGATGATATCGTTTCTTCCTTAGTTCATCATGTATACCCCATTGGTTAGCCAACTTAATTTTTGCTAAATGCTTATGCAAATCAAGCGTCTTGATCACAAGGAATATGTGTTTAGCAATATAATTGACTTTTATGACTACAATATAATTGACTTTTATGGTTAGTAATAAGGATTTTAAAATTATTATTTTTAACTGCTTGAACACTTGGATTGATGAGGGCATGATTGGGGATATAGACCTGAAAGGACCACACCAATGCAACTATCAATAATATGTAAATAAGTCTTGATTGATGACACATGTTAAAACCAGTGGAAATGTGAGTTTGAGGGTGTGAAGGGGAAAGTAAAAACATGAATCATGTAACCATGGAAAATTTTTCTAAAAATAAAAAAATTAATAAAAAAAGTTTTTAAAGCAGAAACAAAAAATTATTTTAAAATTTCATACTTTATTTTTCCATTCACTTTTAGTTTGTTTTACCAATTAAGAAAAAGACAAAACTACTAAATAAGTCCTTCCTATAAATTTAAGTGCAGTCAGCTTTTGAAAGTTGAAACTCATTCTGTATTAGTTTCTCTTTACATGACACTTTTCTGAAGGATGTTTCAGCATTTGATCTCAGCTTCCTCATGAGGTAGCATGAGGAGACAGATCAGTCCATTATCTTTTTTCTAAGGAGAAAAAGATAGCGTGACAGTAGACAAAGAGTTTCTAACTCAGGAAGAACTGTCTTCAGGTTTTGCCTCTGACCCAAATTGTCTGTGTGTGGACACAGTCACTTAAACCCTCAATAACTAGTCAATTATAAAACACTAAATTGCATGCAGATCATCAGTATTGGCCAAGGGTGATCCTTACACCAATAAAATCATAGGTCTACTACTTTTTAAAACGTGGAAAAATTTGTGCTTTTGGAACCTTAGCTTTTTTAAAAAGCCAAATAAACAGGGATTGTGAAAAAGAATAGCATTTCTATAATGATGTTCTATTGTAGTCTGCTCAGAGAAAAATGGAGATGTTTGGCAAACACTGGGGAAAGACAAAATCTCCCTCCTTGGTGAGAATAGAGACAAGGTCCAAAATCAGAGTCAAGCAAGTATAACCCAAAAAGCCAAATCAGGTTGGTTCCAGGATTTCTTTGGAATTCCAAAATCCAAAAACCACACAAGGCTTCTAAGAAGGCACTTGTAAAAGCAAAGATTTAGATAGAGATGTAATAGATCAGGAAGTGCCATGGGCATTGTCAATTTTATTGACTTCCCTTATCTTCCACAAGTTATGTTCTTGGCCTAATGCTTTTGTGCCACTAAGACACAGGTAAGGTTCATTGTGCCTGCACCGAGCCAACCACACAGGTAAGCCCCTCGGGTCAAACATTGACAGTAATATTTGGGCAGACTTTAGAAGTCTGTTCTTTAGGTCAAAGAGAAAAACTATATTACTACTAATACACACAAAAGTTGATCATAATAAAATGAAGAATTTCAAGGGAGTTTCTGGCTCAAGTATCCTTCTTGAGGAAAAATTCAAGATAGATTTGGCTGGCAGGTATCTGCAGTAGAATTTCACCTAGAGCAAGTTTATGCAGTACTCCATGTGTTCCAGTATTTAATTTTCATCACTTTGCAGTAACAAAGCATTTACTGGCAGATGGCAACATTCAAATCCCAATAAATTTGGCAAAGTCCAGCACAATTTTTTTTAATTTAGTATTTGCATGTGAAAAATGACAAGTTCTGCAAAACTCTGCCAAAATGGTAAGAAATGATTCTTCTATATTTTCCTTAGTTTTCTACATTTTCTTATATTTCACAAATAAGCAGGTATTTCCCTAGCATAAAATATGTAGAAAATTATGTATCCAAATTGTATTAGCACAATTGAAAGCCAGTTTTTTCAAATAAACTTATCTTCTAAATCTTCAGTTTATTTTTTATCAGAATTTTTTAGCTTCCCATTAAAAATGACTAAAACAAAAATGTAAATATAAATTTTAAACAAACTTACAATTTACTTAATACTTCAAACTCAAGATTACATTCTAAATGCCAGAGGGCACGCCAAAGTAGTATATAATATTTTAGGGTATGATCATGACAAAATTCTAACATTTGTCTGCCCTCAGCATCTATGACCTTAGACTACTTTCTAGGTGAAACTATCTTGTATCTTTAGAACTCAATAAACAAAAATTTCACAAGTTTCCGAAGTCAAAACCAAGGATGATTTCTGGCTTTATAGCACCTAGTGATATAATAAAATAGATTTTCCCGTATCTTGAATTCAGATAATGATCAGATAATGAATACTAAGAGCTTAGAATTTGAATCACAAATGACACTGCTCAAAGATATATCCCTACACTCTAGTAAAAATTTTGTGACACATTTACATTGTTACAGATTGGTAGTATTAACTATTAGAAGTACTCTGGTTAGAGATTTAATTGCTTTATTTGCTTAGTAACCTTCCTGACATTTGGATTAATTTCTATTGTAATATAGCTGGAAAAACTGCATTCTTCCCATTTATGTTTTGGTATCTCTTTGGGCATATTTATAAACATTTTTCAAAGAAATTCACCAAACTTGCCATTGATTTTTATTGCCTCCTTCTAATTGACAGAACCTTTGAACACTCTCACACACGAAAACTTCACACTGAGCCTTGCTTGGCTGCTGTTTTTTCATCAAGAAAGAGGGAAAGAAACCAATGTGATTGGGGAATGAGGAGAGGAAAGAACCATGCTAATGACTTCATTTGGATGTCACATGGGTTTCATTTTGCCTTTGTTTTGTTGGTCTAATGTAGTGGACATCCTGAATGGCCATCTTTAACTTTTAACTATCCTGGAGAATTACTAAACTGTCAGTGAGTTTTTAAAATTAATCACAGCCTGTAGGTTAATGGATAGTAAAATCATGTTCTGTTTTATAGTAGAGCTTTCATAAATGAAGCTGTACTTCTGGGCAGATAATGGATCTGCTAAAGAAATATTCTATAAACTTCATAGGTGAACAGTGAAGTCTAGGCAGGACATGGATCATTGTTGTTTATTCACCTAGACCCAAGACATCATTCGCATTGTATGTTTTTATTAATTAAGAAATCTCTCATCTAATATTTTGTAAACCTAGTGTACATCTTTTTTTTTAGAGTTCCTCTTACTAGGACCATTGCCTGTAAAGGAAAAAAAGTCATCAAATTAACCTCAGGTTAAAAACAGTTCTTACATAAGAAGGAGTACTTCAGAATATTATATGTTCCAGCAATAGGTTTTGGCTTAAGAGGAAAATCACATTGACTGGAATCTGTCAATCAAGATCAGGAAGTTAAAGTAACATCTAAGAGAGAATATAACACATTACCCCAAAACCAGATTCATAGAGATAAGGCTGTACAAATCCTCTCACCTTTCTGAATCTGCAGATAAAATAAAACTGTGAAAGAGCATGCTTGAGTCCATGGACCAGCAAAGAGTGTGTGTGCAGAAATATGGGTTGATTTTTCACTTTCTCAAAATTCTCTACAGTTAAGGGCAATTGGCTAAATACACTTAGCAACACAGACATACATTATACTGTGTACCAGACACTGTCCTAGGTGTTGGGAAAACAAAAGAAAAATGAAGTTGTTCCTTCAGTGAGCAACTTGCTCTCTGCTGGGGGAATAGGGTATGTAATACAAGTACATGTAAAATATAAACAAAATAATTTGAAGGAGAAATTAATAAATGGGGAGATAAGGAAAAGTTTAATTGATTGTAGAGAGTGGCATCTGAGCTGTCCTTTGATTCTAAGAAGTAGAAATGAGAGAAGAGGACATTCTAGATTTGGGCAACTTCCTGTGTGGAGACAAAGTGAGAGACTAGCTAACCAGAAGTTCAGTTTGATTGAATGAAATCAAACAAAAAAAGTGAGTGAAAGTCATGCTATCAAGCTCTGAGGATTTTGTGTTCTGTTCTAGATGCAAAAGTGTGCTCTGTGTCCCAGATTCCCCCTTTCAAAGTGAAAACAATGTAGTCATTTCCTATTCCCCTGTAAACATCCAGAAAATTTGTATTAGCTGCAAGACTGTTTCAAAGATTATTCAGATCACTTTAATAAATCACTTAGAGTCCCTTAGATAAAGGACCACTTAAAGGCAAGTTGACACTGTAATATTTTCAATACTCTTATGACATCATAGTCATAAAATAAAAGAATTTTTTTCAAGAGCATCTATCATCATGTTGAAAATAGAACATTGCATTAAATTAAGTGCACAATTATGTATACTATCTTTTACTTTAGTAATTTCAAATTGCTTTGTTTAATCTTTTTAAATTTTTATACAGTTCTTTGAGAACTCAGAAACCTAAGGTGTCTTAGTAAAGTATATGAAATAAGAATTGGTTTTTCAAAATAATTAAATGCTAAGATATGCACCTAAAATCAATATTCTCATGCTGATATATGTGATATAATAGTTAAACAATGTAAAAAAGTTTACCTCCCCACTTTCCCTTTAGAAATCATATTTCCTTCTCCATGATAATATGGAATTCTATCAATTCTGTCTTTAGAAATCATGTATGATTGCATTGAAAAATCAGTGTGCTATTTGATTAAGGAAATATACAAATATATTTAAATTTTATAATTCAAGGGAATAAATATGTCAAACATATTATGTCATTTGACAAGTTGATATAATATCTGTCAGACATTAAAAGTGAATTGTCTATAATGGTTTCCCAACAAATAAGGACAATTCTTTGATCTCATATTGGAAAAGTTGACTTCTGTCTCAAATAAGTTTATTTTTATTTACAGGCATATTTTTGAAAGAAGATAAAATTGTTAAATTCCAGACCATAAATAATTATTAAAATCCATGTAACATATTGATGACATGTTTGAAATTTTTCTTTTAATCCAACACAGTCCAAATAAAGTAGAATATATAGGTGGGTCAATTCTTACAAACTGTTGCCCAGTTCCTAATAGAATGGCCTCAACATTATTAAAAGGAAAAGACTCCATTGTGGTTGTGGTAGTTCAAGTTCTGAATTAGTGAGAAGAAAAACAATCCTTATATAACTCAAAATGTACAGATCAGTGCAGTGGGAAAGAGATCCACACTTGTGGACAATAAAGTAATGCATTTTTACAGGAAGCTACATATTTCTCCAGGCTAGATCTTATAGTGATTTACTAACAATGAAATAATCACCAGACATCCAACACTATACCAGATTCCATGAAATGCACTATTTTTGTGTTACTACAAGTGGCTACATTTCTAATCTCTTCAGTTGCAGAATCCTTCCTAAACAGAATCTGTGAAGTCTTAATAAGACTGTTCCGAGTTCTAAATGTCTTAGATGATATTTAAATGTTTGGAAAAACATCCAACAATGATACCCACCTCAAGTCTGTGTTACCATGACTACAAGAAAATAGTTTTGCATTAAATTCATCAAAGTGAGAGTAAAGCAATCCAACACTTACAGTATGTTTTCAGTGGATGAGTACCAGTGGACTTGTGGAATGCCAAAGAACAATTAAAAAAACCCATATTGTTGGTTCAGCAGCCATTGTGGTAAAACCCCAAAAGTTGTTCTAGACCATTCTCTTTAAAAAGTCTTCTTTCTAAAGACAGAGGTATATATAGAATTTTTAAAAAAACAACATTACCTTCTGTCTTAGAATTAATACTAAGTATCAGTTCTCAGGCAGAGGTAAGGGCTAAGCAACTGGGGGCAAGTGATTTGCCCAGGGTCATATACCTAGGAAGTGGCTGAAGTCACATTTGAACTCGGGAACTCCTGTCTCTAAGCTTGGCTCTCTATCTTACTGAGCCACTTAGCTATCCTAGACATACACACACACACACACACACACACACACACACACACACACACACATAATCTTAAGTTTTATGATTGTACCTCTTAAATATAAGACTTTGTACGCAAAGTGCCTGGCACATAATTGATACTTATTAAATTTTGATTTATTTTGTCATCTCAAAACTATCTATGAAGACCCAAAAAACAGATGTAAAAGCTCACAGGGGGATTCACTTTGTTTGGAGAAGTTAAAATTGGAGTCACAACAGAAATTTCATGTGGCTCAATATGGGGGCATCCACACTTTAGAGATCAGTTAAATATTTATTTTTCAGTCTATTATGCTAAATATGACCAGGAGATAGAGAACCAAGCCTGGAGATGGGAAATTCTGATTTGGGGCTCAGATACTTGCTAGTTGTGTGACCGTATAAGAGAACTGAATCTGCAGCTTTGATTTTTTAAAAAAAAATTCCAGAATGAAATCATTAAAGAGAGGATGGTTCTCTAGAAAGGAAAACAATGATTAAAAGACAGGATGGCTGTGTGATGATTAAATGATTCCAAAATAACCTAATTTCCTTATTTGACAGAATGCCCGAGCCAGTAGGTGAAGAGAAAGTTATTGATAAAGTTTACCAAGATTTTAGGAAAGTATTTGTTTAAATATCTCATACTATTTATTCTGATAGAGAAGATAAGAGTTGTGGGCTAAACAAAATCACAGCTAGATGGATTTGGAGTTGATTAACTGGCTAGATTCAGAGAATAGTCATTATGATTCAGTGATAGGTTTGCAGACTGTCTCCAGTGGATTATCTACAGAATTTGTGCTTCTCTTTTCTTTTAAACAATTTTAAAAATCAGTGACATTGGATAAAGATGCAGATGATACGCTAACGACATAAATTTGGAAGGATACCTAACAGTAGATGGCAGAGTCTAAATCTAAAACTAGAGCATTTCACTGAGTCTAACAAGATAATAATGAACCATAACAACTAGCATTTGCATAGCACTTCAGGGTATTTATAAAGGGTTTTATGAATATTATCTCATTTGGACCTCACAACAAACTTGGGAGAGAGGTGCTTTTATTGTATTCATTTTACATATGAAAAGATGTGGTAGACTGAGGTTAAGTGACTTTTTTTAGGTCATGCTGCTAGTGTTTGAGACTAGATTTAAACTTGGATATTCTAGGACAAATTTAAAGCTTTACAATTAGGTTTAATAAATTAACTTCAGAGTTGGGATTTTTGGTTAAAAAAACAGATTATATGAAAAGAATATTGGAATTTTATAGGACTCTAAATTCAATATGAGTCAGCTTCATGATGTGGCAGCCCCCCAAAAAGCTCAATTTGATCTTTAACTACATTAAGAAAAGCTAAATTTTTAGGAATAAAGTGATCATCCCTTTCCACTGAAAACTAATAGTCAGACCTTAACTGATGTATTCAGTTCTGGGTTCCACAGTTTAGGGAGAGCATAGATAAGCTGAAGGGCTTCCAGAGAATGACAACCAGAATGGTGAAGGACCTTAAATTTGTGTCGTTTCAGGATAGCTTGAAGGAACTGGTCATCTTTACTCTGTCTGAGAAGGACTAGGGAATGAGTGAGAATGATGGTATCTCCAAGAATCTGAGGGGCTGTCATGCAGGGAGTAATAGACTTATGCTGTTTGGCCCCACAGGACAGAACCAGGAACAATGGACAAAAGTGGCAAAGAAGTAAATTTGGCCTTTATATATGAAAAGCTTCATAATAATTGGCTTTGCCCAAAAGTTGAACAAAGAACTACTGGAGATGATGGGTTGAAGTCTTCTACCAAAGATTAAATAAACACTTGTTGACTTTGTTGTAGAGAGGATTTTGGGTCTGGTTCTGATAGAGTAGCTGCCTCTGAATTCTTTTCAATTCTGAGGTATTATGTAATTCATTAATCAAATGTTATCACTTTTATGACTTTCAAACCCTGTTTCTTAAAATGAACATTTTTTTTGTCCATGACTATGGACAATAAAAAGATATGATCCATTACAAAATTATAGTGTGTGTAGAATATTAGAAACTTTATTGATACATAGAAGTATTTTTCTAAATAGATAATCTATACTCTGACAAATTTTAGTTGTAATGGTATATGTTATTAAACTTATTATTAAATAGAATATTTCTACAACACATCATATTTGACATGTAAGCAATAGTCATTTTATACTTGATTCAATTTTGAGAATTATGTCTTACATTTTAAAACATTCAGCTTTACTTTCATTTTAAGAAATGGGAATAAGACAGACTGTGAGAGTAAAGCCAAATGATGTAAGATTTTTTTGATCTAAATTGCTTCTCCCCTCTCTTAGTCAAGGATTTAGGACTTTTTTCTAAAAAAGTTAATGCATTGATTTGTTTTGCTTTTACCAACTAGATTTTTATCTGCCTTCTGTGAATCCTGTAGTGTTTTTTTAACATGGTATGTGTACGTGTAAATTGTCTAATTTTCAGGATGTAGTTTTTTTTAATGCTACCTACCTGGAGATATAAAATTCCTAAATTCTTGTTTTTGTTTATGAAAGCATTTAGCTAGACATTTCTGTCTGGATTTCCTTGTGAAGTAGAATAGGAATACAAGATAAAAAAAATTTTCTCTTATAAGTTACAAGCTTCTACTTTTGAATAAATGTTTATCTAATTGAATTAGATTGGATTAAATATCTCCCAATTATCTTTCTATGAAAAAAATTTCTTGTAAAAGATCATGTAATCTATTCTCCAACACAGTTGTGACCTGGCATTTTGCCTAGGTCCTTCTTCGAAGGAATTGGTAGAGGGTCAATGCAGCCTGAATGTAGTAATTTAAGTTTGGTATACTTCACAAGCACAAAATTGTATACTTCAGAGGAAAATCATATTTATTCATTCTTTGAAGAAATGCTAACCATTTTAGCATTTCTTAAAGAAAAAAAAGTAGCTGATCTCCTTAAAGGAAAGGATGGAGTTGGAGGGAGGAATACCCATTAGAGAAAAAAAATAGGTGAAGGTCAAGGTGACAAGAGATTTTTCTCCTAATACAAAAAGTAGCATTATCCACTCTAAGCACTTTTAAAGCCTTGAAATTCAAGGATTTTTTTTGCCTTTGCATGTTTTCCTTGTTTTCCGTGCTTGAAAAAGCAACATTCTTTGAGTCTTTTCATTGCAATAAAAAGATTGAATGCCATTTCTTTTTTACAATTTCCAGTGAAAATACAAGAAGTAATAAAAGACTCATTTACTTGAAATAATTTCTCTCTAATTGGCCTCTTTTCCTCCCTTTAGTGAATTCCTTTTCAGCATTGTGTGCAAAATTTGAGAAGGTATTTTTGTTTTGATTTTTTTTTCTTCTACAGTGGAAATTGCCAGGATACAATCCAAGAATACATCAGGATTAAGAATGATTTACCTTCTCTCTTTGGTTTTCTCTCATCATTTATGCTCTTTTCTGCCTCTGTCTTCTCTCCTATGCTTCCTCAAGTTGACTTCTTTCTCTTCTTTGAGATACTTTACCTTTTCTGTGGCTGTTCTGTCAAATTGATTGTCTTCATCTCTTCAACTCTGTTTCCCCAGGTAGTATGTCACTCTTCCCCACTCCACCTACTTGTATTATCCTGTTGTAATTAATTTCTACATTTCTGTTCTTTTTGAGAAGTCTTTATTTTTCACAAAATTCAAGTAAAACATTTAAGGTGTTTGATCACTTAATTGTTTTACTACTTTAATTTGAGCAACACAGTAATATTTGATATATTGTCATATATCCCTTCTCTGTATGAATACTTGGAAAGAGAAATGTTGTGTTTCATTGGGACTTTTTTAGTGTTCATTTGGAAAGTCTGGAGTATTCTTGGAACTTGGCAGTTCCTCCTCTGTCTATATGGCTGCCTTTACTTGCAGGATTAAGGAAAAACAACTATGAGGTCACTAAAAAGGCAAATACAGTATTAACTGACAAATAAAAAAGAAATCAAATGAGGAACATTCTCATGTCTAGAACAGAATCTCAGGAGCACATAGAGAAAAAATAACTAAGAACGCTTAAGGTTAAGAGGGAAGTATAAACAAAGTAAAGGAAATGAGAACTCATAGAAGGTGAATATTCCCTGTGGAGAAAATGGAGACATGCCTGTAAAGATTTTCTTTATGATTCTTATCCTAAAATAGCAACATAAAACTCCGGAATAATTGGGTACAATGGAGTAAATGAGAAACTTTGAAAATATTCTTTGTTTCTCAAAAGGTTATCCCCTTTAGAAGTAGCTCTTTTATCGTGTTCAAAAGAACTATAGTTATTATAGGAGCTATCAGATTTGCCCATTGTTCATAGTAATCAGCTTTGATAATGTTAAGGACTATTTGCACAATGCTGTTTAATGGTTTTCTGAAGGTTTGGTTCTCAGTTGCTATTAATGTAATTAATAATATTCAGATAAATCCTTAGTAATTAGTGTCTCTATTTGCTTAATTCCCTATCATTAATTGGTAGGCTATTAAAATTTTTTAAACTCCACAGAGCTGCTTTCTTATAGTATTATAGGTGTGAATTAAATTCACATCAGTAAGAAAATTAATGTATATTACAGTTACTTAATCTTTAGTGCCTGCCCTGTCCCCAGTGAGAGTATCTCAGCTGGAAGAATTTCTGTGTAAATTATTTCAAGGAAAATATTTTCTTAAGTTAGTAATAGGCTTGATTATCATTTGACTATGAAAAAAGTTTTAGTGATTTACATAGGCATTATTTCAGAAAGGCTTTATAAATCTGTCATTGAAGGGCATTATGACAGGTAAGTAAATGTGAGCTATTCAGGTGAGCGTGTTCTTAGAAAATGATCAGTTATCCAGTGGCTTGTAAGGCAGTTGAGGCAAAAATCAAAACTTACATTCAAGTAAACATGCATTTGCATTTTACTGTTAAACTGATGTTAATATAAAATTAGGAAAATGAGGGAGCAGCTGGGTAGCTCAGTGGACTGAAAGCCAGGCCTAGAGATGGGAGGTCCTAAGTTCAAATCTGAATTTAGACACTTCCTACCTGTGTCACTCTGGACAAGTCACTTCACCCCCATTGCCTAGCCCTTACCACTCTTCTGCCTTGGAATCAATACATGGTATTGCAATGATTTTTTTAAATTAGGAAAATGAGAAAAAATATTTTGAGGTGTTTTTTTTTAAACTGGGAAACTCGTGCATAGAAAAACCTTAGAAACTACTAATTTAGATTCTTTATTTCACCTCTTACTTCTTAATAACCATCCATGTGTCATAATGAACATGTTATTTCTCTTGCAACTTGAAATGTATAAATTATAAAGTGAGGGAAATAAAATCATTTTAGTCCATTTAAAATTATTTTAAATAATTTTCAGTATTTCCCTGTCTTCTGACTGATTCCATCCCTCCAAACCTGACCATTCCATCCCTGCTAGCTATTTATTTTTGTGGCTAAACTCCTTGAGAAGAACATCTACTATTAAGTGGCTTTGCTTCTCTTCTTTTCATTCACTTTATAATTCTGCATTCTGGCTCCCAGCCGGCTCATTTCAACTAAAATTTCTCTTTTCAAAATCACCAGTGATCTCAATTGCCAGATTTAATGGCCCTTTCTTATTTCCTTGTCCTTCCTGCAGCCTTTAACACTGTCGTTTTTTTCTCCTTAATACTTTTTTCTTTCTAGATCTTCAAAATGCTCTACTACCCTGGTCTCTGCCTACTTCTCTGACTACTCCTTCTCCTTTATTGATCTGTATGTCATGTATGATAGCAATGCAGATCCCACAAAGCTCTCCCCTGAGCCATCTGCTCTTCTTCCTTTGTACAGTTATACTTGGATATCTCATCAACGCTGATGGATTAAATTGCCATCTCTGTGCTGATGCTTCTCAGCTCTACTTATATAGCCCTAACTTCTCTGCTAACCTCCAATCTCATACCTCCAAATTGAACTCAGTATCTTTTTCCACCAACTCTCTTCTCTTCTTTTATCGCCATTCTCCCAGTCACTCAGACTTGCAACCTAGGTGTCATCCTTGATTCCTCATTCTTTTAGTCCTCCATTTAGAATAAGTTGCCAAATTCTGTTGATTTTACCCTTGTAACATCTCTGAAATGTGCCTCTTTCTCTCCTCTGACACTCCCATTCTCCTGGTCCTGGCACTTATTACTTCAAGCCTGCCCTTTTGTGATAACTTTCTGGTTGGTTTCCCTGTGTTCAATGTCTCCCCATTTCATTCTACTCTTCACTCAGCTGTGAAATTGATTTTCCTAAAACACAGGTCTGGCTATATGACTCCCAGTATTCAATATACTCCAGCGGCTCCCTTTTACTTCCAGGATCACATATAAAATCCTTTATTTGCTATTTAAAGTCCTCCATGATCTGGCTCCTTCCCATCTTTCCAAGTCTTTTTATTCCTTACTCCCTTCCGTGTGCTCAGTTATCAAAAGACATCGCCCTCCATGCTATAACTAAAACAGGAGGCACCTTCTCTGAAGTTTATGCATTTTTGTGACTGGCCTCCATGGCTGAGATTCTTTTTCTATTCATCTCCATATTATGGCTTACCCGGCTTCTTTCAAATCTCAACTTCTACAATCTACAAGAAAGCTTTCTCAGTCCTCCTTAATGTTAGCACTTTTCAGTCAAGTGTGCCAGAGACTCTGGTAAGAGCCGGAGAGAAGAGAAACAAAAACAAACAAGCAAAAACAACCTCAATAACAAAACATACCCTGCTCTCAAGGAGCTGATAGTCTGATAAGGGAAAGAACAAATAAGCAACCAAATACAAATAAGAAAGGGTTAATGAGGGGTAGTCAAAATGATGGTGAAGATTGCCCAGGATGCAGTGGATGATCTTGGCTTCTTCAATGTCTAACCAATCTCTGAGCTCTCTACAGCATTTGCTTCTTCTGCTTTAATGATCATTGGAACAAGTTGTTCTCATCTGCCCCTTCAATTGGGAGGGGAGCTTTCATATGCCTGATTAGACACACCTAACTCACCAATTGGTTTGAGACCTGTCAGTTATCTTCAGCCTGGTTTAGCTCACTGTGCAAATTGTTTTGCCTGGGTGTAGCCCAAGTGCATGCTACAGCTTCTTGTAGCCACAGGGAGAAAGCTGGGTGGTAAGTGGATACCAAGGGAGAAAAGCAGTCCTGAAAAAAGCCCAGCAAGCCCTCACACAAGAAGTGCCAGTCTTCCCTAAGCACCTGTCCACTTTCTTAGACATTTACTAGATGGATGACTCTGCACAAGTCCTTTAACTTCTGTTTGTCTCAGTTTTCTCATCTGTAAAATAGAAATAACAGCACCTACTTCAAATGTTGTAATAACCAAATATGGTAATATTTACAAAAATGCTTAGCACAGTACTTGTCATATAAGAGGTGCTATACAATGCTTATTCCTTTATCTGTTCCATTCTCTGTCAATGAGGCATATCATAATCCATCAACATAGTCTCATGCTGCATAATTTTTGTTCTTCTTTTCCCATAAATCCTCCAAAATATATTTGCTCATTTTTTAGCTGTCCTTCTTGTTTCTTTAATATTTCTAGGATACCAGTGAAGAATGTAAGTTTTTCATAGGCTGACCTCCATTCTTAAAAATTTCCTGAATAATATCCTCTTGGCCATTTCTTTTACATACATCATTTCTGACAGTGTGTTGTAATCTTCTTTTCCTCCCATATCCCTTTTCATTGCCATTTATTTAAGCCACAATTTTGATTCTTCAGAGATTTTAACTGTGTATGAGTAGCAGCCATATATTATCATCAACAGAAGTTTTATCTTGAAAAAATGGATTGGGGACAGAGCCAAGATGGAGGAGAGTGGTATACAGACTCACTTGATGTCTACTCAATTACTCTCCAAACTATGATATAATGCCTCCCAATGAATTCCAGAGCAGTGTAACCCAAAAAAAGATAGGGTAAAATGATTATCCAACCTAAATCAACTAAGGCAAGCACAAAAGATCTACTATGGAAGTAGTGTGCAAAGCAGCAAGCCAAGGCAGCCCCACCAAAACAACAGACTTTGTAGGTGGTTGAATCAGCAGCAAAGCCTTCCAGAACTCACTCAGCCACAGAGGGTAAGGGCAAGGAGATATCAGACAATTGCTCAGATTATAAGGGATTCTTTTCTGGCTCTAGGTGCAAAACTCTCGTGTCACATTGCCCGTACACAAACCAAGGTCTTAGTCCTGGGTTGCAGTCTCAGGGAACTAGCATATACCAGGGTGACATAGTAAGAGAAATTGGTCATAGTTCCAATGTGGAAAAGAGTGTGCTCATGGTTACTCCCAGACCAAATCATAGGCTGGGACAATAGTAAATACATTTTTCTTTAAATCATACCACCTTGGAAGGACTGAAAACTTATAGATCCCCAGGCCTAGACCTGAAGGCAGCTGCACAAAGAATCTGAAGATTGGAATAGTGCTCCCTTCACCACAGGGATAGAATGCCTACTTGTAACAGGTTTTGTTTGTTTGTTTGTTAAGTTAAAAGAAAAGACAGAAAACTGAGCAAACAATAAGAGAAACTTAGCAAAGAAAGTTATATTGATGATAGTGAAGACCAAAACTCAAACTCATCAGAAGACAAAAAAGTCAATAATACTACATTCAAAGAAAAAAGATAAATTGCTCTCAATTCTCAAAATAATTAATGGAGGAGCTGAAAAAGGATTTAAAAATCAAATACAAGAGATAGAAGGAAAACTGGGGAAAGAAATGAGAGTAATATAGGAAAATAATGAAAAAAGTCAACAGCTTGTTAAAGGAGACACACACACATTAAAAGAAAATAATATTTTAAAAAGCAGAATAGGCCAAATGGAAAAGGATATACAAAAATTCACTGAAGAGAAGAACTTCTTAAAAGGCCAGATTGGCTATCTAGGAAAAGAAGTATTTAAAAAGTACAATTGGCCAAAAAGAAAAGGAAAATAAAAGTTCACTCAAGAAAATCATGACTTAAAAATTAGAATTAGGCATGTAGAAACTAATAGTTTTGTGAAACATCAAGAAACAAAGCCAAAAGAATGAAAAAACAGAAAAATATAGGATATCTTATAGGAAAATTAATTCACCTAGAAAATAATTCCAAAAAATAATCTAAGAAGTATTAAACTACCTGAAAACCATGATAAAAAAAAGACCTTAGACATCATCTTTCAAGAAATTATCAAGGAGAATGCCCTGATATAATGCCAGAGGGTAAAAAAGAAATTAAAATAATCCACCATTACCTCCTGAAAGAAATCTAAAAAGGATAATTCCCAGGAATTTTATAGCCCAAACTCCCAGGTCAAAAAGAAAATATCACAAGCAACCAAAAAAAAATAAACCCAATTCAAATAATGTGGAGCCACAATCATAATATCTCAAGATTTAGTAGCTTCTACATTAAATTATGAGAGGGCCTAGAATATGATAATCCTGAGGGCAAGAGAGCTAGGTCTTCAACCAACAATCGCTTACCTAGAAATGAGGAGCATAGTCTTTCAAGGAAAAAATGATATTCAATGAAATAGAGGGCTTGCTAACATTCCTGATGAAAACACTAGAGCTGAATGCAAAACTTGACTCTCAAATACAACACTCAAGAGAAGCATAAAAAATAAGCAGGGAAGAAGAATCAAAGGGCATTCAATAAGGTTAAACTGTTTACATAATCACATGGGAAGATGATTCTTATGACATCCTAGAGTTTTTTCATTATTAGAGCAGTTAGAAGTAGTATACATAGACAGAAGGCAAGGGCATGAATTGAATATGATGGGATGATCTCTAAAAGAATAAAATGAAGGGGCAAGAAAGGAATGCACTGGGAGAAGAGGGAAGGGAGAAAAAGAATGGAGTAAAGTATTCGATATAAAAGAGGCATGAAAGAGCTTTTACACTGGAAGGGAATATGGGGTATTCTCATCAAGACTGGCTCAAAAAAGGGAAGGACATACACCATCAATTGGGCATAGAAAATTGCCTTACTTTACAAGAAAGTAGGGAGGAAATGATACAAGAGAACAGGAGTCTGGTAGAAAAGTGGGGCAAATAGTGGGATGTAGTAGTCAAAAGCTAAATACTTGAGGATGGACAAAACAAAAGGAGAGAAAAAAGAATAAATACGAGGGGGGGAATAGGATGAAGAGTAATGCACAGTAAGCATAATGATGAAAAAAACATATTACAAATCTCTAGCAAAGGACTCATTTCTCAAAAATAGAGTAATGAGTTGAATATATAAGAACTCAATTTCCAAATTTATAAATGATCAAAGATTATATATAGGTAGTTCTCAAAGTAATTAAAGCTCTCATACAAAAATGCTCTAAATCACTATTAATTAAAGAAATGAAAATTAAAACAATTCTGAAGTACCACCCCACACCTATCAGATTGGCTATTATAATAGAGAGGGAAAATGACAAAACTTTGAGGCAATGAGGAAAACTGAGACACTATGTGTTGTTGGGTGTTGGAAGCAATCCAACATCTCCACATAATCTGATAAGGATGGGCTTAGGTGATAAGAAAGAAGCAGGAGACTCTGGATTTCTGTCAGCTCATAGTTGCTCCGAGGTACAATGGAGTCACAAGTTTATTATATATGAAATTAAAGCTCCCTTTCATCCAAAAGCACAGGGAAAGGTTTCACAGCTGCCCAGAATTGCAGTTTCAACTTAGACAATACAAAGAGGCTTCAGAAACTTCAAGGTGAAGTTAAGAACCAGGCTGACCTTTCAGCTGCCTTATTATCAGCAAGCTAAGTCTAAGAATAATTTGCTAGGTCAGGAAGCCTCTGAAATTTTGGCCTTGGTTGTCTGAAACTACTTTTGAAACCAAGCAGTTACATTCCTGACCAAAGGGGAGAATGTTAACTTCTGGACTGCTGGTTTGCTAAGAACTTAAAGCATTCTAGTAAGACTATATTGCTTTCTAATGAGAAAAGGTGTAGATCATAAAAGGGGTCAAAAGAGGAATCTCAGATTTTTATCTTAGATAGTACATCCAGTCTTATTCTAATTTTATAGAACAGAAAGATTAACACACAGCTCTGGCGGGCTATGTTGACCTTTTGATGAGGTCCAGATAAAAATATCTATTTGAGACTGTTTCTCTTAATGGCCTCCCACATATTTACCCTTTTCTTTTAAATTGAAGTGATTTATCACACAACAAAACTTTATTAATGAAAAGAGTCATAGAGTAGTTGTAACCATCAGCTACACCTGGATCTGATGGGATTTGCAGATTATGCTGTTTCTTTATGGCTCACAACAGTTGGGGGGTTTGTAAACTGCTTCAATCATTCTGGAGAGCAATTTGAACCTATTCCAAAGGCTAAGAAACAGTACATACTCTTTGATGCAGAAATACCATTGGTGGGTTTGTATACCAAAGAGATAAAAAACAAAAAAGAGAAGGACAAATGTGTACAGAAATATTTAAAGAGGCTCTTTTTGTGGAAGCAAGGAATTGGAAAGTGAAAAAATACTCATGAATTAGGGAATAACTAAGTTATAATGTATGATTGTAATGGAATATTACTGTGCTATAAGAAATTATGAGCAGAAAGGGCACAGAAAAATCTGGAAATACTTGTATGAACTAAAGCAGGGTGAAATAAGCACAACCAGGAAAACTTTGATCACAGTGATAGCAATAATGAACAACTGTGAATAACTTCACTATTCTCAGTAATACAAAGATCTAAAACACCCATTCTTTTCTTCTATACAGTTCTTTTCCCAGATAGTACCCAGTATCATTGCAAGTTCAATAAAATGACTATCTCATAGAACTGCCTATTCCATAACATTTTATAGGCTGGTCAAAAGGTCTTTTTTTCTTCATTTTTCTCCTTTAGATTGTTACCGCTAATATCATTGGAATGTCCTCTGACGTAATCAATAAAATCATATAGTATTTTGGGTCAATAGGCTATCAGGTCAGTGCCATCTGCAAATAAGTGTAGATGCAACTGGAGAAATTCACTGTCTATAGTGAATCCCTTCACAGTAAAGATTATGTTAAGGACTTCTATGGTAATGTCAAAGATCTTTGAAAAGCTTGTATCTACCCATCTTATGTCTTGATCTTGGTAATCAGAACATTGTTAAACAAAATTATCTGTTGTAGCACCTACCAAGAAGTCTTGTATCACTTCAACAAATGACTAAGAGATATATGATGAAGAAGAGACTTTAAGGCAGTATTTTTTTCCCTGCCAAGTAAAATGTGAGGTTAATTTCGTTTTGGAACAAGAAAGAGATATTGTGGTTTCTGTATGGGTATATGTGTGTGTTTATTGTTCTCCTAAACATTTATCTTAATTGTATGACTCTGAGAAGTAGCTTTTGGTACTAAGAAAAAGCTTCCTATTACATTTTCATATTTTCATTAAAAGATCCACCTGGTATTTGTGGAGATCATTCTTGTAAAGATTTTAGAGATGAAGAGAAAGGAGATAAATGGTTTAACAATGTGCTCTTAGAGACCTTTGAGGGAAATTCTACTCTTTGATTTTTACTCCCATTATTTAGAGTGTTCCCTATGTGAAATGTTTTGGAAAAAAATCAATTGGTGTTTTCAAATTTGTGTTTTCTCCAGCACATATTTTTTCACAGTGTATTTGGTTTGATCTAAATACTCTGTCCAATCCATGAAACAAAAAGCACAAAAACAAAACCCCTCATTTTACAGAAAGAGCTGACACCCAGATAAGTGTCACGGGTAATAAGTCAACTGGGCCAAAAGTATATTTAAATTTAGGTTCTTTATGTTTATAGCAGTGCATTTTTGCCTCTTTTATACCAAGATGCTTTCTCTATCTGCAGTTTTTTCCCTCTCATTAAAAAAATCCTTTCTTTAGTTCTTTTAGCTTTTAATGTGATCATTCTTTCCAAACTCTCTGCCCCTTTCACAGCCAAACTTTTGGGAAGGGTATTTTAGAATATAATCCTCTATTTCCTCACTATCCATTAAACACTCATCTTGTAATCACCATTATATCCCTGCTATTCTAGTGAAATCACTCTTCTTCAAGAATTTCAGCAATCTCCCCACCCTTTAACTTTCAAATCCCAAGGTCTTCCTTTGACTTCATTTTTGATGTTTCTTCAGTAATTGAGGACATTTCTATACCTGCCTTTTTGTCTTAACACAAGCTGATCCTCCCCTTCTCCATATCTGTAACATTCCCCCTCCTTGAATCCATTTCTCAGAACTCCAAACTCCTTTCCAGGCTCAGCTCAAAAATCACTTCTTTCAAAAATGTTTTCTTAATGCCTCCAGGTGTCAATTATTCCTTCACTTAGTATTTTCTTTAAATATATTTTATATTTGCCCATCAGGAAACATGTATCCCACCCATTCAACTACAGTAAAACATAATTTTCTTCATGTCAGAAACTGTTTCAATCTTTTATTTGCATCCCTAATACTTAGGGTATAGTAGGAATTTAATGAACACTTATTGATTGCTTGATTTGGTGCCTTTTACCTTAAATAAGTCACTTCTCTGGACTGAAGTCTTATCTGAAAAATGAAGAAACTGTTACAAATGATGCCTAAGTTTCTTTCTAAATTTTAAATTTTATTATCCAAATGTAAAAGGGTCTTGATGCAATTTTTATGGATGACTCCATTCCCTTGTGGTTTTTACTGATTGGTACTCTGAGTATGACAACTAAGTGACACAGTTGATATGACCCTTGGAAAGTCACTCAATCCTTTTGACCTCAGTTTCCTCCCCTATAGAATGAGCTGGAAAAGAGAATGGTAAAGCACTTAAGGATCTTTGCCAAAAAAACCCAAGATGGGATCACAAAGAATTAAAAACCACCAAACAATAACTGAGTTATAGTCATGTATTTTAGATCAGAAATAGTAAAGACAATTACATGACAAAGAATCTTTAGGGAAATGCTGCTAAGTACAATTTCAAACCTCTAACCTATATAATTAATTATCTAATTATCCAGGCATACCCAAAGGGCATGAGTGGGAGGGAGGGAGCAATGGCATCCTGAAGGCCCAGGCTCCTTAAGGAAGGGGAGCATGTACAGTATGATGGAGTCTGGAGTCACAAGGTCTGGATCTGCTTCTGGTTTCTGCCATTACCATTTCCCCCCCAACATCATCCCAACCCTGTGCCCTTAGGCAAATCCTTTCCCTCTACAGGCCTTAGATTCCCCATCTGTAAAATGAGGGGGTTGGATTAGATGTTCTCCAAGATTTCTTCCAACTCTAAAAAAAAAATCTAATGATCCTAAGTATAGTCCATCCCAGAGCATCCTTGGCTCTACCTTCTTTGGCCTCCTTTGGGGGCCCCCTAAGGAAGGTCACCTGGGGAAAGAAGAAGGTCCAAAAGGGATCTCACTTGCAATTTCCAGAGGCTTCTGAGACTTTGAGGAAACCAGCTCTCTGGCTTCTCCTAGGGTCAGTTTTCTGGGTCTCTTGGAGGGAAGGAATGGGTTGGGGTGACTTTTTTGGGGGTCCCCAGGCTTCCCTTCCCACCTTTTACAGCTCTTTTCTCTACTCTGAAATCAGCTTCCTTTAGTTTCTAAAGTTGGTGATTATACTTTTTTTGGCTTTTCTTTTTTAAATGTAAAATTAATTTATATTCTATAAAATTAATTTCTATCCCAACTTCAAACTTCTAACATATATGTGTGTGTGTGTATATATATATATATATATATATACATATATATATATATATATATATATATATATATATATATA
>NC_058134.1:130747553-130809136 GCF_016433145.1 Gracilinanus agilis
ATATATATATATATATATATAGAGAGAGAGAGAGAGAGAGAGAGAGAGAGAGAGAGCCCGATTAAACACTAGCTTTGCATAAACCTATCACAGGGGTGAACTTTGAGAGAATTATCCTAAAAAATGAGTAACCTTCAAAAAATTTTATTTCCTTTCTTGTTTCATAGGAAATATTGGTGTTCTTTGTGGATCTGGACAAAAAAAAACATATGAAAATCTAGGAATTGTTTCCTTACTCTGCTTCTCTGAAATTTAATTCAATTTTTATAAATTTAATTTCCCCCAATATCTCAAGGTACTAGGTACAATATATTTGTAGCATTTAATGCATTTACTGCAAAATTCTATGAAACAAAATGTAGAACTTTTACATATCTTTATTTTCACTCCTATAAAACCTGTGTTGGGTTTCTGTATCATTATGTGTGGTTGCCTAATTATGGCAATTTCATTCAATAGGTATTAGAACTGCGGTAAACTATCATGTTTTCAAAGCCAACAGCTCCTATTGCCAAAGTAAAGGTGCTTTGCAGAGGCTTTTATTCACTTACAGAATTACTTTGCAAGTCTGAATCCTCATAAATAATACATTTGTGAAAGTGAAGAAGGACAGTATATTTTCAATAAAAGCAAATTGGATGCAAGGATAATTTATTCTTTTAGTATTTTATATGTTGAAAATAGTAGAAGGATAATTAGTGTTAATTACTGCAAGTATTCAAACATGCCATTTAAGTAGGAAATATTTTTGTTTCTCATAGTTACTCCTACTCTCCCCCCTTTTATAATGAGTTTTAAAAATTAATTCATCATAGGACTAAAAAATTGCTTTCAAATTGAATGTCCTTTCATTTTGAAATGTTATTTTAAAACAAATCATTGAAGTGGCATAAGAAAACCTGTGAATCACACAAACTGAGACAACGAATTTCTGATCATGATCCATTTATTAGCAAAGATAGCAATTGCCAACAAATGGGGTCTGAGGCTCCTCAGTAACCAAGGGCATCCCTTCCAATCAAGACAGTTCTTTTATAATCATAAAAGACAGACCTCAAAAATAGAAAGTGGCAATGTAGGCATTATGGAGTTATGATTGGCTAGAATCAGTGAATGGTGAGTAATAACCTTGGGCACCAGCATCTCAGATTTCTTGGAATATCTGACATCAACCCTTCATGGAATACAGTTGAACTTTTTCTTAAGTATTTTTCTCCTAAAAAGTGAGTGATCAGTGACTTAAAAGAGTGAAATAGAGAACTAAAGTTCTAAGTTTAGAGTTTAACACTCACATAATGATGATCAGTCATTTAAACATTACTGAACCAGCAACATATATAAAATTTTAACATCACTGTTAATATATTCATACTAGATATTTTTTATTTTTTGATACATACTGAACATCTTCATTTGTGTTTGTGAATTGTATGTTTATTATAAGAACATTTTTGAATTTTATACTATTAGTACCTAATAACAGTGGCTGGTTTTTACCTTTATATTATTTTTTGTTCATTATTCATTTCATTTCATTCATTCATTGTTCAATCCAATATATTCATATTATTAACACTGTGCCAAAGGGAATCATAAAATGGCCTTTAAAGCAACTCTGTGCATTTAAGAGAATGATCTGAGAATATTGGAAGGGGGAAGCAGTAAGAAGGACTATGCAAGACCGTTATTTATAAGAAACTATATTCTAAGGGAAAGCAGCTGATGAAGAGCGATCTAGTATGGCAAGCAAGAAGATACCTTTGTAAATGCTACCTGCCCCCCACTTTGTGGTAGATGGAGAAGCATGGCCACATCTTCCACTTCTGAATGGGAAAGGGAGAAGGCATCCCAGAACAAAGTCTAGCGGAGGGCATAGATGGGACCATGTAGAGGCAGCACTAGGATGCTTTCTTCCTGCCAGGATGTAGAGAATTGGCACATTGAAGTAGGAACTGATTGTATTAACACACCTGATTTGGCTTACAGTTAACAGGGACATTTAGGAAGGATCAGAAGAAGAGCTGGGGTACTTTTAATCAAATTGGTCCATATGTAGTAGGGAAGGACTTGAAGGGGACCATAGTTCTTAACTTCTTGTGTGTGTCATGGACACCTCTTGAGGTATATAATGAAGCCTGTGAATCCCTTCTCAGAATTATGTTTTTAAATGCATAAAAGAGTATATGTAGGATTATCAAAGAAATGAATTATATTGAAATGGTTATCAAAATATTGTTTAAAACAAAATCATGGATCTCAAGGTAAGAATTCAGAAAGAAAACATATTACATGTATAGTATATGTGTATACATAGACACACACATATACATAGCTAAATCGCATTCCTGAAATTCATCATGATTTAACAGTTTTGTGGCATAACTTTCATTGGATGCAATCTGTAAGTGAATGAATCTGTGCTCATCCTCACTACCAAGATCAGCTTAAGGCTGAGTCATTGCAGTTCTGGTGGGTGTTCAAAGATTTTATAATTTAGTTGGAGTAAAATTGTATGGGTCTAAACAACTATTACTTAATGGCTAGCATATATATCCTTGTTTAGACCTAGCAATAGATAATAATAAAAAGCACGTTTAATGTTTAAATCTAGCTGATGTTTAATTGAATCTTTTCTTGTTTATTCATTTTAGATTATATCTATTGACTAACATGCACTTTAGTAAAGGTTGTAAATTCTCCACTGCTATAGAAAAAGAAATCATATTTAATTTGTCCCAATTTAACAATGTCAGTCTTTAGATCATTTTGTCATTGCAATTATACTTAAAGCCTTGAACTAGAATGAATCTGTATATCTTCCTTTTTATTTCTGATCACCCCACATCTCTCTGTACTCCACTGAGCTGGGTGGACCAGAAATGGAAAGTAGAGAGGACTTAAAAGCACTTTTTCTATACAGTTGAGGAAAAGAAAAAAGGGAAGAAAAACATTAATGGTCAGGTTGAGGGAAATAGAAATTTTACTGATTATTTTCCACCTCTTTTTATACCTTCTCTGTAATGGAAGAAAGTGAAGGAAAGAGCTTAACTAGGGGTGTTCTGTGTCTACAGACTTACCATACTTCTAGCCTATGAAAAATAAAGCATATAATAAAAATTGAGATTATTAAGTTAAACTGTTGTCCAATTCAATCTTCCCTCTTCAAAAGCTGTGACATTACAACCTGTGTCTTATTTCTTATTGTTGAGTAGTGCCAAGCTTCAAACAGGCTTAGCCAAGTCAATAGAAATCAGAGATTTTAGGGAAAAGTCAGGTTTAGTTCAGGAGATTACACATTTAGGTTTGGATGTGCTAATTTTGAGGTGTCACTTCCAGATAAAGATGCCCAGTGTGCTGTTAGCTATGTAGCAGTAGAATTCAAGGGGAGATATCAGGGTTAAATAAGCTATATGAGACTTCTCATCAGTGTTGATACTCTCACTATCTTTTAGTGCCTTATGGTGGTCATAATAAATTGTTGTGACCAAAATAATGATAAGTATTAATAATAACAATAGCAATAATAATAATAATTGTATTTCCAACGCAGTGTTGAACTTCTCTAAAATTAAGCGATCAAAAGATATACAAGGTATCCCAAAAGTCTTCGTATAATATTAAACTTTAATTGCTTAATCCCTATAACTGTACTCAAAGCCATTTTTCCAGATTACATGTTAATGACATAACCATTTTTAATGTTTAAGATTAGTATGACTTAATATGACTCACATCCCACTGCCATTGCTTTAAGAACAAACAGACAATAACAACAACAAAAAGTCATCTTCACCCCACAATGAAGTATCAGAGTAGGGTCTAGTGGAAATACCTATATATTATAGATTAACAGGAATTTATTAAGGGGGGTTGTCTTTAGGTTTTAGCCAAGTTATTTTACCATGTCTCTTCTATTTTATCAACTTCCATTTTTATCCAAGAATATCTTCATTTTATAGAACTACAAAAAGAACTCATTCCTTTTGTCACCAATTTAAGTCCACAATTGGGTAGTGTGATTTTCTCATACTTTCCTTTGATCATTGGCAAATGGATTTTCTTTCTGAATATGTGATCTTATTCACATAGTCACATAAGTAAAATTATTATCTTTATTCAGTTTTATAATTATTTTTATGTCTTAACTTGTAGGATTTGGGAAAAGACACCTTAGAAGGGATAATTAAAAGTCTCATTCGTTTGAATGGCAGCCAGAAAGATTTCTGTGGCATATTTATGAAATATAAACAGATTCAAAGTGTTTTTTGAAAAATGCTAAAATTATTTTTATAAATTAATAGTAAATATAGCATTTTAATTTGTTGACTTTTTCACATGTATTTTTATCTTGTTTATATACATTTTACTTTTTCTTTTAAAATATATTTTGATCAGTGATTTTTCCTTCAAGCTGTGCTGATTCTCACATAATTTATGATCTGAACTACTTAGAAGTAATATTTGATAAGATATTTTGTGATAGAAGTGATTTTAGAATATATAATTACAATTAAATCTATGTCATGTGAGCCTGCAAATAAGCTAAAATAGATTTGTGTGAAGTAAAGGAAAGATGCTACTAATTAAAAGATAAGCCAGGAAAACATGTTATTTTCCTACAATGATTTGGAAAGCCAGATGTCACCAGACTTATTTCATTCCTGTAAGAGCATATTGGGAAATTAGCTGCAAGACATTAATGTATTAATAAAACATTTTCTTTTCCTTTATGTCAGAATTTAAATTTTTTTCTTAGAAAATAGTGCAATAGAAATGATTCAAGGTAATATTCTTAATGAATAAAGCACACACATCTTCTAAGGAAGTCCCTCCCAAAATGGGCAAAATTCAAGACTCTTTCCAGAATATTTGTTTAATGTAGAAAATAGCAACATTTCATTGCTAGCCTTATATGGAAAAAATATTGAGCAAAGGCTTAATAACCAAGTCTTAACTCTAATTATCACCTTTACCCCAATCAAGCTAAACATTCCATTACTTAGAGAAGCTATAATAAGCATCTTCAAATTTTTGTTTCCAAGAAACTTCTAAAGCTGTTTTTATTCATTGGTCAGATTTTAGCCATAACTTGCTCAATGGGTTCTTACAATACCTGGAGAGTCAAATTACTTTTAACTAATATCAAGCCAACTTTGTTTCGTTTGGGCTATTCATTAAATCATAATTTAGTTATGCATCTGGAGGAATAACTTTTACTTTGGAACTTTTTGAAATAATTAAATAGTGCACATTTATTTCCAATAGGCCCATAATTGCATCATGATTCCAAAGTGTTCTTCTTAATGTTACTTTTTCTTTTTAATTGTGCCATCTGTGTGTTCACAACAATCAAAGAAAAAAAATCTCATTGAAACATAGGAGATTTTGTGTGGTTTAACATTGCTTTCTCTAATCATAAATTTATTAGCAAAGAAGATTAAATCTTTCTTTTAAGAAATTTATGTTATTTTATTACAGATGGGGTACCCAGGGAGATTTCACCACTACTCATCCTCGACCTGTGGTCAAGGTTAAGCTCTTCACTGAAAGTACTGGAGTTCTAGCCCTTGAAGATAAGGAATTAGGAAGGGTGAGTTATGATCAGCTTTACAAAATTAAAATAATGTAATTAGTCATAATGCCACAAAGTGTCTAATTACTATTTATGCTATATTTATGTAATATTCTTACTAATAAACTATTTGCCCAAATCAGGTGGTAGCAGAAAATATTGTTATAGGAATTTAATGGCATAGTTCTATACTGTTAAGGAATGACAGAAGAATTAAAAGCAGCATGTATAGAAATGCATGAGGTGACGCAAAACAAGAAAATCACAGACAAAATAACAATATTCATGATTTTGCAGCAATAAAATAAAATCATGGCATCATAACTTTGGTCAAATATGATGTTGAATGTTCATACAATACCACCAAACTTAAAGTTCACATATCTCCTTCATGTTAATAATAAATTAGCCATTTTAATCATATAAGTGCTTTTGTTTGTTAAAGTGTATATTTGTTAATACAAAATATTAGTTTTTTAAATTAATGTTAAAGCTATGTACTATTTAGGGTATGAACTTGAAAAAGTAATCTTAATTTCTCTTTAGAAAGTAAAAAAAAAACATAGGTAATTTTAGTTTCTACTGTATTTAAGAGTAAGAAACAAACCAATATGTCATACTTGTTTCCATTAAAAAGTTATGATGAATAAATCTATGACAAAGTTCTAAGGCTACAACTTATTTCTTTAGAGAAAAGTAATAGCATTATTTAAGTTTTTCCCAAATCTGAGGTATTTTCCTATTAAATTTAATTCTTTTTGGCATTAAAATCACTTTGAATTATGAAGGGGGAAACATTTTTTAAAAAAACAAAAAACAGGATTCAGTGATGCATTATTTTCTCCTGAATGATACCTACCAGTATGAGATTTGTCCTCCAACAGTAGAGAACACTTAACAGATTACTCCTTTCACTTTTGAAGATATCTGCTAATCTTTAAAAGAAAATCCATCACTTTTCAGATGTCACCAAGCAGATGTCTAGAAGGCCTATCCGACTGGTTGGGCCAGGCACAAAGAACAGGAACCTTAGATCCCAAAGACTACTTGAGTCACATTAGTCTGTTCATGTAGATAATCGTTTCCAGCTTAAATTTCCACAAGTCTATGTATGTGTCACTACCATATTACTGCAAGCCTAGTATCTTTCTGTTGGAAATAGTAACAAGGAATTTTGAAAAGTGATAACTTTTTAACAATGCTAATCTGAGAGGTTTAAAGTTATAACACACACAAAATCCCAAGATTTTTAGCTCAGTTTTCCTTGGTACAAAATATTAGATGATTTGGATTCCCCTTTTAGGGTCAGACAACTTTAAAGGTTTATTTATACTTGAACAAAAGTCTTCTCTAAAATACACCTGATGATTAGGTATCTAATCTTTCTTTGAAGGGAATCCTGGTTGAGGCAATCCTTTTATTTGTTTGTTTGTTTGTTTTTTGAGAGATTTAATTGCTGGTAAGTTTTTATTGCATGAGACCTTACCATACTCCTTTGACTTTACTACTTCTTGATTCTAGTTTTGCCATAAGGGGCCAAGGAGAAAATGTCTAATCCTTCTATGTGATTGCCCCTCAATTACTTGAAAACTACTTTCAAGTCCTCTTTTCTTTGGACTAAATGATCAATGGATCTTTTAACCAATCTACATGTGACAGAATCTCATAACTGCTCACTATCCTGTTTGTTCTTCTCTTAATATCCTCTGGTTTATCAATCTTTCTGCAAATGGGGCATTCCAGATAGAGTCTGGTCTCCCTGCCTCACTCCAAAATGTCATCAGTTTACTGCCTTTTTGTGTTCTAAAGGAAAGAACCATGCTTCAGGGGACATGGAAACCCAGGTGTTAAGTCAAACAGTTTTTCTGTACTAAAACCCAAGCATTATTTTTTGTGAGTTATCAAGACCTATTTATTCACCATTATCCCTTTGCGGTTCTGAGATGTGAGTTGGGAAGCTTGCTTACCAATATTAACACAATCCTAGATGTACTAGATGTACCTCATTTTAATGAAAAATCCCCAGTTAAAAACCAAATTAGAGATTATAAAAATTAAAGGAGAAATTAGTAAAATTGAAAGTAAAAGAACTTTTTTGAATTAATAAATAAGACTAGAAGCTGGTACTTTGAAAAAGCAAATAAAATAGACAAAATATTGGTCAATCTAATTTAACAAAGGAAAGGAGAAAACCAGATTATCAATATCAAAGATGAAAAGGAAGACTTCACCTCTAGATATACCTCATTTTAAAAACTTTTGGTGTATGCCATGTTATTTAATTAATTAATTAGATATTTTGGCTTCTTGTGTACTAAAGATGACTACAGTCGGTAGCATTGGAATAGTCTGAAGCCAGAAAATGAAGACTAGTTTTTGAATATTTTTAAAAATAATAGAAAAGTAAATACTGAAATGCTACTTACTTACTGAATGAAGAGGTAAAAGAAATGTTAATAGTAGAAATATAGAGGTGAAAAGAAAGGAAGATAAATATGTAGAAGGAAACAGTATTATTAAATGTGATAAAGACATACTTCATTTTATTGTGATTTATTTAATTGCAGTTCCCAGATAGTGTGTTTTTTGTTTTTTGTTTTTACAAATTGAAAGTTTATAGGAAACTTGCATTGAAGAAGTTAATTAGCACCATTTTCCCAATAGCATATGCTCACATTGGGTCTCCGTCACATTTTGGTAATTCTTGCAATATTCCAAACTTTTCATTATTATTATATTTTATGGTGAACTGTGATTAGAGATCTTTGATATTATTAATGTAAATGTTTCAAGGTGCCAGGAACCATGCCCATGTGAGATGGCAAACAATTGATGTTTTGACTCCTTCATTGACTGGCTATTGCCTATCTCCCTATTTCCTGAGATAGGACGATATTGAAATTAGGTGAATTACTAACCCCGCAATGGCCTCTAAGCTTTCAAGTGATAGGAAGTGTCTTATTTTGAGAAATTATCCCAGCTACCACTCTAGGCAGTCATCAGCCTTTAACATCAAGGTGAGATCCTCCACCAGCAAAAAGATTAACCCTTGCTAAAAGGTCAGATGATGGCTAGCAGCTTTTTTAGCTCTAAAATTATAGATTTAATCAAGGTATATACATTTTTAGGCATAATACTATGTATATATAAGAGTCTGCAGTATAGTATAAACACAATTTTTATATGCATTTCATTGGGAAACAAAAAAAAATGTGACTCACTTTATTGTGATATTTGCTTTATTGAAGTGGTCTGGAACCAAAAGCACAATATCTCTAAGGTATGCCTGTGTTATTAGCTTTAAAAGCTATTATTTATCTTTACCTTTAAAAAGCAAGAAAATTATATGTTCAGAGAAAGTAACTGGAATCTTTGCAGAGAAGAAATAAGAAGGGAGCAAGTAGCAAGTTGGAATCTGAAGAAAGATGGCAAAATTATCTTGTTTTCACTTTCTTTGCCTCTTCCGCCAGCTTCTGAGTGCCCTGAGCCAGGTCGAATCTTTAATTAATAAGATAGATATAGCAGAGATTGCATTAACTTTATTGTGCCAATGAAGGAAGGTCCCAAAGGCATCCGAGCAGGTAAATGGCTGCCAAAAATCTTAGAGTATACTGTGACAAGGACATTTCTGCTTCATCTGTCACTTCCTCTGCCCATCTGAACTCTTTTATACTCCGTATATATGATCCATTATATATATTTTAAGCCCTAGTAGAAATTTCACAATCTGACATAGAAATTTGACTTCTTTTTAAAGAAACAGATAAATACTGATGCGACAGGAAGATTATGGCTGATTCTTCATCTTCTACATGATATAAAGAAGTATTGTCAGCTTTCTTTATTCTATGCAATAGAAGTCATTAGGAAATAATTTTGCCATTTTTAGAACTTACCTAAATTAATTGTAGGACTGCTAAACACAATAACATCTCAGTAATAATACTGATATGTTTGGTTATAAAATAATGATTCTAAAATTATAAGTAATCTCATTGTTATAACTATGAAGTAATGAGTCCTTTAAGAATTCAAACAATAATTGAAGAATGTATATATTGCAAATAGGTTAGTACATAGTATAATACATTCAGCATGGGTTTGGGGACAGAAAAGCCTGCATTTATGTTCCACTCCAGAAAAACTATATAATCTTGGGCAAATCACTTTATCTCTGGGTCTCAGATTCCTCAATTATAAACTAAAACCCCTTAAGTATACTAATATTAGAAGCTCTATGGCTATATTAAGGGTGCTTTCTTAGAAATTTTGAACCCCTCTTTAAAATTTTGTTCAGAAGTGTATGAGCCATAGAAAGTTGGATCTTATTGCATTCTTTCAGCCTTTAGCAAGAAGCCTCATTGCTTCTTTCAGCCAAAAATGGCACTACCCATTTTATTAACAACATTTTATTTTGAACAAATTCTTTCTATTTCCAGAAACTATATCCAGTCTCAAATGTAAAGGAATTGCTCTTTGCTCTCATTAAGAACTTTCCAAACTGTGCTATAGTCTTTGAAGACTTCCAAATAAATATACCTTTAGGTGTATAAATACTGGAACCTATATTTTAAAAAATTCTTTATACTCCTACCTTGTATGTTCTGCTGAGAAGTCACTGCTGAATCCTGGGGACAGCTATATTAAAGAATTCCTATTTTTCAGAATGATATTTTCAAGGAGGTGAAGATAATGAAAAATGCATTTACACATCTAAAATATTTTCTTGAAATATGAAGAACTGGAAGTAATATTTGTGGGGCTTTAGTCTTGCCATATAAGAGAATAGAGATGTTCAAAACTAACAATGCAAAATGGCAGCTATTTTGTTTGTTTTGCATATGGGTGAATAATATGAGGAAACAGCAGGTGGTATTTAATTATAGGTACATTTTAAAGATATAGATAATTTAGTCTTGTTGCAATGGTTATTTCATTAAATTGAACCATTGTCTTTTGAAATTGATTGTCATATTTTGAAATGGTAAGTAATAATTAGCTCTTATAGTCATAATTTTCATCAAGTTGTTTCCTCTGTGTGCTTTCTGAAAGCACCTCAGATTAGCCATCTGACTATCATAATATACCTCCTGTTGTTTGCTTCTGAATCTTGACAGCAGGAAGGTATTATTTAGTTCTGTATTCAAACAATGAGCTGCCCAAGAGAGGAAAACCATCACTTTCAAAAACCTGAAAGCATTAGGCAGTCTACTTTTTCCTGTCATTTTTGTGTAGTTTAAATAGACCACTTTTGTCCCATTTGAATTGACTTTTTAGCTGATGCAGAATTAAATTCTGTAGCAGAATTCCTGTGTATATTAAGTCTATAGAAAACACATTAATGTTTTCTTCCAATAGGGTACTTTTGGGCATGCTGAATTAATTATTAAACCATGCTATGATGGGTTAAGTATGCCATAGATGTAGTTATTTGGGACCTAGAGAATCATTAAAAATTTTTAAGGACCTTATTTATAATTAAGATAAAGTTTATGCAGTGTTAGCTTTAGTCAAATTAGACTACATTTCTTCCTCCTTTCTTCTATTCCTTTCTCCCATATCTTTGTCTTTGGAATGTTTCATAAGATGGCAGAATGAAGAACTGTGCTTTAATGCCAAATTATCATTGCAAAATACTAAGAAACTTGATAAATGAAGTAGAAGAAGAGAGAGAGAGAGAGAGAGAGAGAGAGAGAGAGAGAGAGAGAGAGAGAGAGAGAGAGTGAGTGTGTTCCTACAAGGTAATATTCATAGACAATTTTAAAAATGCAATAATAAAGCTATACTGATCACACCCACCCTGTGCTTTAGACATCTCCTTAAGCTCCAAAATCTTACCCCTGAACTGTTTGCTTTAGATGGAGTCAGTAAATCAGATTGAGAGTAACTGACAGTCTTCAAATGCATCTGTGAGTTGGGGGGTGGTGATCTACTGCAGGCATGTGAAGACTTCTCCTGGCAGAAGGGGTAAATGAGAACAGTTTGTTCCACTGGCCATGAAGGCAACTGAAGCAGGTTCTGGGGTGCACTCAGAGCTTGGTCAGACATCAAAGAAGCCAAGGTCACCCATTACATTCTAAGTCATCACCAGGTATCTGGACTTTTGTCTTGCCACTAAACTTCAATGACTTTATAAGAGAAAATTAGACTGACAACATTATGCAGCTCTCTCTCTCACTTAAATACAATTTATGCACAAGTCAAAAGACATCACCAGTAATGTCATTCCGGTCCTTTTTGAGGACAAAGAACGAAAACCAACCAACCAACTCAATGGAGATTTTAGAAAGCTGTAACTGACCGGAACTCAGAATAGACTTTCATTAAAAGCCACCTTCTTACCCATTATAACATTATACACTCTTCTCTTTTGCAGGAATTTGTCCAATTTTTTACATCACTTAGCTGATGGAAGTTTAAGTGTATAGCCCCCAGAGACAGACAGACAGACCAACAGGAAGAGAGAGAGGGAAAGAGAGAGAAAGAGAAAGGACAGGGGTGGGGGGAGTTGTATGTATTGTTAGAGATTGCAGAAACTAAGGAAATAAGAAAACAAAAACTGTCTACACAATGAAGATTTTAAAGATGTGTATTGAACCTGTGATGTCTTTGGTATAGTCAATGATATTCTGGTAAATGTTTAACAACCAGCCCTCTGGAGAGGAAATGAATTTTAATCTGAAATATTAAATTTTCTCCATCACTTTCCTAAGTTTCAACAATTAAAAAAGCAATAAAACAAGCCCTGATGTACAAATTTGTTTGCAAATTGCTGAGCTATAAAAGTTCTTACTAGGTGGCACAATGGATAGAGCCGGGCATGGAGTCAGGAAGAACTGAACTCAAATTCAGCCTCAGATAGTTATTAGCTATGTGATCCTGGACAAGTCATTTAACCCATTTGGCCTTAGTTCCCTCATCTGTAAGATGAGCTGGAGGAGATACCAAACTACTCAAATATCCTTGCCAAGAAAATCCCATACAGAGTCACAAAGAGTTATATAGGACTGAAAAACAACAGCAAAATGCCCACACTAATCTGAGCCAATTCATGCTGGTTCCCGAATGCCCCCAGAATATAATGAATTTTTGATCAGGAAACCCATTTACCAGTAGTGTATATGGGCATCTGCTTTTCAAGTTTGAGATCCCCTCTTATCTTTGAGATTGTTTGGAAAATTGAGAGCCTAAGTGAATTTCCTAGGCTCACAAAGCCAATATTTAATGGAGATCAGACTTGAATCTAAGGTGTCTTCACTCCAAAATTGACTCTTTACTGTACTCTACCTACTTCAGTGAAAAAATACTGTAAAGTAAAAGATGAGTATTCTAGGATAACACAAAAGGTGATAATACATCAACAATAATTGTTGCAAAGGTTCTGAAAGTTTATTGAGAATCTGATACACAAAATTAAGGGTTATATAAGAAGTACAATAGAATAGAAGGTGGAAATTAGAAAAACAGTAAATACTCTGTTTTTTTAAAGGAGGAAGTTAAAAAAGCTAAATTATGCAAAAAATGCATCAAAATTTGAAGGAGTTTGGGTGGCACAGGATTAAGTAATATTTTAACATAGAAGGAGTACTGCCTCTGAGGACCTAGGTTCCAGTCCTACCTCTAAGAAAACATATAATGTTGAATTTGCCATTTATCTAAGTTTCAATTTTATCACTTGTAAAATGAGTAGATTTAACTAGATCTCTTCCAGCATCCCTTCTACTTCTAGATCCAATGCGAGATATTCATTCTTTTAAAAAAAACCTGACTAGTGGGGGCAACTGGGTAGCTCAGTGGATTGAGAGCTAGACCTAGAGACAGAAAGTCCTAAGTTCAAATCTGGCCTCAAACACTTCCCAGTTGTGTGACACTGGACAAATCACTTAACCCCCATTGCCTAGCCCTTGCCACTCTTCTTCCTTGGAACCAACACAACAATATTTATTCCAAGACAGAAGGTAAGGGACTTAAAAAAAAAGCTGACTTGGAAAATGACATGCAGAGAGATAATTTAATCATCCCTGAGTTTCCAGAAAAGCAAAATGAAACACAAAAGCTAGATACTCTTTATGCTTAGAAATTACAAAATAAAATAACCTCCAAAAACTAGAACCAATGGACAAAATAGAATAGAATTCACGAGTCAGTACTAAAGAAATGCCAGGGAAAATATACCTAGAAATGTGATGTCAGTTCCAGAACTCAGAGAACAAAGAAGTAATAATAAAAACAGTTATATAGCTGCAGATCACATACTAAGGAACTCCAGTAGAAATTTTGTAGGACATCACAAAAAAGGAAAAAAAAGAAATACTATGATATAATATACTGAAAAGAAAATGAAAATGGGCTATATTAATCTGCACAATTCGATAAAATTCAAAAAATTATCTGAACAGAATTGGACACCTGCAAGCATTCTTACATAGAAAACAATAGCTGGTCAGAGTTTTTGAAATGCAAGTTCAGTGGACAAAAACAAAACAAAACCTTTTAAAAGGTAAAGTTGGAATATTAGAAAATGGCTGATTATCTGCTATTATTTATTCAGCATGTATTCATTAACCATTTATTATTTATTTGCAAATTTTGTAATTTTTTCTTGTAAATTTACAAGCATCTTGCAATTATTACTATTTTGCAAGACACTTCACTCTTCCATCCTTAGCAGTTTAGTTTCCAGATTTATCACACAACTGAAAATATCTCCAAAGTTAGCAATAATTAAGGCTAATTTCAAAGGCTGCAAACCCAGTTTGGGGTGGTTAGAAGGATGATGATACCTTTGACTTAAAAACAGAAGTTTGGAGGAAGTGCAGATAGGTGGCAAGATAAATTCCATTTCATTTATATTAAGTTTGAAATGTTCATAAGCTGTCCATGACAAAATGTATGCTGTTAATAATACTAGTAGACAAAGTCCATGAGAGATGGTAGGAATAAATACATAGATTTAGAAGTCTTTCTGTATTTGATTTTAGGATATTTTGGAGCCAGCAAAGGAAATTAATAAGAAACCTAAAGTCAAAAGTGAAAAATATATGTTCTCATATGCAGTATTTGGAGCACTCTTACAATAATCATCCCCTTTCATCCTTTCTTTTCCTTCCTCCTCAATCCTTACATTCTTTAAACCCAGACCCAAATGTGTATTTTGTGGGGGCTTTTTCTTTCTTTATAAATATGAATTAAATGTGACTTTTGGCCATGTCAAAGATGATGGTGAAGAGAAAGGAATTCACCTGAACTTGCTGAAATTCCCCTCCAACTTCAAAATAATCCCTCAGGTCAAATTCTGGAGTAAGATCCAACAAAAGGTCTGGGTGAAACAATTTTCCATCTCAAGACAATTTAGGAGTTCTACAAGAAAGAACTGTCACTCTAGAGTGGTGGGCAGGGTAGACCATAATGTAGGTTCAGCCTGTTACAACACCATCATCAGGTCTTGGAGAAAGCTAAAGCAATAATAGCAGGTTTGGGAGTTCTCAGTCAAGTGATTGAAAGGGGTTGAACAGCTGGTCAGAAAGAGCTTATAGGAGATACTTTGCTGGTAGTAGGTTCAGGACCCTGTTTCATTGCTCATGCTTAATTCTAGGCTAGAGCTCCAAGATGAAGAGAAGCATTAGCACTTATGGCTACAGGGAGAAGTGAACCCTGGTCTCAGTTTCTAAAGTGGTTTTTTGCTACAGGAGATCAGAGAACCTGGTCACAGTTGTAGGACCAAGAGGAGCACTAGCACTTGTAGCTACAAGGTAGCAAAGTCATTTTCTTCATAAAGACCAGAACATAGGCCAGGAGAGCAGTTATCACACATCTCCTTTTATCATACCACTTTGGAAGCACCTAAAACTTGTAGACCCCCAGAATTAGTTCTAAAAACTGTATCATGAAAAATTTGAAGTTTAGAAGTGCCTCTTCCACCCTAGGAGCAGAGCATAAATTTAACATGAAGTTAATAATCAGAAAAAAGGCTGGGAAAATTTATAAGCAATAAAAGAAGATCCTAGTCATAAAATTTTACTATGGTGACAGGAAAGATCAAGACAAGCTTCAGAAAGAAAAAAACATATTGTCAAAAGAGCTACATGAAAAGCTTCAAAAATAAATATTAATTCAGAACAAGTCAAAAAGGAATTCCTAGACATGCTCAAAAAAGCTTTTCAGAATCAAAAGAAAGAGGAAAAATTGGAATGAGAGGGATGCAAGAAAATTATGAAAAGAATATCAACATGGTGGTAAAAGAGATACAAAAATAAGAAAGGTAATAGCATCTTAAAAAACAGAACTGGCCAATTGGTAAAAGAGACACAATAATTCACTGAGAGAAGAACTTCTTATAAAGCAGAATTGGAGTCTTCAAAACCAATTAAGAGAGGCAGAGGAAAATGGGGAAGAGAAATGGAAGTGATGCAAGAATAAATAGGCCAATTAAAAAAGGAGAACCAAAAGCTGGCATAGGAAAATCAGGTCTTAAAATCAGAATTAACCATTTAGAAACTCATGATTTCATGAGAAATCAAGAAACAATAAAGCAGAATCAAAGGAATGAAAAAAACAGAGGAAAACATGAAATATCTCATTGAAAAAAAGCAACTGACATAGAAAATAGATCTAAGAAAGACAATTTGAGAATTACTGGACTATGTGAAAGCCATGATCAAGAAAAAAACCTTAGACATCATATTACAGATCCTCGAATGAGAAAATAAAATTGAAATTGAAAGAATTCACAGACTGCCTCCAGAAAGAAATCCTCAAATGTCAACTTCCAAGAATGTAATAGCTAAATTCAAGAGCCACCAAGCCAAGGAGAAAATACTTCAAACAGCCAGAAAGAAACCATTCAAATACCATGGGGATATAATCAGAATTACATAGGACCTAGTGGATTCTACATTAAAGGATCAAAAGGCATAGAATATGATATTCAGAAAGGCAAAAGATCTGGGTTTACAACTTAGAGTCACCAATCCAGCAAAACTCAGTATATTCTTTCAGGGGAAAAAAAGGTATTCAATAAGATAGATGATTTCCGAACATTCCTGAGGAATAAGCCAGACCTAAACAAAAAATTTGAAGTCCAAACATAATACATAAGAGAAGCCCAAAAAAAGTAAATAAGACAGAGTAAATTTAAGGAACTCATTAACCTCAAAATGTTTATATGTCTACATGGAGAGAGGATTTCTGTAATTCTCAAAAATTAGTCTTAGTAGTAGAGAAGATAGAAGGAGTTTACTCAGAAAGAGGATGGAGAAGTAAGCTGATTATGATTATATGTTGTATAGGATGGTATGTGATGATATGATATATATGTAAATGTGATGATATGTAACAATATATATAATACTTATTCATATGAATGATATGTTTAAAAATTAATCAAGAGGTAAAAGAGAGGCTTGTGCTGAGAGAAGAGGGAAGAGATAGATATAATTATATAATATCATATAATATAATTATATATATACATATATATAATATAAATTGGCGTGAAAAAATCATTGGATAAAGGATTAGATAAGGGTGGTAACTGGCAAAGCTTAAACCTTATACTCATTGTAACAGGCTCAGAGAGGGAAAAACAAGTATACTCAGTGGGGTATAGAATTCTATCTTACCCTACAGAGAAGAAGAAGGGAAATAAAACAAGGGAATGGGGAAGTAATTGAAGGGAGGGGAAAAGGAGGGGTGACAAAAAGCAAAATACTGGTGAGGAGGAACAGAGCGAAAGGAAATAGAGCAGGATCTAAAGGGGATAATATGATGGAGGGCAATACACAGTAATCATAACAGTGAATGTGAATGGGATGAACTCACCCATAAAATGGAAGTGGATAGCAGAGTAGATTAAAAGACAGAATCCTACTATATATTGTTTACAAGAAACACGTCTGAGGCAAGATAACACACAGATTCAAGGTAAAAGGCTGGAGGAGAATTTATATGTATCATCTAAAGTAAAGAAAAAAAAAGCAAGACTAGCAATCATGATACCAGACAAAGCCAAAGTAGAAATATCTGCAAAGACATACACAGGAATTATATGACTACAACCGCAAAACACTTTTCACACAGTTAAAACTAGATCTAAATAATTGGAAAAATTAATTGTGGGAGTGAGGGAGGTGAAGGGGAAAGTAGGAGCATGAATCATGTAACCATGTTAAAAATGAATATTAATAAATGTTTAAATTTAAAAAAACATTAATTGTGTATGGGTAGGACAAGTTAACATAATAAAAATGACAATCTTACCCAAATTAATCTATTTCTACAGTGCCACACCTATCAAAATACCAAAAAACTTTTTTTTACTGTATTAGAAAAAAATTATAACAAAGTTCATTTGGAAGAACAAGAAATCAAGAATATCAAGATAAATAATAAAAAAAAATGTGAAGGATGGGGGCCTAGTAATACCAGATATTAAACTGTACTATAAAGCAGTGGTCATCAAAACAATATGGTACTGGCTAAGAGACAAAAGGGTAGATCAGTGGAATAAATTAGGGGTTAATGACCTCAGCAAGCTAGCGTTCAGTTAATCCAAAGATCCCAGCTTTTAGGACAAGAACTCGCTATTTGACAAAAACTGCTGGGAAAATTGGAAAACAGTATGGGAAAAAATAGGTTTAAATCAACATCTTACACTCTATTCCAAGATAAATTCAAAATGTAAGTTACATACCTGTCAGATCTGTGAGAAAGGAAAGAATTTAAGACCAAGCAAGAGATAGAGAACATTACAAAATGTAAAATGAATAACTTTCATTATATCAAATTAAAAAGGTTTTGTACAAACAAAACCGATGCAACCAAAATTAGAAGGAAAGCAACAAACGGGGAGAACATTTTTATAACAAAACTCTGACAAAAGGTTTAATTTCCCAAATATGTTAGGAACTAAGTCAAATCTATAAACCATTCTCCAATTAGCAAATGGTCAAAGAATATGAATAGGCAGTTTTCACAGGATAAAATCAAAACTATCAAAAGCACATGAAAAAGTGTTCTAAATCCTCCCAATTAGAGAAGTGCAAATTAAAACAACTCTGAGGCACCACCTTATACCTATCAGACTGGTCAATCTGGCAGCAAAGGAAAGTGATAAATGTTGGAGGGGATGTGGCAAAATTGGGGCACTAATACATTGCTAGTGGAATTGGGAATTAGTCCAACCATTCTGGAGGGCAATTTGGAATTATGCCCAAAGAGCTTTAAAAGAATGCCTACCCTATAACTCAGCCATACCACTGCTGGGTTTGTACCCCAAAAATATAATTAAAAAAAGGACGCACAAAAATCTTCATAGCTGTATTCTTTGTAGTGGCAAAAAACTGGAAAATGGGGGGGGTGTCCCTCAATTGGGGAATGGCTGAACAAATTGTGGTATCTGATGGTGATGGAATACTATTGTGCTGAAAGGAATAATGAACTGGAGGAATTCCATGTCAACTGGAAAGACCTCCAGGAATTGATGCAGAACAAAAATATTAAATATTTGGAGAGTCTTTAAAAGGTTAACATACCATATGTTCGTTTTGTGCATGTTTATATCTAAATATATGGATAAATATGTATATGTAAAAATCCTAAAAATCTTAGGGAAGTACAAATAGAATTATAGTTATATGACTTTTCCTCATATTTTAAAGAAAATGCCAGTATCTGCTTTTATTGTAATAATCTCTCCTGGAAGCCTGCCCTAGTCATTTTATGAGTAACATTTGGTGCAAAATTGAATGAAATTTAGTTTTATATCATAAATGTCTACTTCAATTCAATATATGCAGCAGGGTTTTATTCTTGTTTTCCCAATAAGTAATCAAGATGAAGCTGAAATCACTGTAAAAGTGTTCTTACCTTTCCTTTTAAAGTATAAGAAACCACCTACATGACTTTTAGTCAAATCTCAATTATTATAATAGCAGTAAAAGCTTACATTTACATCTTATTTTATAGCTTTAAAGTATTTTACATACCTTCTTTCATTATTAATGCCAATAAAATTTCAGAGAAATGGATAATAATGCATGATCTTGGGACTCACACATATGTGGCATTAAAATGTATAATTTATTTTCCCCTCAAAAGACCTTCATTATATCTGGATCAGGAGTTGAGACTAGCATTCTATTAAAAGAAATGCCAGATTTTTTTGTCACGCTGGAAAAATTCTGTCAAAATTTCCTTGAATTAAGAGTTCAGGCTTGAAGAACTTTAAGATATAGAGATAATATTTTAATAACATTTGTTAAAAGGGGTATAGTTCTGTAATAATATCTGTATTTACTGAAAACAATATTTGACAGTAAGAGAAGACAGAATTTTTTCCATTTCCTTCTCCAGCTCATTTTATTTTTTTTTTAATTTTTATTTTGAATATTTTCCCCAAGTTACATGTTTCATGTTCTTTCCCTCTCCCCCAAACCCTCCTAACCTCCCTTAGCTGAAGCACAATTCCACTCGGTTTTACATGTATCATTGATCAAGATCTAATTCCATATTATTGATAGTTGGACTAGAGTTATCGTTTAGTGTCTACATCACCAATAATATCCCCATCGGTCCATGTGTTCAAGCAGTTGTTTTTCTTCTATGTTTCTCCTCCCACAGTTCTTCCTCTGAATGTGGCTAGTTTTCTTTCTCATAAGTCCCTCAGCATCACTCTGGATCCTTGCATTGCAGCTCATAGAGAAGTCCGTTATGTTTGATTGTACCATAGTGTATCGGTCTCTATGTATAAGGTTCTCTTGGATCTGCCCTTTCACTCTGCATCAATTCCTGGAGGTCATTCCAGTTCACATGGAATTCCTCCAGTTCTTTATTCCTTTGAGCACAATAGTATTCCATCACCAACAGATACCACAATTTGTTCAGCCATTCCCCAATCGAAGGACATTCTCTCATTTTCCAATTTTTTGCCACCACAAAGAGCGAGGCTATAAATATTTTTGTACAAGTCTTTTTCCTTATCATCTCTTTGGGGTATAATCCAAGCAGTGCTATGGCTGGATCAAAAGGTAGATAGGAAGACATAGAATTTAATGAACAATGGGGAGGAAAAGTAAAGAGCATAATATTCCACAGATTTGTCCACAAAATGAGTAATGGACATTCACGTAATTGAAAATTGTGAGATTGTGTTGTACACCCCACAAAAAACAACTGTACATCAGGGCTATAAAAGTTGCAAGAACTTGTCTATCATTCTTTATTCGGAGACCAATAACAACCAAAAAATGGTACTATTTTGAACTGTATCATCACTGCATATATTTAAGCAAATGATTTAATCTCCCTTTTGATGAGATGGAGAATATTTGAGGGGAGTTTACTCTCCTCCATTTTGCAAAAATTCTCACTATCATCACCTATTCTTATTTCTGGCCAAAAAAGAAGCATCCTCAGTACTCAAAATAGCTAAACCTTTCACCTGTCCCCAAAACCATTTCCCTTCACTTTTTGAACTTACTCTTAGGTATAAGCCTGTTTTACATTCATTTCAGTAGTAGCCTCTCTAATAGTTTGTTACCTTCTTTATAGTCATGTTCCAGTTTCATTAATCCTTTTTTTAAAAAGTCTTCCCTTGGGGGCAGCTGGGTAGCTCAGTGGATTGAGTCAGAACTAGAGACGGGAGGTTCTAGGTTCAAATCTGGCCTCAGACACTTCCCAGCTGTTTGAACCTGGGCAAGTCACTTGACCCCCATTGCCCACCCTTACCATTCTTCCACCTAGGAGCCAATACACAGAAGTTAAGGGTTTAAAAAAACTTTTAAAAAATTAAAAATAAATAAATAAAAATAAAATAAAAAAGCCTTCTCTTAAAAACAAGTATACTCAATGTGGTATAGAATCCTGGCACCCTACAGAGAAGAAGAAGGAGAATAAGACAAGAAAAGGGGGATTAATTGAAGATATGGGGAACTTGAAGGATGACTAAAAGCAAAATACTGGTTAGGAGGAACAGAGTGAAAGGGAATAGAACAGGATCTAAAGGAGATAAATACTATGGAGGACGATACACAGTTAATAATCTGACACTAAATGAGAATGGGATGAACTCACCCATTAAATGGAAGTGGATAGCATAATAGTTTAGATTAAGAATGCTGTCCACATCTAGAAAAAGAACTGTGGAAAAGGAAATACATTAGAAGAATAATGGGATCGATCACATGGTGTGATAGGGATATAATTGGGGTTTTGATGTTAAAGGATCACTCTACTGCAGATATGAATAACATTGAAGTAGGTTTTGAACAATGATACATGTGTTACCCAGTGGAACTTCTTCTTGGATTCTTGAGGCTGGGGGTTGGGGGGAAGAACGTGAAAGGGAGAGCATCATGCAACCATGGAAAATATTCTAAATAAAAAAGGGGAGGAGGAAAGTCTTTCCTTGTCTTATCTATACTCATTTAGTTAGTGTAATAACTCTTCTCTTTCACTTCAAGCCTTCTTGAAAAAATTTTCGACACTCAAGGCTTCAATTTGTTCTAGTTGGTTTTTTTTTGTTTGTTTTCAGTCATGTCTAATTCTTCACAAACCTCTTTGTGGGTTTTTTGGCAGAGATACTGGAGTGATTTGCCATTTCTCTTTCCAACTCATTTTGCAGAAGAGGAATAGAGACAGACAGGGTGAAGTACCTTGACCCGGGTCCCACAGCTAGTAGATCACACAACTAGTAGATGTCTGAGACTGGATTTCAAATCTGGAATATGTCTTCCTGAATTCAGACCTGAAACTTTATCCACTGTGCCACCTAGTTGCCCAATGCTTTAACTTCTTTATCATCTATTCTATTTTTCTATGTTTTTAAAAAGCCTTTTATTGTTGTGAATTTTTTGTCTTTACTTCATTCACCTCATAATTATTCCCTCTTCCCCAATGAAACCACTCTTGGAACAATAAAAATAAAAAAATTAATCATAGCCAATGGACAAAGCAAGCAAGCATGACAGTGATGCGTTGTATTCTCTACTTGTAGTCTCTTACCTTTCTACTTTGAAGAGGTGATAATTCCTCATGTTCTTTGTTTATTCCCCATTCTGTACTCATTCCTTTGCAATCAAGCTTCCCCTGCCCCTAATCTTACTGAAAATGCTTGAGGATTGAGAGGCATCTATGACCATTTGGTCATCACATTCATTAATATCATCTCTCCCCACCACTGCATCTTTTTTGACTTCTCAGCATTAAATATTATTGCTCATTTCTTAAGCTAGAAACTTTCTTCATTACTTCAAGGAAATGATTCCCTCAAGAATGGCTATAAAAACTCTCTTTTTCTATTATGCAACCAGAGTTTGCACATAAACATATACATTGGGGATTAGTCCTTACTAAGTGAATTGACAAAGTTTAAGTAAAAAGATATGCTAACACATGGATATGTATATATGATATGTGTGAATGTTGACACACACACATATAGGTGTGTGTCTATATATAAACTATATTATAAATATACATGTGTGTATATATATTAAATCTATATAATGAATTTATGGGATATTAGTCCTTGTCAAGGGAATTTATATGGAAGTTTAACAGGTATATATATATATGTATATGATATGTAATTATTATTAAATTTATATTAGTCCTCACTAATGAAATATTTGTTTTTATAAAGGTAATTAATATGAAAGTTAATTAATATGAATTAAGATCATGTACTATACTCCAATGTGTCATCAGAGTGTGGCATTAACTCTGAGTTTTCAAAAGTTATTCTAATAAATGGTAAATTCTAGCAGGTACTATCAACATATAAAAGTGTTTTAAATAAAGGCCCAGTGAAAAATTATATCTTTATAGTCCAAGAACTTGGTAGCAATGTTAAGAGAAGATTATTACCACTTTGGACAAAGAGTTATGAAGTTTTTAGCAATAGACTTTCTTTTTAAAAAAAAAAACCTTCCTCTCTTTCTTAGAATCAATATTAAACATCAAATCCAAGGCAAAGGAGTGGTAAGGGCTGGGCATGAGGTAAGTGACTTGCCCAAAGTCACATAGCTAGGAAGTATCCAAGACCAGATTTGAATCCAATATTTCTCATCTACAGGCAAGGCTCTCTATCCAGTAAGTTACCTAGCTGCACCATCACAAAAACTCTTGAAAACAATTTTCTAAATCTATAGGAAGGTTTGTATTTGTGTTCTCAGTGCTTATGCCTGGAAGCATAAATCAGGCCAAGCATTTATTAAATATCTACCACATACCAGGCACAGTGCTAAGCACTGGGAATAAAAAGAAGGGTATATTGTTTGAGGACCAATTTAGCTAGAAATGGAAAGTTCATTCCTGGTTGGTTGGTCATAAAGTATTTTCTTATAAATTAAAATTTCCCACACACAATAACAATGATGTGATAACATCAAAGGGGACAAAAAGTGATAAGAATTGTAGTTTTGGATTGCATGTGAATATTTTCTACATATCTGTACAATGACTGTTGAATTGGCATGTTGTTGAATGAACTGAATCAGATCAGTACTGTTGATTCTCAATACAAGTAAGCCAAACAAACAAACAAAAGGTACAGCTTGATGAAATGAAAGCTCAGAGGTTTTCTCATGGAAAACCCAAGGATTTTATATGATATTATTGTTTGCTCAAAGACAACAGGAATCATTTCAGGAGTTATCATCTAATAGTACTCACAGTGAGTACTGTTATATGATTACAAATAAATAGACCACAGTGAAGGTGATCACAATTTATCCGTTGCAGAGAATAAAGAGGTTTTGAAAATCTATGAAAACTTAACAAGATCCTCCAAACCAAATCAGCATACGTTTTGGTCAATATCCAGTGCACTAGGTGGCCCCTATAAGGGACAACTTAAGGAGATGACCTACCTTGGAGATATTGTAGAAAGGTTTCAGGGTCCAGTCCTTGAGCCTCTGAGATCTCTTCCCAACAATGAATCCATTATTCCCATATCATCTTTCTATGTCAGTGTGACTAAGGGAAGTCAGGGCTTGACATTCATCTTGAAGGAAGAATGTGATTCTCTGAGGCAGAGATTAGGAGGGAGAGCATTTCAGGGATGGGGAGCAGCCAGTGCAAAGGCACAAGACAGGAAATGTATGAGGAATGGAGAGAAATCTAGTTTGGCAGAATCTCTGAATACAAGAAAAAGATTAATGTCCAATAAATATGGAAAGTATTGGGTCAGGACAAAATTGGTTAAATATTTTAAAAGGTAAAAAGGAGAGTTAATATTTTATTTTAGAGGGCAATAGGGAGCCATTGGAGCTTGAATAGGAGAATGACATGGAGAGATCCATTCTTTTTGATTTTGGCAGTTATGTGGAGGATGGATTGAAGTAAGAAGAGACTTCAGACAATGAGAACAACTTATAGGCTATTAAAATAATTTAGATAAGAGGTGATGAGGGTCTGAACTAAGATGGTAGCTGAATAAAGATAAGGGCTAGATGGGACAGAGGTAGAAATGGCCAAATCTGGCATTTGATTATATATGTTGGTGAGAAAAAAATGAGGAATTGTTGTATTATACTGGTTTTGTGAAAGGGAAGGTTGAAAGAAGGTTGGGTTTAGAAGAAAGAAAAATGAGTTGTTTTGGAAATTAGAGGTTTCCAGGAATTCAGCATTAGAATTTGTGTTCTGTCAAGGTCTAACAATAAGACTTTGTAATTAATAATGATAATAAATCCATGTATCCCCTACCTCAAACTCTATCTCCTGCCCCAGTTTAGTAATATTCTCTCAGCCAGCCCTTTTCCCTGCCTTGGTCATGCTTCACTCTCAACATTAGCACTGGCTCTGAAAACATTCACCTCTTAATGGTGTGGATATGTGCATGATTGAGCATGCATGCAGGCACACACACGCACACCCACTATCTAGACACCATCTGCTGGACAGACTCTTCACCAACATACTTGGCTATCATGTTCTTTTTTTTCTCTATATTCATCAATTTCTAGTGAAATACAGCTAGTATAATTATGAAATTAAAAGAATAAATATCACAGATTTGCAAAGATTTTCATGCTGATTATTAGTTGGCATGTATATTAATTTTCTTGAACATTTAAGTTGTTCTCAGTCTTCTTGCTCTGATTATGATAAGGATTTTAGATTCTTCAGAAACTATCTTCAACCCAGCAATTGGGAGCAGAAGACATAGCATGACAGGTAATAGTTTAGAATGTGAAAATTAGTTAATATTCAGGGCATTTTTCTGGAACTTTTTATTTGGTGTCTTCAAAACGTTTGTGATTTCACAAGTGTTGTGCTTTTTTTACTAGCATGGATTCTATCCACCCCCTTGTTTTATTTAGGTTCATATTTATTTATGAAGTGTCCTCAAATTTTGACACTTTGTCCAGCCTTCTGGTAATAAACAACTCTGACTTTAGTAAAGTTAATCCTTGATTCCCTTTTTTGGCCATATTTGAAATTATCTGCTAGAAACATTTGCTGTAAGATTACAATGATCCAATTACTCTGTATGTATCTTGTATGTACCTTTTTATTAGCATGTCATCTTCCCATTGGACTGTGAGCTCCTTTAGGAAAGGGATCGTGTTTCCCTTACTCTATATTCCCATTCTCAGGAAAACGTCTGATCCAGAGAAAGTGCTTAATAAATGTTTATTGTTGCTGTTCCATATCCTGTCACCATATGTTATGCCCTTACATGGAGGAGAAGGAGAGTTAAAATATTGAAGCCAATCCTCAAGATGACCGTTGTACACAATTTTGTGGTGGAGTTACAGAAATAGTAGTACTTAATGAAAAGGGCAAGGAAAAGGCAAGTTGTTGTTCCGTGTTTATGAAATAATTAAGGAGCAATATGTGTATTCAGATGAAGAGGGAGCTTGAAGTTGAAATTGTTGCTGTCTCTTAGCAATTTTCTGAATGACCTTGAGTGACTTATCTAACCCTAATGCCAAGCTATCTATAAAACAAGAGCAATACCAACTTCCTAAGGGCACTGTGAAAATTAATTTGGATAGCACAACACACTTGAAGTTGTTCTGTTGAAAGACTCTCCATAAATGCCATACATTATTATAACCATGACTGGAAAAAGCAGCAATAAAGCTACTGTTGCGGTGTTCTCTAATAGGAACTGTATTTATAAGGAAATATAAAGGTTACCACTATTCATAATTTATGACACAAAGAAATAGATCAAGAATAATAATGATGCTTTCCTCTCCCATATAAGTAATTATGTAGTTATGGTGGGGCACGTTCTTCCCTTTTATACTCCTCAGTGGGAAAATGTGAAACTAGTGACTTACAGTACATAAAAGTGATTTACAAAGAAGAATAAGAGTTCATGCCTTTATCTAAGTCAAGAGCAATACAGTGGCAGAATAGCTTACATCATATTTGGCTAAGATGGTTGTGGAGTCAAGGGGAACCTTATAATCAGGGGATTTTAAATTTGCTAGAAAATCTTTAAGCATAATGGAATAGAGTAAAAGCTGCCTTTTCTGGAAAGCACTAGTAAATACCAAACATGATCATTTCCCATATAAATCAACACTCAAAATTAATCTTAAAAGAAAGTGCCACCATTCTCCATAAGCTATCAGAGCCCTTTTTATTGTCTTTAGCCTCTGCATGGAATATTCTTTCTTCTTGTCCCAGATTCCTGGCTTTAAGATTCAGCTTAAATCTTACCTTCTTCAAGAACCCATTTTTAACCCTCCCTGCCTAGGATCTCCACTTTGAGATTATCTCTAGTTTGCTATATGTATACATAAATGTATGTATACACATATCTTGCATCTACATAGTTATTTACTTGTTGTCTCCCCCAGTAGAATGTGAACTCACTCAGAAAAGTGCCCATGTTAGCCTTTCTTTATATTCCCGATGGCTGACATGAAGTTAGCCCTTAATAAATACTCTGCCTCAATTTGATTTCATATTTGTATCCTTAGGGGCTAACAGCATATTTGACATATAGGAGATGGGTAATAAATATTGAATTGGTTTTATTTTAATTCAGTTCATTTCATTCAATTTATAGTGTCAAGAATGCTGGAAAGGAAGATCCAGCTCTTCTATTAACATTGAAAAATCCATCTGACTGCTAGGCTCTCTGTTTTCTCATCTGTATGATAGGGCAGTTGGATTAGACAACTTCTAGGTTAATTCTCAGCTGAATTTTGGGTCGATCATTTGCTAAGTGATATACCGGATGGCGTGTTGGAGTCAGAAATTCTCATTTTCCTGAGTTCAAATTTGACAGACAATTGCAAGCTGGGTAACTCTGGGCAAGTCATTTCACCCTCTTTTCCTCAGTTTTCTCATATGTAAAATGAATTGGGGAAGAAAATGGCAAACTACTCTAGGATCTTTGCCAAGAAAACCCCAAATTAGGGCCACAGTGAGTTAGTCATGACTGAAATGACTCAACAACAACTTACTTACATGTAGCCCTAAGATAGGTACAATGGGAGGCCTAAAGAACATAAATAGATTACATTAATTCTGCCCTGAACAAGATTAAATTCTTAATGAGATAAATCTCGACATTATGGAATTCTTCCCTTCATAAAGCATAGCTGGACCCAAGAGGTCCTTGCTATCCAAAGGTAGATGTTCATGGAAAGATGGTATTAACTTAGACCCACTAAGGTCAAATATCAACAAAATTGAAGCTGATAACTTTCTTGAGAAGCTGAGTCTGTAAGACTTCCTTGGTAACACTTTCTGGCATTTCACAGTGGTAGGCCCTGTCTAATCTAAATTATCCCTTTTTAATTTTTTTTTATTTGCTACCATTTGTCTTCAGTGGAAACAAAAACCAGCTGCTCATTGTCACTAATATAATACCTTTTCAAATACTTAAAGATCATTATTAAGTCCATCCCCTGTCAGGCCCATCTTCTCTGTGCTAAATCCAGTTTCTTTTTGTTTCCACTGCTGGAAAGAATCCTAGATCATGCTGTGACACAGGTAAAGAAATGACAGGCTGAATAAACCGAACTGCAAAAGCCCTGCCAACCTGTCCTGTACTTGCCAAGCAGTCCTGTTCCTCACCCATACATGGATGAGCATACAACGGAAAAAATGGAAGGATAATACAAATTTCCTATCATGGGTCATGATAAAAAAATGATAGTTGAAATTTTTGAAATACTTTAAGGTTTCCAAAGTTTTGCTTTATCTCCTTTGATCCCAGATGGGGCAAGACCTCCAATTTTGAAGTCAGAAGAGAATTGTCTTTGAAACCTTCTAACACTTAAATTTGCTTTATAGAAATAGGATTGTCTATGAGCTTCAGTCCCCTGATTGCTAAAGCGACAATAATAGTACCTATCTCAAACTTTTATTGTGAAGATCAAATGATTATACTTTATCTTACATTAATAAGACTAAATAACATGCAAAAGTCTTACTAATGTCAGATAAAGAACAAAGATCATTAGCTGATGTACTGGCAAAATTTGGGGTAATGGTGGTATTGAATTTTGTATTAATATTTTATCCAATTGTACTGAATATTGAGTATTTTAAAATGGTATGGCATAGTATACATGGATTCCTGAAGGACACTCAAAAAAGAAATGTGCCCCCAACACAAAATACCTAAAACTTTGGGAACATCTATACTTAGGGGGAAGGAAGATGACAAACAACAAAGATCTTCAAGAAGAAGTAAAGTGAAGAGAACCAGAAAAGAATATCCAGTAAGAAGGGACTGACTGACAGAATGGTCAAGATGGAGAAGACCTTCAGAAAAGACCATTAGATTTGGGAATTGAAAGGTTTCATTGGTGATGGTTGAGAAGGCAATTTCAGTAGATTCGTAGAGTTTTACACTAGGTTACAAGGGATCTAGGAGTCAGTAGATGGTGAAGAAATGGGAATAGCCAGTGTATGTTTCTTTTTCTAGAAGATTAGAAATTAAATGGAATATTAAGAATTTGATAAATTGAGGCTAACAGAGTTTAATGGAGAATTTTTTAAAGTAGTAAATAAGTATGCTTTTAGAAGAAGAATCAGTGAGATCAGGGTCACAAGAGAATGAAATGATTTTTACAAGCAAAAGGGTCACCTCATCTGTGATAGTAGAGTTGAGGAGAAGATGGTCAGAGAAGTGGGGAAATAGATGGATGAAACACTCATAGCTGTTATCCTATATCTTCTTAGTGAAGATTGGAAATTAGGCCATCTGAAGGAGGAGAGGTAGGATTGGAGTATGGGATTTGAGGGTAGAGAAACTTTGAAATAACCACTGCATCCATCTAATTGGGAGGCAAAAATAAATGAAAGGGTTTACTGGGCAGCTTTAAAGTTAGATAACATCTAAATAAATACAGAAGTTCAGGGACTCAGTCTATATGGATTGCACTCAATCTTCATAGATTAATGTAGTAACATTTAGTAGATTCAATCCTTCAGTGAATGGGCCTTTTGTTTATTCATGATTTACCAGAAAGATGAGAAGAGAGGTAAAATAATTCAGTAAAGAAGTTTCATATTAAGTTCATATGTACTTTAATATTTGGTGACATCAAGGCAAAGATGAAAAAAAATAGAAGGGGATGGCAAAAATGTTTGAAAACAGCATTCAGGTATCAGAAATGAAAAAGACCAAAGTCTTATAGATTATATAGAACCTAATGATATGTTATGAATATTCCTTCGAGATTCAGTAGTTTTAAATATAAGGAACACATCACACACTCATTCACTCACACACACCCAAAAGATGTGATTATATTTAACAGATGAGAAATCACTTGGTACAGATATTGGTATAACCCACATGTAGTCAAATATGGCAGAACAGAGATAAAATTGGTAACAAACTATAAGAAAAAATAAAGTTCTTCTGGTTCTTCTCCTTTCACTATGAGAAGAACATTTTACAAAGTAACCAATACACTGTGGTAAAATAGAATGTAATGGATTTCCCTACTAGCAGCAATGCAATGACCCAGGACAATTCTGAGGGACTTACGGAAAAGAACGCTACCCACATTCAGAGGAAGAACTACAGCAATGGAAACACAGAAGAAAAGCAACTGCTTGAACACAGAGGTTGAGGCAGACATGATTAGGGATGTAGACTAGAAGCTACCTCACCAATGCAATTATCAACAATTTGGAAATAGGTCTTGATCAATGACACATGTTAAAACCAGTGGAAATGTGCATCGGCCATGGGTGGGGGAGTGCGGGGGGTGAAGGGGAAAGTAAGAACATGAATCATGTAACCATGAAAACTTTTCTAAAAAATAAAAATTATTTTAAAAAATTAAAGAAAAGAAAAAAGGAAAATGAGAAATTATAAAGCAAATGAGAAACTGTAGCTAAGGAACTTAAATTATTTAGTTGGTTAAATACTGGAACAGAGATGGGTTGTGTTTAGTTTGCCCTATACTGCTGTCGTAAGACAGCCATATCTTGTTTTATATATGCATTTTCTTATTCTTTTTCATATTCTGATTTGACAGGTATTAGGTAACATTATTTTTGTAAGACCTTGCTTTATTGATTGATATTCAAGAAAAAAATTTCCATTACTTTAAGCTGCAGTGCAATAAAGATCAATTAACATTCAGAAAGTGAAAAAAATTAATCAAATACATCAAAATAGCTTTGGAAAATTTAAAGATTAGTAATGGAAAGCATGAATCTGAAGCTGATGATCTGGTTAAATCATATAAGTTTAAAGACATTACATTTAGGAAAAATAATAAGTTTAATGTTCTTCAAAGGAATACATTACTAGAAAATATAATTCAGTGTGTGAACATGTCTTATTGAACAGAAACAATGAAAGCTTTTTAAATTATTTTCATTCATTAGAATCCCTACTAGGCCTTTGAAGAACTAAATTTGCCATGGATGGCTAGTAGAAAAAATTGTTAAAATATTAAATTTATTTAAGAAGGATTCAAGATTTGGTAGATAATAATAAAAAAACCAATCAGTGTACCAATCCTTGCAACTACATTAAAAAAAGATAGCACTTGTAATCACTAATGTTGAAGCTAAACAAGGTTTTAGTTTAACTAATTTGTACAAGGGTGAGAAATAGTTTAATAATAGATCACATATCAGATTCTTTATCAGTAAATTTGGGAACAGAGTTAATAGATTGGGGTACGATTCCATTTGCTAAATCATGGTTGAGTCACAATGAAAAATAGAAGAATTCAACAAAAGTGCTCTTTGGTAATCAATTGGCTATGTGGAATTTATAAGAAAGAATATGTACATTTTATTATTTATAAGTTGTATATATCATGCTTATATTAATACAATTTGTAATAAACTTATGTATGTTTTTGTATACATACAGATTCCCCCCACCCCAAGAGTTGATTGTTAAACATTTATCATCATACATGTGTACAAACATTTGTACACACACGAAAACTAAACAATAAACTAGATAAAAATATCCTGCGCTTTGGTTAGATATTTTGTGCACTAAAAGAAAATATAGACAGTAGTGAGAACAATAAAGTATCATTGAGTTGTGATCCGGATTGTGATGGGAGATAACTACAGTGATGCAATCACAGATCCATCCCATTGCCTTAAAAATATCTAACTATACACAATAACTTTAATTAAAATTTAAAATATGTCCCTGACTAATAAGGAAGGGCAGCTAGGTTGCTCAATGGGTAGAATGCTCAGCCAGGAATAAGGAAGACCTGATTTCAAATGTGTTTTAGATACTTTCTAGTATTGTGATCCTGGGCAAGTCATTTAACCTTATTTGCCTCAGTTTCCTCATTTGTAAATGCACTGGACAAGGGGAAAGCAAACGACTACAGTATCTTTGCCAAGGAAAGCCCACATGGGGTCACAGAGAATGGGATATGACTAAAACAACTAAACAACAACAAACTAAAGACCTAAAGTGCTATATTGTCATTTATTCTACTTATTAAAAGTGGAATTTTTGTGAGCTAATAATACTTTACTAACTGTTGCAATAGCTTTATTTGAAACTATAAACCTTACTTTCTTGTTAATATGATAAATTTTGATATAATCTCTTTAATTCCTAGTATCTCCTACAACTGTTGCTTAAAGACAAAAAAAAGGTTAGGATTAAAAGAGATTCTAGGCTAGAAATTGTTGCCATTTTGGACCATAAAGCAAAACATTTAGAGGAAGTGTTTTAATATAAAATATAAGTGACCTTTCTTTGTTGAGAGAGAAATTTGGCTTAGTGAATGTGAACTGGCCTTGGAATCAGGAAGACCTGAATGCAAGTCTTGCTTCCATCATATGCTAGCTCTATGCTAGCTCGGTTCTTCAATTAACTGTCTCATATTCTAAATTATAGAAAAACAGCTAATAGACCTAAGTTCATGGAATTTAATGTTTTTATTATTTATATGCTTTTTAAATTATTACCATTGTTTCTCTTAACTGATAAAATTGCTCTGGATGCTACCACCCACAACAAAGCCACCACTTTTCCTCTTTATATGAACAAAATCCTGTAGATCCAATTACTAGCCTCTGATGTATGCTACTGTTATGACCTTGGAAATGTCACTTAACATCCATGCATTTCTGTTTCTTCCTCTGAAAAATATGAGATTTGGATTAGCTGATCTCTGAAGTCTCTTCCAATTCAACAGACTCCATGATCCCAGAATACTAGCAGTCAGCCTCTAAAACTTACCCCAATTTCCTTGTAGTCTTTCTTAAGTTCATCTCTGGATGTTTATATCCTAGATGGAAATTGGGTAAATTTTAGAGACTCATTGCTGGTATTCTGGGATCCTAGAGTCTGAAAACACATTGGCTATGTGTAAAAAGTAAATCAGTTTCCTTCTTTTACTTTTTACTCATGACCTATGTGTTTTAAACCTCAGATATGTTTTGTTGTTGTTCTTGTTCTAGACTTAGCACTGTTTGACTAGATTTTATTTATCTTTTTGATGAGGATAGGATGGGTAAAAGAATCCCAGAGTAGTTTCGGTAAAAATCACTTCTTAGAATTTCCCAACAGTAGTACTGTCCCTTGAATCCCTTAAGTATTAATGTCACTGACCTTTGGAATGAAGCAAAAGTACCCTCCTCTCAATGCTATTCAGAGATGGAATGAATTGTTTTCAGTGAAGTGATATTCTTGCCCCTCTACTATTCTTTCTCATCCTTTTGATGATAGCACTGACTAAATCTTTGATTCCATGGAATCTTCTGTTAGCAGTGAACTGCTTTACGATGTTTTTCAGATAGAAGGAACAAAAGAACTTTAGTTTCATTATTTTCCAAGTTTTATAACTTCTATAGACACTTGGATTGCCACTATTCTTTTGAATATTTACCTTACAATTTTAGAGTCACTGCAATATTCACCTTCATTTGCTATTGTAATAAAGCCCTAAAAAGTGACAGAATTCCCCTGTTAAACCTATTAAAAATGCTAAGCCTATTGCCTATTTAAAGTATGTGGAATACTTTTAGTAAAGAAAATCCCAAGATCAGACTCGGGCTTGTGGGGGCGTTCAGATAAATTCATTCCAAATGTACATCCTGTTTCTCAGAGTTAAGAGCAGCAGAAATATTCATGCTAATGTTAGTCTGCCTGCCGGCTTTTATAGAACTTCTTATTTTGAAAAAAAAAAATTAAAGGAGCCAATAGCAAAGGGTAGAAGAAAAACAAAATGCTACTTTTAAAGAGTTTTCCCCAAAATTGTGCCTGAAATATGAAGCCGAATTGTTCCCAAAAGTGTTTGTTCCTTGAAAATAATTTATGCTATTATTGATCAAATATTTATTTTTTTTAAAGAATTTTTTTTAACCCTTGTACTTCGGTGTATTATCTCATAGGTGGAAGATTGGTAAGGGTGGGCAATGGGGGTCAAGTGACTTGCCCAGGGTCACACAGCTGGGAAGTGGCTGAGGCCGGGTTTGAACCTAGGACCTCCTGTCTCTAGGCCTGACTCTCACTACACTGAGCTACCCAGCTGCCCCCTGATCAAATATTTATTGAGTGAGGAGCCATGTGTTATATGGGATAGAGCTAGCTTCAAAGTCAAGAAGGTCTTGGTTCAAATCATTCCTCTAACGCATACTGATGATCATGTCTACTTGAGCAAATAACTTGGTCTCTACATTTCCCAGGAACTCTCTAATCCATAGTTGCAGAACTTCATTGTCGGGCAGTGCTTTTTCAACCATAGTTCCTTATTACAATAAATTACAGATAAAGATAGATACATAGATAGATATATACATATATACAGAAATGCATGTATTTTATATACACATATATACTCAAAAGCAAATGTATCATACAGAGAGCCCCTATTATGTTTATGGGGTCTTTTGCTCATGAGGAAATATTATGTTACTTTAATATCCCCCTAGAAGTAGATAAAAAAGTCAATGAGCTCAAATGAAAAGAAAAGAAAAGAGTCTTTATAAGGCATCATATTAACTGCTGATTTATTTTGCTTCATTTCATACTCTAATACATTAAGGATCTGAAATTTCATTGATGTGAGTACTCCCTACACCAAAGCATATTGCAACTCCTCTATAACTTAATGGATCATCTTTGAGGATTTCTATGGTTAAAAAATCCCCTATGAAAGCCACCTGGTATTATATAGTAAAAAGAAATAAAGTCCCTTTAAAGCCTTTTCCCTGTATCATGTGTACATAAAATTGTGATCATTATTCTTTAAGAGGGTTTTTTATCTCCTGGGACATTAGAAATTTTAGCAAAATTGGAGAAAAATTACTCAGTGCATTGATTTACAATTTAGTGACAAGTGGTTTCTGTTGTATTTATGGAGAATATAACACTGGTAAAGTAAGGATAAGAAATATGTTCACAAATAAATTTTGTTGAGTACCATGTTAATGACAAGATATTTAAAGTGTAGAGAATGAAAATATCAGTGCAGTCTTTCATGCTACCCAGAAAAAGTCATGAAACCTGTACATTAAGATTAGAAGAAATAATTACTTTCCTTAGAAGAAAAGGAGCAAAATTCTTTGTTAAATTTAAGAATGTAATTATTGCATGTGGGTACAATTAAAATAAAATGAAATAGTATTCACTGTAGAAGGATACTTGATAAATAGCTTGAGAGACTTAACCAAAGTATTTTAATTATTAGAAGGATAAATAGTAAACACTACTTCCAACATGAAATTAATTCTTTTGAAGTATAATTGGCTGCCATCACAATCCTTTCTTGAAAACTTTCTTATTTATATTAAATTCTGTTTAAAAAAAGAGCTAAAATATTTTATAAAGGTACTACAAAGGTGAGAATAATCTCCTATTTTTGACCCTTTGAGCCAGGAGGGATAGCTAAAGGATATTGTCTCTAGATTTTCCCCAACCGGAACTCTTTTTTTTCCCTTGGTTTATTTTGCACATTTGTCAAACAAATTCCTACATATTCCTAATCTTAACGTTGGCAGGATCACAGTAGTTTTCCCTGGGTTCTCATATGACCAGATCGCAAAAAAAGGGATCTTGTATAGTTCCTTAGTGGCAGAGTGAAAGGATAAACTCTCTCAAGCAGGACCTTTTCCCTTGCCTATATATAGTTGCTATCCAGTTTCCTAATATCACCATTTCAATTTCTTTAACAATAGAGACTGGAATTTCATTCCTGTTCCTATACTTCCTAGTTTCTAAATTGTTAGCTACCTTAGAATGCTACCAATGATGGCTTTCCACATGAAGGAGGTTCCAGGTTAAGATGGCAGCAGAGTAAAAATCAGCGCTTAACCTCTCCTAACTGAAACATACAGTACTTCTCAAGGGGACATAAAAACAAATCCAGACTAACGGAGGGACCCCACAACAGGGCGCAGCGTGGAAGGTACGTGGAATCAGGGCATTTCCATGCTATAAAGGGGTGAAACAACTCTCACTAAATCACAGGCTGAGCAATCACCCCCCTGCCCACACACACACACACACACACACACACACACACACACACACACACACACACACCTCNCCACACACACACACACACACACACACACACACACACACACACACACACACCACCTACAATGCCAAAGCAAGCTCAAAAGAAATAGAGCAAGTTTGGGGCACCCATTGAGTCATTGGCAGCTCCAGGGCCTGTTCATGAGAGCAGCAAGACTTAGGACCCCAAAAGGCTAAAGAACACACACGGACTTTGAGCCAGAAACGGAGCACAGGCGTGGGCAGAGGCAGACACAGGCATGAGCAAAGGCTCTGAAACCCTGAGTGGGGAACCAGGGCAGATGGGTATACGACTGTGGAAGCAGTGCCCTGAGACTTGTAAAGGAGCCTCCTGCAGAGGATCAAGCAAGGGGGTCCACCAGGGGGCTTGATCTTGAAAACAACTAGACCTGAGACCACAGGAGCCGAAAGAGAGCAGACAGACCCTGAGTGCAGACAGACCCTGAGCGGGAGGATAAAGCTGAGAACAGGGTGGGCTAACGATGGCTACCCAGAATCAGGAAGTTCAGAAGAAAAAGATTAACAACAACAAGAAGAAATCTTTAACACTCGACAACTTTTACACAGAGAAAATCCAGACAACTGAGCAAACAGAAGAGGAGAAAAAACAAGCAATCACGTCCGGACCCTCCCAAAATAATGAATACTAGTCACAAGCTCTTGAAGAGTTCAAATCTGAGATGACAAGAAAGTTGGAAATGATTTGGCTAGAGAAATGGGAAATAGCTCAAAAAGAAATCAGGCAAGAAAATAACAGTTTAAAATGTAGAATTTCACAATTGGAAAGTGAGGCAAGTCAACTGAAGACCAGAAATGACCAGATTGAAAAGGAAAACCAGTCCCTAAAGGCTAGAATTGAGCAATTAGAAGCTAATGATCTCTCAAGACAGCAAGAACAAATAAAACAAAGTCAAAAGACTGAAAAAATAGAAGGAAACATGAAATATCTCAATGAGAAAGTGACAGACCAAGAAAACTGGTCTAGAAGAGACAATTTGAAAATCATTGGTCTCCCTGAAAAAGCAGAAATTAATAGATATTTGGACTCCATACTAAAGGAAATTATTCAGCAAAATTGCCCTGAAGTTCTACAACAAGAGGGCAAAGTAGACATTGAAAGGATCCATAGATTACCCTCTACACCAGACCCAGAAAAGAAAATGCCCAGGAATATAATAGCCAAATTCAAGAGCGTCCAAGTAAAAGAAAAAAATCTTACAAGAAGCCAGAAAGAGACAATTCAGATATCAAGGAGCACCAAACAGGATCACACAGGATCTGGCAGCCTCCACGCTAAAAGACCGCAAGGCTTGGAATATGATATTCAGAAAGGCAGGAGAGCTGGGCCTTCAACCACAGATCAACTAACCATCAAAATTGACTATATACTTCCAGGGGAAAGTATGGGCATTCAACAAAATTGAAGATTTCCAAGTATTTGCACAGAAAAGACCAGGACTAAATGGAAAGTTTGATATCCAACCACAAAAATCGAGAGAAACACGAAAAGATAAATAAGAAACAGAGAGGAAAGAAAGAATGCTACCAATGATAAATAAAAAGGTAGACTCCTTTGAGAGAATAGCCATCTTTTTACTGTTGATTGAAATTGTTAAAGATACGAGGACCTAGATTGAGAGATGTTGAAAGCTCTGACAAGTCAACTAGTCAAAATCTATTATTATGAATTGGTCTGTTTTTTCCTTATAAAATTTCGGTATTAGGATTTTAGGAATTGTTGCCTAGGAGCTAATGAAATGTAAATCTGCAAAGTTAACTTGGGAAATATGGAATAAGAATTCCAATAGATTTTGCAGCATTGTCAACCCCAGTGTTCTTTAATTTAGGAGCCTAAATAGTTTGGTTTAGCATTCAAACTGATAGAGATGAGGCAAAGAATAGAAACAGGGAATTAGTGTGTTTTACAACCAACTCAATAAATGTCAGTCTTTGCACAATAAGGTTCTTCTTTGATTGCTCATTTGATCCCTTAAGGCAAAAATTGATCTCTAAGGCAAAAATAGGAAAGATGAATTGGTGCAAAAATGCAAGAGATTAAAAAATTGATCATTCTTAGTTCTATTCATTCCCCATGGGTTACCTATTAATTTATTGCTATTAGGTTTTTGTAGAATGCTGGCAACTTTGTGCCATTATTTCATTTTTTTCTTTTATGTACTAACAGTAAAATTCCTTAGAAAGCTGAAAGAAGGGAATGTGTTTATTTCAGAGATAATAGGATGGATCAGGGATGAAGCAATATATGTCCTTTCTTTCCTGAAAGCTGAGCTGAAAGAGAATCTAGGTGAAAGAGTAGTATCAAATGGAGTAGGCAAGTCATGGGGTTTACAGGAGAAAAGAATATAGGTCTCAAAAGAGAAAAACAGCTCAGGATTAAATATTTCCAGGGATCATTGACCCCAGTAGAAGCCTGCCTATTTCCCTCATAAGTACCTGATCTTCCTTATATCTTCAGATAAAATATTTGACTGAAAGAGTTGATATTTCTGTTTAAACTCTGGTTAAAATCAATTTATTGGCTTTAGTTCATTTCAATAAACATTTAGATGTCTACTACATGTAAGGTACTTTGCCCGACAGAAATTAAAAAACAAAAGAGTCCCAACCTTCAAAGAATTTACATTTTATTGAATTATTTGACACTTAAGACTTACAACTAGGATAATGAGTAAAAGCTTTGAGAGATGAGGCTTGAAGAAATGAAGGATTCTAAGTGACCAAGGTGAAAAGGAAAGTGCATTCCAAGTGTGAAGGCAGAATAAGATTGGGTGGGTACAGTTTCTGCAAAGGAAGAGGGGTGAGATGTGAGTGTCTGAAAAATAGCAAGTAGGCTTATTTAGCTAGAACATGGAATGTGAAGGGAAATACTTTGGGAAAAGTTTAGAGGCAGAAATCAGTTCTTAAATGTCAAGAAAAAGGGAAAATGCCACTATAAAAGATTTTTAAGAAACACAGTGAAATGATTAGACTTGTATTTTAGGCAAATTATTTTGGCTACTGAATTAAACATTAATTAGTGAGGAAATAATCTAAAAAGACATAAACTATTTTTTAGACTTTTGCAGTTATTTGGTCGAGAGATTACAAGGTACTGAACTAGAGCTATGACCCCTTATAAAGAAAGAAAAGATGGATGTTTGAGGCATGTTGTGGAGCTCAAATCAACACAGGGTGACAACTGATTGAATTGAGACAAAGGGAACAGTATGATGAAAATGACAAAGGCAAAGATGACATCAAGGTGGGGAATCTAGGTAGCTATGTAACATCCTCAAAATGTACTATAAAGTTTCAGAGAACAATTGAATTCTCTGTTTAATAGTGAAGTTTGAGAATTCCATAGAATATTGAGATGAAGATATAAAGCAGCCAGCTGACGGTACATGATTAGAATTCAAAAATTAGTCCTGAAATATATGGATTTTGAAATCATCTGCATAGAGTTAAGTGAACCCCATGGATGATGATGAGATCAACAAGAAAAAAGAGAAAAATGCCTTGGGAGATATCCAGTTAAGAGGTAGAATATGGATGGTAATCCAGGAAAGAAAACTGAGAAGGGATTATCAGAATGGGAAGAAAAAAAGAAAGTTAATTTGCAGATTAACTCCTAAGAAAGATGGCTGTCTGGACGGGCCATCTACATCCCAATTAGCTAATACTCAAGGAAGATTATGAAGTTCACACCAAAACAAACCGAATCATGATCAAGAAATCTACAGTGAATATAAAAGCCCAGAGACAATAGAAAAGGGCATCCATTGTCAAAGTCAGTACCATTGCTCTTCCCTGGCCAAGAGACAGACCAAATATATGTGTTGCCTGCAGAGCTCTTTTCAGAGGCAGTAAAAGGAAGAGACTCCCCTGAGAAAGCCTCGAGGTGGGTAGAGAGTCCCAGCATAGGGCCATGAAACCCTGGGGAGCAGTAGTGGGGAATGGCTAGAGACCAAAATGGTACCTTAGCTCTCAGACTAGGATAGCACAGGTCTGGGAATAGGCACTAGAAAATATTGGAGTAATTAAGTAGAGACTGAAGAAGAAAGAAGGAGTTAAAGTAATTAAGGAATAAATAGCTAGAGGAGTTTGAAAAATGAATGAATCAAAGGCTTGAACAGGAGAGAGGGCGTTAAATAGGGTCATTGGCTACCTATTCATTATAGACTGCAGCAAAGACAAAAATAATGTGAAATGTTATGGAGCAGTTTTAAGGAATGATCTAGAGAAAATAAGGAATTCACAGTAGATGGTCTCTAGTAAGTAAGGCAGGAGACAAGGTCTTCCACTGAGAAGTATAAACAGTATACTTATCATTTAGACAGCTTTAGAATAGAAGAGAGAGTTCAGAATATCTGCAGTGGAAAATATGATGGAGAATAAATCAAGAAATAATAAAAGAATTTTCGTGTGATACTGAGGTCCCATTTAAGATTAGATTACATAATTCTATAGTAGATTCAATCAACACAGTTGTGTGACTCTCATCATCAGTGTTTGGCAGCATATCAGTAGTGAGAGTAAAGGTAGCTGGTGGGAATAACCCAGTGATAGGGTTTGTCAAAGGTCTGGTGATTTGAAAGGTGATTGGAAAAAGTTGAAGGGCATATAGCATAGCAAATCCAGTGAAAGAAGGAAAGCAAGGAAAGAGAAGGAATGATGGATAGGGAAAAGAGGAATGAGAAACAGGAATCATGACTCCAGATGAATTATATTTGGCAGAGTGAGGCAGATAAGGTTAAGTATCACTTCCTTTTAACTTTCAAATCGGTGAGCTGTATTTTCATTTCTCCAGCTACTTACTATACTTATGCAGTTGAATATTTTACCTAATCCCAATCTCAGTGTGTCAAAAACCAAACTTCATACCTTTTCTCCCAAGACTTCCAATGCCTTCCAATTTATGTTCCTTGTTCCTTCCTACTCATCTAATTATCAATGACTTTTATTGTTCTTTTGTTTTCAATATAATCTCTCACCAGGTCTTGTCAATTATTCTATCAAAATGTTCCTCAAACTTATATCTTCATGATTTCTCCCATATCCGTAATCCAAGGGTTCTTAATCTTTTGTGTGTCATGGATCTCTTTGTCAACCTGGTGATGTCCATGTGTCCCTTCTAAGAATAATTTATCAAATATGTAAAATACATAATATTACAAAGGAAACTATGTTGGATTACAGTTATTAAAATTTATTTTTAAGTTCTTGGATGTCAGGCCAAATGTTAGTTATTAAACTTGGTTCCCTGAAATAGGTTTAAATACTTCTTCCAATGGAGGAAAATAATAAAAGGAAGTTGGGGCAAAGGTGAGGCATGGAAAGGTATCTGTCTTGAAGGCATGATGGAAAAGCCCAAAGCAGTGTTATCACACAGTTATAGGATTCTTTTTAAAATTAATAATGAAATTCCTTATCCAGATCTGTGACCTAGAAATTATCACTTGATTTCTGCTAAATATTACTCAGGAAAACTACTTGGTAAGAATTTTTTTTAATTGAAAATTTTTTTTAATTGTGAAGATTGAAGGAAACAGAGGGGAACCTTTCCTTGTAATGTGTTTTTTTTTTTATCAAATATTTGAGTTCAGTTATTGAAAGGAACTCCAAGTGGGAAGCATCATCACCTGCTCCTCTTCATAAAATCTGAGAACTGTCATTTACTCCTGAGATATGAAATGACTTGCCCAAGACTATGTATTACAACCAGTATGTTCCAGCAATAGAACCGGAACCCAGCCAACTGTCTATCCTTTATGCCACTTTGCTTTTTCTATGCTTCCTTTGGTTCTTCATAATTAAATTAGTAAATGTGGGTGGAACCATTATAGCTTTTATAGTTCAAGATAGTTCTTTTGCATGGAATGATTTGGAGAAATTAATCATGAAACCAGGATCTGTCTAGAATTTGAAGAGCTGTTATGTGAAAGAAGGAAGAGACTTATTCTATTTAGACTTAAAGGGCAAAGCCAGGAGCAATGGACAAAAATTGCAAAAAAGCATATGTAAGATGAATATCCAGAAAAATTTCTTAACTCTTAGAAATGTCTACATGTTCATCTCAATTAAGAACTTCATGCAAATTCTAAATGATGGGCCTATATATTATATTGGCTTCTAAAGTTCCTTTCACCTCTAAAATTCTGTGACTCTTAGACCCCTTCAGTCTTAAATAGTTTTGACTTGTTCATGATCACATGTTAGTAATATCAATAATAACAATGCTAACTAATATTTGTATAGCATTTTAAGGTTCACAAAACTCTTTTTTATATTTAATTTTTTTAAAATTTATTTACATGTAGAAACAATTTTTGACAATTGTTATTAGATATTTCCCATTCAGATTCTTTTCTTCCCTACCTCCCCTCCCTACTTCCTGAGTTGGTAAATAGTCTGATGTAGATTTAACCAGTGCTGTCGCGCAATACATATTTCAATATTCCTCATGCCACAAAAGAAGACACATTCCATATACAATAAAAATGCGTGAGGAAATAAAGTGAAAAATGGCATGCTTTGATCTGCAATCAGACTCCTTATAATTCTTTCTTTGACTGTAGACAGCATTTTTCATCATGAGCCCCTTGGAGTCATCTTGGAACCAAACTTACATTGCCAATAATAGATTAGTGCTTCACTGTTGATTATCGTTCAGACTTCTGATATTGTGTACAGTGTTCTTCTGGCTCTGCTCACTTCACTTTGCATCAGTTCGTATAAGTCTTTACAGGGGTTTTTTAAACTCATCCTATTCCTCTTTCTTATGGCACAGTGTATTCCATTACAACAGTACACTATACATGTCAACCATTCCTTGATTAATGGACATCCCCATAGTTTCCAATTCTTTGCCACTACAAAAGAGCTGACAAAATATTTTTGTACGAGTAGGTCCTTTTCTCCTATCCCTGATCTCTTTGGGATATAGATCCAATAGCTGTACTGCTAGATCATAGAGTATACAAAGTGTTATGGCCATATACACATATTCACATATTTCTTTCCAGAATGGCTTTATCAGTTCATGGTTCAACCAACAATGTATTATTGTCCCATTTTCCCCACATTTATCATTTTCCTTTTTGCTCATAGTAACCAATCTGTTAGGTGTGAGGTGGTATCTCAGAGTTGTTTTAACTTGCATTTCTCTAATCAGTTGTGATTTGGAGCATTTTTTCATATGACCATAAATAGTTTCAATTTCTTCATCTGAGAACTGCCTGTTCATAACCTTTGACCATTTATCAACTGGGGTTTACTTATATATGTTATCTCATATGTTCCTCACAATAGTCTTGGGAGGTAGGTCCTATTTTGATCCCCATTTTATATAAGTGGAACCCAAGGCTGATAGTTTAAATGACTTGCCTAAAGTCACCCAATTAGGAAGAATCTGAGCAGAATGCCGAGTGAACCACCTAACAGCCTCTGCAATCATTATTTCTCAGAGGAAGGATTTAAAATCCGTCTTTCTTACTCCAAGCTCCACCCCAACTGCTTTGCAACTCTGCCAGCATCCTATTTCATATTTCAATTAATTAATTTCATAATTTCAATTAATACCTAAATATACATTGTCAACAACTGTCATCAAGCAACTATTAAGTTTACTGTGTGCCAGACACTGGTCTAAGTACTAAGATAGAAAAACAAATATAGAGCCCTGTCCTGAAGAATCTCACATTCTAAAAGGGGAGACAAAATGCAAACATTTTTGTAAATTAATAGGTTTATTCAGAGTAGGTAGAAGATAGACGTTAATCTCAGGGAAATGTGACTAGAAGACGAGAAAAAATGTTTTGTAGAAGATGTGATTTAAGTTGTATCTTGAAAGAAAAATGGGCAAGTGCAAAGAGGGAAAATATTTCAAGTATTTAAATTGTCTAAATGATGCCATAACTTAATCTGGACTATCTCTACATGATATAACTGGTTGGAAAGTAGATGAGAAGGGAAAGAACCTGTTGTTTTTGTCAGTGAAACATTAATAAAACAGTCTAACTTTTTGGACTAAATATTGACCAGTTATTTTAACATCATTTAGCTATAAAATAAATATAATTCTTTCTATTTTTATAAATGTATTAAAATAATTTATTGGAGCTATGACTACTACATTTTCCTAGTTTTCAAAAAAATTCCTATTCAGTATCAGTCTTTCATTGAGCCTATGATACAAGCAGAAAATCTACTCTAACCATATCTTTTCCACTTCTAATTGATTTCCATTAGTATATCTATTTTTATAATGAGAATATTAAAATTACTATGGTTTGTGCTTGCCGAGATTAGTTTTCTTTTAGAATTAGAAAGAAAGAACAATTTCTTAAGTTTTCCAAAATCCTATTCCCTATAGGATGCAATATTGAAATCTGAGGTATCCATTTCTTTGCAAGGGGATATTTTTCAGCTGTCGTTTCAGATGGGCCCAGTTGTGCTTTTAATTCACCATCATGTGACATAAGAGGAAAATATTTTATCTTGATAATAAGAAAATGAACATTCATCAGAAAAAATGAATCTGAATCCTTGTCTTCTGTGAATGGAGGAAATAGCATTAGGCACATTTGGGCCTTGAATACTCTTTTTTTTCAGTCTGGAAACAATTTCAGAAAGATACCAGTGCCAGGGTATAAGGCTTCTGTGTAATATACTAAAAAGTTTTCCTTCTTATCCCTCACAGGTGATTTTATATCCAACTTCCAACAGCTCAAAGACAGCTGAATTGCACCGAATGGTCGTTCCAAAAAATAGCCAAGATTCTGATCTGAAAATCAAATTGGCCGTGAGAATGGATAAACCACCACATATGAAGCATAGTGGGTGAGTGTTTAATTTGAAAGCTTTGGTAATGTCAATATTTTAATGAGGAACTTAGTTTTATATATTTATTTATTTTAGATGTTGTTGATGATGTTTGGTTATGGAAATGTGTAGCTGAACAAGATTGATTACGGAGATATTTTCTCCTTTACATGTATTTAGATTCTTTCATCCTTTTTCCTTAAAAAAACAATCACCAGTCTTTTATCTGGTTAGGAGCAGATTTTCCAGCAGGTTCAGCTTTTTAACGTGGTAAAATATTTTTCTTCAGATTCCTGAAACTTTACTATCCACATCCCACAATAGAGTACATTGATATGACAAATTATTCATGTCACTGTATATTTCCTTAAAAATAAGTTCACAGAAACATAAATCAATTAATAAATGTTACATAGCTGGCACTTTAATGGTCTCCCAAGATGGTCATACCTCAGCTATATGTATTAGGAGACAGAGATAGAGAGGTAGAGTGTTCTCTGGATTTGTCTTCTTTATTTGTCTTCCTGATAAATAAAATTTAATTTCAGTGTTTCCAAAGAGACTTTTAATAACTCTTGGGTAAAAAATTATACTAAAATAATTTTAAATGTCCATGTCTTCCTAAACAGAAGATGTTGAATATGATTTAATCCTTCTTCTTTGTTTAGTTTCTTCAAAGAACAAACTATCAAGTAATTGAAATTTCTAATCTTCTCTGGTTCTGTTGAAGGTATACCACCCTTCTCATCTCTGAAGTCTGTAACCTTTTCATCATCTTCAACTCCTAACTCTTTCTTATCCTAAATATTCAATATATATTTACCAAATCTTTGTCTTTTCTACCTAAAAAAAAAATCTTACCCTTTTTTTTCCACTCATGCAGCTACCACATTAGTTCAGGCCTCTTAAGCTTTTGCATAGATTATTGTAATGTGTAACCCTATATTGTCCCCTTGCTTTGGTTCCCGGCCATCCTACGCAGTACTATCAAAGTAATTTTCCTTAAGTATAGATCTGACCATGTCACTACACTATTCAAATCAACTCCAGTGGCTTCTTGCTGTTCCGAGAGCAAACATGAAATCTTCTCTTTAGCTTCTGAGGCATTACACAACCTAGTTCAAACATATCCTTCTCATCTTACTGGACGTTACTCTTTCCCGGTCATCCTCTGCAATCCAGCCAAAGTGACTTTCTTTTTGTTCCTCACACCTGACAGGCCATCCCACAAGCTGGGAGTACATTCACTCCTTACTTAGTCTTTCTCTCTTTAAAATGTAAATCAGGTGTAAGTCTCTGCATGAAGCTTTTCCCAGTCTTCACCTCACCACCAACTACTAATACCCCATCTCCCCAGCTACTTTGTATTTAACAATTTCATATAAATTTGTCTGTTTTAATTATTTTCAATATACATATAAACACATATGTTTATATATCTTATAACCACCTTCATTATAATGTGAACTTCCTATGAGCTGGGATTGTTTAATTCTTTGTTCTAGCATCCTCAGTGCTTAGCTTAGCACAGTATCTGACATACAGTAGGTGCTTAATAAGTGCTTTTTTGATTGATCTGTCTTAAAAAAGACTTGAGCATTTAGTGGACGGCAAGCTGAATATGAATCAACAATTTGATAAAGCAGCCTAAATAGCTCATCTTAACCTTCATCAAGAAGGTTGAAAGTTGAAGGGCAGCTAGGTGGCTCTGTGAATAGATAGCCAGATCTGAAGGCAGGAGATTCTAGGTTTTAATCTGGCCTCCCATGCCTCCTAACTGTCTGTCTGGTTGTCTGTCTGGTTGTCTGGCTATCTACTTATCTATCTATGTATCTATGTATCTATGTATCTATGTATCTATGTATCTATGTATCTATCCATCCATCCATCCATCCATCCATCCATCCATCTATCCATCTATCCATCTATCCATCCATCCATCTATCTATCTATCTATCTATCTATATCTATCTATCTATCTATCTATCTATCTATCTATCTATCTATCTGTCTGTCTGTCTGTCTGTCTAAGTATCTTAATATCTACTTAAACTGAAATCATGATACTTTATGATCTAATAAAAGCATTTGCATTGTATGCTTTTGTAAAGGGTTTTTTCCCTGCAAAATCTGTCAAGACAGTATGTGGTAGTGGAAAGGTCATGGAGTCAGAAAATCCTGATCCGATGATGCCTACTAGCTCTATGACCCTATGCAATGAAATGCTCTGAGCCTTGATTTCCTAATTAATAGAAGTAGTAAGGTTATTATAAGTTTTATATAAATGTGATTTATTATTGATATTTTATTTTGTGGTGGCAGTGGTGATGATAACATTGAAGAGTCCTGGCTCCAATACTAGATTATTCACCAAGAAATTTCTACTTAAATGTACTGATGACTTAAAGTTTTATTTAGGTTAAGTGACTTGTGCAAATCTCAAGCTTTATTCAGTGACATATACAAACATTATAACCAAGTTTTCCTCCTGACAGTTCAAATATATAAATTTTTTTCATTACAATATTCTGTGACTTTGTGCTGTGCTCTGAAAACTAGTTAAATAAGTCTTTTGAGATTTAGCAATTTAGGATAAGATGAGTTTGTTTTGTTATGTCCATTAACTACAGAAAATCATGAAGCAATATAAAATGAGAACATTTTAAAGATTGTGTATTTAAGAATTGATAGCAACTAAATCCATCCTCAAATTTCCCAGAAGAGTCCTACTTATCAGTCAGAAATAATGTCTGTAAAAGATCATCAAAGCTTAAAGAAGAGATTTCCAAAGCTGAAAATATTTAATTGAAAACAACCTTCTTCTTATTCCCAGATAGTTGAACTTAGATGAACATATTAGTAGCTTCACCTAAATTAAAGATCATTCCTTCTACAATTTAGTATAACAGAAGTATTTGAGAATTTTTAAGTGAAAGGATTTGAGATCAATTCTCAGATCTACTCTTTACTACTGCATGGCTTCCAGAAAGTCATCTAAACTCTGAGCCTCAGTGAACCCATCTGTAAAATAAGATAGATTATCCCTAAAATTCTTTAAAAATTTAAATCTATGATTTTACAACAATGCATTGATGATACAATAGAATCAACTATGGGGAAAAGGAGAAGTATAGTGAGAAAAGGAGGAATTCAGTAAAGATTTAACACTGCGTAACCGAATGTGTTTAATAATAAAGTGTTTAGAATTGGGTTTTGTTAGGCTTAATTAAGCTTAGTAAAAGAATTAAAGGCAACTAACTTTATTCTTGTAAATCCTGTTATTACAAACCAAAGTATAATAATGTAATAGGAATGGTAGATTAATAGCACTTTGCTTTTGAGCTGTTCAAATTGTGTTCTGTCAATAATTCATTCTGCAATGAATAATTAACTTATGACTATGAATAATTGAAAAGAGAGACAAGTCTTGTAAGGGAAAAGACCATTTTTTATCTAACATGTAGGAAACCTTCTTACATAGTTTTCAAGTGGTTTAAATAGCAGAATGCAAATTTAAGGACTTTAGTACTAGTCCTTATTAAGGACGTGTCTTAGAAATGTTATGAAGTCTTGGATCAACATCATTTTTTTTTCCTCTTTCTCCCTCCTATCGCACAGTGATTTCCCTTCCTCTCTTGATTTTCTGAAGCAGTTGTGGTTTGTAACTCTCCTTTGACATTTACCATCCATTTCTTTGTGTTATAGCTCAGTAAATATTTGATAACTGTTCATACATTGTTGTTTATATTCTTGTGCATTTATCCCCATGACAATAATAGCTGGTATTTATATAGTACTTTGAGATTTATAAAGTACTCATCTACATTTCATTTTATTCCCACAATTTCTTGAGGCAGCATTTATATACATGTTATTGTACCCTTTTACAAATGAGGGTCTACATAGTCTTACTCATGGTAGACTGTAAGCTTCCTGATAGGACTAGAGAGAATTTTTATATTTATACTACTTTGTCTTAATAACAAAATGTCCCTAAAATTTTTTAGTAATGAAGATAACCATGTTACGCTTCTAAGAGTTGTGAAAAGTGATTATAAATGAAAACAGAGCATATTCAAATATAAAATACTCCATGTAAATGTTGAATACTATTTTTAATTTAGCTTAATGGAGAAAGAGCCATTTCAATAACAAAAGGCAAAGTTCATTTGTCAGTTGCCGCTTTCAATATTTTTAACTCCTGCAAAAAGTAAAATTAATTTATGTAAAACATATCAGTCAAGAAACTTCTCTCTCTCTCTTTCCCTTTCCCTTCCTCTGCCCCTTCTTCTCTCCCTCCTTCCCTCCCTCCCTCCATTTACCTTCTATACCTTCTATCTTAGAATCAATACTGAGTATCATTTCCAAGGCAGAAGAGTAGTAAAGACTAGGAAATTTGAATTAAATGACTTTCTTTTTGTATATATACCTCAGTTTCCTCATCTATAAAATGACCTAGAAAGAGAAAATGGAAAGCCTCTCCATTATCTTTGCCAACAAAACCCCAAAAGGTGTCAGGAAGAGTTGTACAAGACTGAAATAAATAGAGAATTTATATAAGATGCAATATGCATATTTTGTATGAGATACACAGTATATGAAAGATAATTTCAGGAGAGAGGCCACTAAAAGAGAAATTTAAAAAGACCTCATATAGAAGGGTGTAATTTAGGTGAGTTTTGAAAGAAGGTAGGGAAACTAAGAAGAGGAGATGAGGGAGCAGAGCATCAGTGATTAGGAGGGAGAGGCAGGGAGCACCAGTGCAAAAATAGACAGGAGGACAAAGAAGCAATTTTTAAAAAAGGATTCTATAGCTACTCAGGACAAATATTTGATGAATGAATATTTTATTTGATGTAAGAAATTAAAATTTGTTTTAATTTAGGTACGTAAATATAGATAGATTTTTCCTTAGTAAAATAAATGCAGTGATAAAAATATCCTGTCTAAACCAATTGCTTTAACATATATATAGAAAAATAATTTTAAAGGTATCATAATATATGCTACAATCCTTAACTACTGATGGAAATGACTAAATAAGCCTAATCTGTAATATTTTATAGCTTTCTCTGGAGTGTGCTTGTTTGCTTCTGTGTTGGAGAAAGAAGTAGAATTGATTGAATGTGTTATCCTTTAGCATAGCCTAGTGGCTAAGTATTAGTATTGTCTCAAAAGCTCAGAAGTATTACCAGAACATTGGTTAAATGGCATTTATGTCTTATAACAAAAAACTCAAACAAATAGTTAAATTAAATTTTGAAAACTACAATAGAAACCCTTACTGAATATATCCTAAAAGGAAAGGGAAAGGGAAAGAATTTGATGAACATCTAAATATACAAAGATATATCCTTGTGTAATCATGTGTATAAATCAAAAATGCTTAGTCATATAAACATACATACAAGTTATAATAAAAAGTTACACAAAACAATTCTGGTGAATATGATAGGAACTGTAAGAACTTCTCCATCCAATATGTGTGTCTGAATTCAAAAGGCAAGAGAGAAATTTGGTAATAAGAAAAAAAGTTACTCACTACCATGAGAGATGCGTGAATTTAATGTTTTTCTTTATCATAGGAATCTATGCTATCTCATCATATGAATTTCTTATTTTTGGGAGTATCATTCCTGATTCATCTATATCTAGAATATAAAAAGAGAATTTCAAATTTTATTTTTATTGTTTCACAGCCAAAGCACTATTTGCTAAGTTGTATATAACTCTTTTCCCATTTTTCCACTCTGCATGAATTAAGTGATCAGAAAAGGATTCCCCCAGAAATAGTATCAATAACAGGCATTGATATCATTGAATTGTCACTTATCCCTGAATTCTTCTCTAGTTATCCTTGAGTCTATTGTAAGCAGTGATGCAAATTTTCTCAGAAATATTTATTGAGTACTTATTTTAATTCCTTAATCCATTTCTTTCATTAAACAAGCATTCATTTAGCACTTGTTCCCTGAATGCCTTTAAAATTATTTCATCCCCAGTTTAGATATTTTTTAAAATAGGAATTAAATTGCATGTCTTTTAAAATACTTTTGAATAATTTAATAATTTTAAAAATATTTTCCCCAATTAAAAGTAAAAATAATTTTAACTTTCTTTTAAAAATTTGAGTTCCAAATTCTCTCTCTCTTTCCCATCTTCTTTTCTTTATTCTCTCCCATCTTCCTCCCAGAAATAGTAAGCAGTCTGATATAGATTTTACATGTGCAATTATGTAAAACATTTTCCATATTAGTTTGTAAGGAGACTGAAACAGAAAAAGAAGAAGTTGAAGATGGTGATAATAATATAGTTTGTTTCAAGCTATTTTCAGACTCCATCAGTTCTTTCTCTGGAGGCAGAGAGCATTTTTTTGTCATGAGTCTTTCAGATTGTACTGGATCACTGTATTGCTGAAAATAACTAGGTCCTTCACAGTTGTTCATCAAAAAATATTGCTGTTACTGTGTACAATGTTTTCCTGTTTTTACTCACTTCACTTTGCATCAAAATCATCTTTTTATCATTTCTTATAAAACAATAGTATTCTATTACAATCATATACTACAACTTGTTCAGCCATTGCCCATTTGATGGACAATTCCTCGATTTCCAGCTCTTTGCTAGGATGCTCTTCTATGTTTTCACCTTCTGAAATGGCATAGCCCCTCCCTTATATAGTACATAGGATGTTGAAGCAGTCAAGTTTAAATGTAATAGTTTCACTGTTTTCATGCTACTAGATTACTAATGGAAATTACATTTCTTTTGCTCCGTTTCATATGTCTTTGTTGTTGTCACTCTGGTTTCATCTATTAATGTGAGAGTCAGCATTAGGATGAGTGATTTAGGATGGCATCACTGTCCCTAGCAAACAGGAAAGAACCAGCGGAATATCCTCACCCTGGCATGATAAAAGCCAGCGGGCTAGGAGAATTTTTAAACCCAGGCAGGAAGCACTCTCAATCTCTTTACTTCTGCTCTTGAAGAGACTGACTCCCTGGGTGTGCATGGAGGCGACCACACTGGGCTGAAGTCTGGGACGGATCTTACCTGTCTCTCTTCCCCACCCCTTCTCCCTCTCACTCTGGCACTGAGCCTCCAGACCACTTTTAAATTGTTATGACACCAAGCTCTTACAAAATGAAATCTCCCCTCAACACCCTTGTGATGTGCCAATTGCTCAAGGTGTTTCATCATGAAGAATCACGTGTGGTAGAAAGAATGTTGACTCTGGAGGTGGATAACTTGGGTTCAAATCCCATCTCTAGAACTTAGTATTTTTGTAACCTTGAACAAGTCACTTAATGTCTATGGACTTCAGTTTCCTCACAGGTAAAGTAAAGTGGTTAGAATAATCGCCTCTGAGACCCCTTCATATTCTTCATATATGATCCTCTCAACTTCCTTCATAATGCTTTGCCTAAGCAGATTGTGCTCAAAGCCAGCACCATGCCTCTTATGCCTCTTTATTGGGATAAAACATAGAAAATCAGTTCATAGAAGTGACTTCTAACTCTTTCATCCCCTTTCTGGTTGTAAATACTGCCTTATTTTTGAGAAATATTGATAGAGTCAACACCTTTTAGACTATTTCCCACTTTCATAGTCAACTGCTTCTATAATCAGAAATTTTGTGTCATTTTCAAATGTCATTTTCAAAGTTTTGTCCTTTCTCCTAATTTGATATTTGCTTTGATCTTTGCTGTGACAGGAAGTTGACTTCAAAATGATAGTAAAAAATCTACTAGCTGTGTGACCTTGGATAAGTCATTTAACTTCCATTTGCCTTAGTTTCCTTATCTATAAAATGGGAATAATAATAACTCTGTCCCAAGATTGCTATGAGAATCAAATGAAAAACGATTGTAGGGCACTTGACATAGTACCTAGCATATGGTAGGTGTTATTTAAATGTTGTTGTTGATGATGATGATGATGATGTCAACAATTTCACCTTTTTTGTATCAGTATTTACCATTATCAGTACTTCTCAGTTCCCTTCTTGATGAAAGTATTCTTGCTGTACAGACCCCACATTTCTAATGAATCCAGAAGTCCTTGGCCTCTTTTATTTTTATACATTATGAAATACAGTATTTGGCACTTAACATTATTTGCTTAACAAATGCCTGCATGTTACTTGATTAAATGGAGCTCTCATTGAGGATGCAGGGGCTCAGCAGAACTACCAGGCTGCCCACTAATCTATTCTTTATATCCTAAGCAGTGGGTATGGGTTTCAACTTTTTTTTTCCCCAGGGCCCTCGTTTGACCAGCATCTTGCCTATTAGGGTCATTTTGAATGAAGAAGACCAGAGTTCAATGGCACCTCACATATTTACTTGGGAACATGGGCAAGTCATTTAACTTCTCTCAGCCTCAGTTTGCTCATCTACAAAATCGAAATAATAATAATAATACCCACCACTCATGGCTGTTGAGAGGATCAAATGATTCCAAGTATGTGTGATTATACATATTACCCTGCAAAACTTAAAGTACTATATAAATGCTCATTATTTTTTTATCAGTAGTAGTAGTAGAAGTAGAAGCAGTAGCAGCAGAAGCAGCAGCAGCAGCAGCAGTAGTAGTAGTAGTAGTAGTGGTAGTATTTTGCTGGAGACTCTGTAGCATTCCAGGGTTGGATAAAACTAAGCTATGATTGCCTATGGATAGAAGCATTTACAGACCATCCCTATGAATGGGAAATCTTAGCTTTATTTTAAACTTAAGCAACATATTTTCCCTGATATTAGCAAATAGCCCTAAAGAATATAATTCTTCCTGCTTAACACTTTTAAATATCAATACGCTGCAGATTGTTGAACAATGAAAGCTCTCTAGTCACATCTGTCATGGAGCCTTCTGTAAATCTGAAGGACACATAAGAGATACCTGGTCTCAGAACTTTCAAGGCTATGTTTTGCTCTGCCAAGTCAAATGCTTTATTAAGGTCAATAAACAGTAAATACAGAAAGATCTTTTACTCTTTATACTTCTAAAGGATATGCGAGCCTAAGGATGCCATCCACTCTATAAAACCACCTGTGAAAACCAGTCTGTTAACTGCTTATTTTTCACAAGGGTTCCTTTGATGTGCACAGGCACACACACACACATTCTCCTAAATGTTTTATAAGAGATTAAAAATGCAAGCTTCTTTATTAGTGGTTGCTGTGTATCCTTAATTCCCTTTTTTAAAGTTAAAATATCATTCCTGATCTTTTCTATTCTTTTAGAATTTCTTTGAGAAAGCTTGAGAAATAAATCCTGCAGGTTTTACAAATTGCATTACCTCCAGTTGCAAATTTCTTCTCCAATTATTTCATGAAGCTATTTTTCAATTTACAAAGGAGAAAAAGGATGGTGTGAGAGGTTAAATGACTTGTACTCCAAAAGTAGACTTAAATAGAACTGTAGTCTTTTGACTTTTAGTATGTTCTCCTTGCAACTGAGCCCCTGACTGGTACCCCAGTTCCCAAAAGACCAGATTTCCTGCTTCTGAATCCCAACTTTCCTGTGACTACATGCCAGATACCTATCTAAAATCTCCAAGGAAAGAATTACCGTTTTCTAGATTTTGGTTGTTTGCTTGCTGCCCATGGACATCTTCCTACATTGCTTGTCTTGCACCTGATGTTGAGCTTTCTTATATGAGTGTTAGTTGAATTAATTGATAAAAATCACCTCCACTTATTATGTCAAGCTGGCCCCAGACAATGCATCATTTCCCAGAATGACATTGCATTTTCAGTGCTTCCTTCTCCCCAGATGGAATGGTGACTTTATAAATCACCCCACCTCTCCACTTTTCACCTCTTACTATTGGTCTGGGGAAAACAATCGTTAATAAAATCTTGGCTCATGGAAATGGTTAGCAATCTAGTTGTGATTTGCTTAGATCAAAGCTCACTTTCCTAGTCGAGGTTCCTTTGTTGGTATATATTATAAATTTCTATTAAAATATGAATTCTTAAAGGGCAAGATGTCTCACTTTGGATCCTTAGAATCTAGTAGACAAAGCAAATGTGTTTTGCATGTGATAAATACTTAACAAATGCTTGTTGCTTTATTGGCTTATAATGATAAAGGCAAGGACATTTTACTAATGTACTTTTTTGATTTCCATTCCCTTTAAGGATGGAACTACTAGAGCTTTCTCCTTATACATTTTTCTACTTAACTAGAAACCTCAAGTAACTAGAATGCTTTGACCATTTCAGTTAAACAAGTGTTTTTTTAATAAACCAAGCTGTGAATCATGCAATAATCTGGGTGTAATGGTACCTCTAGGACATAGCTACAATGTAATGTCTATCTCTTAGAAGTCAAAGTGTTTTTCTAATATTATCTGCCAGCATTTATTTATTGAACAATAATTCAATGTACATGATTGAGTGTGGAGGAGAAAATAAATTGGACTCACTACCTCATGACATTGCTTGTCCTTCCTCTTACCCCCCTCCCCATTTTCTTCCTTATTTTAGATTTGCAGTGTGAAGAAAAAAACAGAAAAGAAAGAACTCTGACAATAAGGGTACTATAAGGATTTTCCAGAGTGGAATGAGCCTTGGGGGATGTAGAGGGAAGGGTATGGAATTGAAACAACTCAAAGCAAAGGAAACCTAGTATAACATTCCTTCTACCCCCACCCCACATTTCAAACACAGGTTATAGTAACTAGACTGCTTATTGCATTTTTAATAGGCAAATGAACCCATAATGTATTTTTGGTGAAAAAATCGAATTTAAAGAATTGATGGCATTACTTTTTCTTTCCTTTTTAAAATATGTCTCTATGTATATTAAAAAAGAACAAAGAGTAAATAATCTCTAATATTATAGAAGCAGTAGTATAAAAGATCACATTTATTTAGTACTTTGAATTTTGCAAAGTGTTTTACATACATTTTTTCTTATGAGAATTTCAATAAATTATCCAACAATATAATGGAAAGAACAGAACTTTTATGTACTATATTTTATTATAAAATTTGCCTTAAGTATTTGGTCATAGGCTATATCAGTTGTTAACATTTCTAGCCTTTTTGTGTCATCTGCTCTCTTTCATCTTTTTTTCTCAAACTTTAACTTTTTACTTATAAATTTTAAAAAGAAATTGTGTATGTTTAAGGTATTAGAAGACAAAATATGTTGATATTGTACATTATACATATGTTATACATTTCTCAATTTTAAGCTTTTTCTTTGTTGTCTGCTGGACTTTCCATTCTGACTTCAACTTCTGCAAAACTCACAAAAATTCCTATTTAATTTCTTATGGAGACCTGTAATATGTCAAAACCATTATGGAGAAAGTTACAATATGGATTTTTTAATTAATAATGATTTAGGGCATTTTTTTTGTATGGTTACATATATCTTTGATTTCTTTATTCCAAAACTGCCTTCATATTGTAAGGATTAAATGGGGGTTTTGACTAAAGAAGAGAGTTATAAATTCAATGTTGTGTTGCTGAATTAAAAATATTATCCCTAAGCCAGAAAAGTAAACAACTATTAGCAGCTTTTACTTAGTATGAGGAAGAGGAAGAATTGAAGTGTGAAATGTAGGAGAGAAAGAGATAAGGAGTTGCCTAGTCTACCCTAAGTGCTGATCTGATTAAATTCAGCTTGCTCCCAACAAATCTCTAATCTCCACGTGGAAGTCGGAGTCACTCACCAGCAAGCTGATGCAGCATCTAAAGAAAAAGATTCTCCCCACAGAACTCATGCTGAAGGGAGTGTCTCACCAAAGTGCCAACGAGCAAAGAGAGTCTCCTCACAGGGCCACCAAGGCAGGAATCTCTCCAAACCAGAAGTCCCTAGGAGAAGTCCAAAGGAGAAATGAACAGGGCAGGAAGTTCCAGACTTTTTATAGTCCTTTTTCCACATCACTTCCTGTCCCTTCCCTTCTTCACAGGGCCAATCACAGCTTCCAAATTACCTAGCACTACCTAAGCGTCAGGAGGGGTGAGAGTGTCTGTAGGATCCACCTCTCATCCTCTGAGTGTGTAAACTCTTATCAAAGGATTCACAAATTTCTAACTGATTGAGTGAAAAGGGTAGAGCTCTCTAAGTAAGTGACTTGTGAATTCTCTTACTTGATGACTAACAAAGTGTTGAGTAGGGGTTTCTGGATTGATTAACTCAAAAAATACAAAGAGAATAAAGAATTCCCTTTCACAATATATTTTGACCATTTTTCTTTTGGAGAATAGCTCACATTCCTATAAATTTGACAAAGTTCTCAATATATTTTAGATATGAAACTTCTACCTGAGAAAATGTCTATAAATTTTCCCCAAAATTTTCTATTCTTCTAATCCTGACTACATTATTTTTATTTGAACAAAACTTTTTGTAATTTAATGTAATCAAAATTATCCATTTTAGATCCATTTATTCATAAATTCTTATCCATAAATCCAATAGTTAATATATTCCCTGTTCTATTTTGCTCATATATCCCATCATATCTATATCCATTTTCATCATATCTTGATAAATAGTATAAGATATTGGTCTTATATCTAGTTTCTGCCAGACTGCTTTCCAATTTTCCCAACAATTTTTGCCAAATAGGAAATTCTTATCCCAAAAGCTTAGATTTTTGTCAAACATAAGTTTACTATAAGTTTTTATGACTGTATTGTATGTTTATTCTGTTCCACTGATCTACTTTTCTATTTCTTAGGCAATGCCACTGACTCTTCCACAACTTATATGCTTGAATCATAAGATTTAGATGGGAAGAGACCTTAGAGATAGATCATCTGGTGCAAATTCTTCATTTTATAGATCATCATAAGAGCTGATGCTTGAAGGCTTGAATATTTCCTTGCCTGTTTTGCACAACCTCTCTTTACCCTTCCCAAACTCATGTTGTTATTCCATGAAGAAGATAATCCAGTCAGATTTCAATGTCCCCATGCTGGGGCTCAGCCATTTTGCTTGGGATCTGAGTGAATGAAAACTTGCCTACTGTGCTATATTTTAATGATTCCAGACACCAGACCAGTTTTTGAATCCCATTTACCTTCCAACTGGACCACCTTGCTTTGTTTGCCACAACATGTATATTTTCTTGTCTTTTCCAAAACTACTTTTGCCTTTTGCTCAAGGAATAATAACTGAACCAATCCAACCACTGCCTGTGATGGAAAGGGCATATCACTTGACTGTCTCTATGAGTCAGCTCACTTTCTCTGGGATTCCCCAGAACAGAACTCTACTCCCTGGCCACCATGACCTTAAGCTATTTTCTTTCTCCTATTGGAAGCAGCTAGGTAGCACAGTCAATAGATTCCCAGGCCTGGAATGAGGAAATCTAAATTCAAACCTGCCTCAGGTATGCACTGTGACCCTGGGCAAGTTACTTAACTCTGTTTACCTCAATATTCTCATCGGTCATAGGAGCTGTAAAAGGAAATGACAAACCATTCCAGTATCTTTGCCAAGAAAACCCCAAAATGGGTTCATGAAGAGTTGGATATGATAAAAAATACTGTACAACAAAACAGCAATTGGAATATAGACTTCTTAAGAACAGGGACAGTCTGACTCTTTTTTAGTGATATCTGCAGCAATTGACACAATATCTGACACAGAGAAACTATTTAATAATTTTTTTAAAAGTTGTTCATTTACTTTCTTCAAAAAATCATTGTAAGGCAAACTGAATGGAAAGTTTTAGGTATTATTATTATTATATAATAAAACTGAGTTTAAGGTAAGTGATTTGTCAAGAGTGATTATAGCCTGTAAATGCTAAGAAAGAGTTGGAACTCAGTCTCTTCTGAGCAAATCTAATTCTACTTTTACTATACTAGATTTTCTCACTGATTATTTTTGGTTGATATTGATTCTGTCTATTTTTGGAGAGCATATTCATTAGTATTCTGATAACTATAAAATTACTTTATAAAGCACAAAATTACTTTATAAAGCTTCTAGAAAATTATATTTAAGTAAGATATGTAGAAGGAAAAGATGTCATAGTCCCTAGAAAGAATTATAGAAGACATGATACAGAGTTATGATCAGGATGGCACAAGGGGCAGAAATGATAATAGGCCAAGTGCAGAAGAATACCCAGAGGTACAGCTAAGCATCTGCAGCCAGGTGAGTGGTGTAGAGTTAATATACTTGAGTATCATATGAAATTACTCAGGAACTAGAAAATTATAAACCCTAAAGACTTAAGGCAAAAATGTGGACCAAAAGCCAAAGAAAGTAGTCAGGAAATCAAATCATAATTCTGAGTTGCCCCTAGTAATGATCTGTAGCTTAGAAATTGGGAATCAGAAATGGGCTCAAGTAGCAAAGAGGTGTTGATGCTGAGGCTATCTTGTACTATAACAAGAAAGTTTCATGTCTATTCCCTGTTAGAGACGGGAATCAGTTGGATATGGTCAATTAGCTATATAAAATGTAGAAGTTCCTCAGCTTCATTTATTTGGTAGATACCAACAACAACAACAACAACAAGAGGGTAGGATGAAGTTCAAAGAATCAGAAAGGAAAAGGAAAAGCAAAAGGTGGGGAAAGAAGGCATAGTACAAGTACAAAATGGATACTGTGGAAGTAATTGCTTCTGAAGTAGTTCTAACTTCTAGCCTGTCTGGTAATCTATTAATTGATATTACTTCTACAAATGTTAATCTGTAATGTATACTTTTGAATCCTTTCTATATCGTTATAGCTGAAATTTAGCAAGCTCAGTACACTGATTGCAGGATATGGCCTCAAGGTTACAATTCCATATATAGAAGTATTTTAATTGCCTGAAAGCCATTACACATTAATTACTCTTTGGGTGGAGAGTGAAATGAATTTGTTTCAGTAGTGTGGATGGGTGTCCAGTTAGCAAAAGAAACATCATCACAGTTTAACACCATTTGACACCAGTAATGATGGTCTGAGCAAGTAAGATGAAAGGTTCCACTAGTGTTAAAATTGCTAATCATATCATTCAGGAGTTATTTATCTCTTCAAGGATAATATGTTATTCAAATCAGAGAGGGAAAGCCAAGTCTAACGTATATGTGTGTATCTATACTATATGAAAAACATTTGCATCATGTTTGTTAGAAAAATAGGATGCATTATTTTTATTTTTTTGTTTTTTTTAAACATTTATTAATATTCGTTTTTTAACATAATTACATGATTCATGCTCCTACTTTCCCCTACACCCCCCGCACCTCTCCCCATAGCCGACGCACATTTCCAGTGGTTTTATCATGTGTCGTTGATCAAAACCTATTTCCAAATTGTTGGTAGTTGCATTGGTGTGGTAGTTTCGAGTCTACATCCCCAATCATGTCCACCCCGACCCATGCGTTCAAGCAGTTGTTTTTCTTATATGTTTCCTCTCCTGCAGTCCTTCCTCTGAATGTGGGTAGCATCTTTACCATAAATCCCTCAAAGCTGTCCTGGGTCATTGCAGTGCTGCTGGTACAGAAGCCCATTACATTCGATTTTACCATAATATATCAGTCTCTGTGTACAATGTTCTTCTTGTTCTGCTCCTCTCACTCTGCATCAGTTCCTGGAGGTCTTTACAGTTCACCTGGAACTCCTCCAGTTTATTATTCCTTTTAGCACAATAGTATTCCATCACCCGCATATACCACAGTTTGTTCAGCCATTCCCCAATTGAAGGACATACCCTCCTTTTCCAGTTTTTTGCCACCACAAAAAGTGCAGCTATAAATATTTTCATACAAGTCTGTTTATCTATGATCTCTTTGGGGGTACAAACCCAGCAATGCTATGGCTGGATCAAAGGGCAGGCATTCTTTTATGGCTGGATCAGTTCACAGCTCCACCAGCAATGCATTAATGTCCCAATTTTGCCACATCCCCTCCAACATTCATTACTCTCCCCTTCTTTCATTTTAGTCAATCTGCTACATGTGAGGTGATACCTCAGAGTTGTTTTGATTTGCATTTCTCTAATTATTAGAGATTTGGAACACTTTCTCATGTACTTATTGATACTTTTGATTTCTTTACCTGAAAATTGCCTATTCATGTCTCTTGCCCATTTATCAATTAGGGAATGGCTTGATTTTTTACACAATTGCTTTAACTCCTTGTATATTTGAGTAATTAGACCCCTGTCAGAGTTTTTCGTTATAAAGATTTTTTTCCCAATTTTTTGTTTCCCTTCTGATTTTGACTACATTGTTTTTGTTTGTACAAAAGTTTTTA
>NC_058134.1:130818922-130910718 GCF_016433145.1 Gracilinanus agilis
CTACCCACATTCAGAGGAAGGACTGCAGGAGAGGAAACATATAAGAAAAACAACTGCTTGAACGCATGGGTCAGGGTGGACATGATTGAGTGTGTGGACTCGAAACTACCACACCAATGCAACTACCAACAATTTGGAAATTGGTCTTGATCAAGGACACATGACAAAACTAGTGGAAATGTGCGTCGGCCATGGGTGGGGGGAGTACGGGGGGCGAAGGGGAAAGGAGGAGCATGAATCATGTAACCATGTTAAAAATGAATATTAATAAATGTTAAAAAAAAAAGGATATCATAGAGCACCTTAAACAAAGAGGTCCATAGTAGAAGAGGCACCATGACATAGTTGAAGAAGTACTAACTCTGAAGCTTTGAGGACCTGGGTTCAAATCCCATTTTTGAGTACCTGTGTGACTTTGTATGAATCCTTTATTTCCCTAGCCCTCAGATTAGGGGTTGAATTGGATGTCCTCTAAAGTCCTTTTTTGTACTCTATAATTCTGTCATTCCAGGTTTCCTTTGCTTCATAGATTGTTGAAGAATTCTTCTAGCAGGCAATATTGGAACTGTATCTTTCCCACTTAACGAGCTTGGTCATCAGACAATCAGTACGGTCACTCATTGCGACCATATATGGATGATTTTTAGTACAGTCAAATTCACACTCCATTGGTATGGTAACAGGCAACCAAGATCACCTCCACATCACTTTGAAGCTTTAGAATAGTACTTGGTGGAGAGCCTATAGATCTAACATTTTTCCTCTGGTTATATCACTTCCACCCTCCTAATTTCCCAGGACAAAATCATCAGAGACATCTTTGACTCCTTTTTCTCTCTCTTATTGTCTCCTGTTTCCACCTTCCACTGGGCATCTAGCACTCTGACCTCTGAAGTATATTTTACCTCCCTCCCTCCCTTCCTTCCTATTGAAGGGATTCTCATTCAAGTCTTCATTGATTCCAATTCACCTGTCCAGTGATTGTCTTGCTTCAGTTCTTTGCCTTCTCCTGTCCCTCTTTATACAACTGCCCAAATAGTCTTCCATTTATCTTAACCTGGTCTGATTTTCCTTTGGGAAAATCACTTGGCTTGTTCTTTTCTTCTTCTTCGAGCTTCCTTATTTGTAAAATAATGGGATCGTTATAGATATGAGTAAGGCAGTTTCCATTTTTAAATCCATAATTCTCAGGGTCAGCTAGGTAGTGCAGTGGATAGAATTGGGATGATCTGGATTCAAATTTGACCTCAGACACTTCCTAGCTATGTGACCATAAGCAAGTCACTTAACTCCAATAGACTAGCTCTAACCTCAATTCTCTCTTGGAATTGATACTTCGTATCAGAAAGGTTTTTTTAATTATTTTTTTTAATCAAAGCAAATCAATGATCCTCAAATCCTCTTCTTGGTATTCCAGATCCTTTACTACCAACTTCCAATCTAGAACTGAGAACAATTACAGCCATATTTCATAATAACCTCCTTTATACATTTTATATTTCAACCTAATTAAAGTTACTATTGTTTCTTTATTTTTCTGCTCTCTTCTCTCTCCAGATTTTTTTTCTTCCTCCCACTATCTCCTATACCTAAATGCACACTCCTCTACATTTCTGTTGAAATTTCTCTATCTTTCTGGCCTAATTCTTTTAAGTACTTCCTTTCTAAATGTTCCCCATTTCCCCTAATTAAAAGTGATCTCTTTGTCGTTAAATTTCTTATTACACATTATCCATATCTCTCCCTTTCATTCAGATTCAGCTTTTGAATTCTTTGTGTTTACATATTATCCTCCTTCTATATTAAACAAGCCCTTATGCAGAGTAAAGTGTATTTCATCTTTGTGTATTTGTTATCCCACCTCTTGATTGCCCAAGCATTCAAAGGGGTTATAGTATATTTCATCTTTGTAAATCCAGTAGAGCAACTAGCACCATGATTTACACAGAGTAGGAACCCAGAAAATATGTGTTCAATTATATTAAATTATTCCCCTCTCTTTCCAAATGCAAACCGTCAACTAGAGCTGGAATTATTGACATGTTTTGCTTTCTATACTACATTTACCCATCTTTTGACAGCTAAACAGTAATGATTTAGTTGGATTATTGATGGATGACTGCTGTTGCATATCTCCAACCAAAAAGAATCAGTGCGTGTGTGTATGTGTGTGCACATGTGTGTGCAGTGAAAGTGAACAAAGTGCAACGAGCAAGATGTTAGGCAGCTGGCAGCCACTTGACCTTTGAGCCCTCATGGTCTTAGCTATAAAATAAGGATAAACATATTTTTTACTATCTATGTTGCAGAAAGAATATGAAAAAGTAGCTTTAAAACTACTAAATACTATATAAAAGTAAGTCATTAATGAATCTCCTTTATTTTTTCATAACTATTCAGTTTCCAGTGAACAACTCCCTTAATGTATAGATCAGCATCTTGTCTGTAACTCAGTCTTAGAAAGTTATCTGGGGGCCCTGAGAGGTTTAGTGATTCACAAAAGTCAGTGTGTTTAGGAGTCTAGACTTGAAACCATTTCCTTTGGCCACCAAAACCATCTCTCCACAATATCATGTGCCTTTCATTATTATATAATAGGAAATACGATGTTAATGTAATTTAATTCCAAGTCTGTATCTCTAAATTTCTAGGAAAGTTTATCAGTATCTGATAACTTCTATATTTTCTACCATTATTATGTATTCTGCAGGTTTAATGTCTTCAATATTAAGTTCATACCAGAGTGAAGCAAATTATTGGTTATGTTTTAATTAAAAATAGTCCTATAACTATGCACTTTTTCAAAATCAATTTACTCTATTAACTAAGATTAACAAACGAGAAAATTACACATTGTGACCAATGACACAAATTATTATTCATTTTTGATAGGATAATAAATACAAATGTTCTGGGAAAAGATATTATTTATCCTCATATCCTCATATCCTCCCCAGTTAGTGGATTTTATCCTTTTTATTTTAGTATTTAATATTTTAGTATTTCCTATAGTAATTATTAGGGAGGAGACATTGAGAATCTCAAGATCTTAATAATTGTGTTATTTGAGTTGCCGAAAGAAGCAAGAGTAGTCTTAATTGACAGAAGAAGCATCACTAATTAAGGTGTCATTCTGCATTAATTCCAAAGTAATTAGCTTGAATATTTGTAAAAGCTGAGATATAAATTTAGATCTTAATTCAGTAACTCAACCAAAACAGATTTTCTTAAAATGTTCTATGGCTAATGATCTGTGGCTAATATTCATCTGTTTAGAATTACTTTCCCCTTGTATATGGTACATTTCCTTAATATGCTATTTTTCTTTGGGGTTATTGGACTTAAGACATGGATACAGGTTTATTTAAATTTTGTGGTTTTTAAAACAATTGTCTATATTTAGTTAAATTTCTAAATTTCATTTATGTCAAGTGTTGATATTTTATCAGTTCTAGGGTTCTAGGATTCATCACACCCTGAAAAAACTTACTTTCTCTAACTTCAAAATGTAGTTGGAGTAAAAAAATGACAGCCATGTTCAATCTCCATTGTATGTTTCTCATATGTGTTGATAGTATTCTTCATGGCAATGGAATTCTTTTTATTCCAGAGTTCATCTAGAATACTTATATGATAAGCAAAAGAGTATTTAGTGGAGTGGAACAACAAGCTATGACAGAAAAAAACACAGAAATTTAATATTAGATATGATACTGTATATAATTATCAAAGAGTCTCAGTTAAAGATACTCCAAAGTTCAAAGCCTACTGCAAAATATATGTGAATAAATAAAAATAAAATAAGCAAGTAAACAAATAAAAACAAATTAAACAATTTGGCCTTTAGGTTTATATTTTGAGTTTTCCCTAAACAGAGGCACAAAATAAGTATTGTTATGTCAACTGTGTATCCAAAAAAGAATTACATAGGTTAATCTACACGTCTATATAATCTACTAGTAGAAATTAGATGATACTGGAAAATTATTCAAGAAGAAAGGATATGAAGGTAATCAAAAGCATTTCTAGAGGTTTCCAAGCATTTTATATACCTCATCTTACTTGACCTCACATTTATAGAAGGTAGGCAAAGCATGGATTTCTTCATTTCCTCAGATCAATTAATTCAGGAAACTAAGAAAGGCATCGGCTTCCCTGAGTTCACATGGCAGAAGCTGGACCTAGAGTTTAGATCATCTGTTCTGTCTTCTGACTCCTTTTTGTCTTTAACCCCTTGCCTTCCATCTTGGAATCAATATTAAGTATTGGCTCCAAGACAGAATAGTGGTAAGGCAATTGGAGTTAAGTGATTTGTCCAAGGTTGCACAGCTAAGAAGTATCTGAGGCCAGATTTGAACCCAGGGCCTTGCTACTGTAGGTCTGTACCTTGTCTACCACACATAGTCTTTGTTGCCTAGAATAGTGAAAGGTTGCTTAGCTTTATGTAGCCAATGTGTCAGAGATAGACATAATTAAAATTTAAAAGATTAGTATGAAACAACATCTATTTCAGATGATGGACAAGTAACTACATTCCATGAAAACATTGACAAGAACTTCCAAATTAAATTAATGTACATTTTGGTACCCAGTGATGTCAATATAATATTAAGGACAGAAGAGGTTAGAAGAAACATTGTGAAATGTGGTAAAGGGATGAGAAATGAAATAGAGTTGTACTATCAGAAGGATCATTTCTCTTCTTACATCATGAACACTTTCTTTAAGAAAAGTGTTGGGGGCAGCGAGGTGGCTCAATCTTTAAAGAGCCAGGGCTAGAGATGAGAGGTCCTGGATTCAAATCTAGCCTCTGATACTGACCCTGGGCAAGTCCCTTAACCCCAATGGCCTATCTCTTCATCTATCATCACTCTTCAGCCTTGGAACCAGTATCTTTGATACATAGTCACTGTGTAAAGCAAAGCAATCTCTCTATTCAAGGACCAGTAAAATCACTGGTCCAATAACTATCCCATATGAATATCCTTTTTTATTCTTTTTTTTTGGGGGGGGGACCACATCTTCTTATATCACCCATGCTAGAAATGCAGGGACTACTCACATGGGCATGGTCCCAATGACCAGCACAAGAGCTTTTGTTTCCAACCTGAATTGATTCTCATCTCTTGGGTCATCCGATGATCCCTTATTCTCCACACTCATAATATCAACGCCAGATTTGATGAGAATACACCAAATTGACTTAATCTACTGCAGCAAAGAAGTCCATGAGTTCTGCCAGTCTTAGCCTCCTTGAAAGTCGACCTCTATCCTTGGATCCCTCAGTGTACTCCAAGACAAGATCATCAAATACTCTGTTTAATGCTACTTCTTTTTTTTTAACACAACCAATTCCTCCAAATCCTTTATTTCTCTCTCTCAGAAGAATAACAATTATATTCTTTGATGCTCTAGAGTCAACTCCATGCCACATAGACACATCCAAATACTTTTTGGAGCATTTAATAATCTGGTAATCATACATAATTTAGGGAATCTATACTTCTACATTTACCATTAAAACTGTGTCCACATCTATTGGCTTTCTGAAATGATGTAGGTTGTCTAAAAATCTCATTGGGAGATTGTGCTGTAATTGTCAGAGCATAAGCATGGCATTGTAGGGAAAGTTCTAGACTTGGAATAAAAATACTATGAGTTTGTGCCTTAGCTCTCTCACTTAATAGCTATCATGAGTAAATTATTCCCCCTCTCAGAATCTGTCTCCTTCTCTGTAAAATGAAGAAAACGGATTTGGTGGTCTTTGAGGACCCTTCCAATTCTAAGTTTTTCTGATTCTGTGAAGCATATGCTTAGTCATCAGTGTATTTATACCTTTTAAGAAGCTCCATTAGGATGATGGCTAATAGCTCTAGTGTATTCTAACTTTCTAATTTCCCTTTCAGTTGCTAGATTGTGAAAATTGAATTTTGATTGTTCTGGGCTCAGAATGGGACCCCTTTATATAGTCACCTATCTGTGCTAATGGTTGGACTAGCAAAGTCATATGATAACTTACTCTATTCATTTTTCAAAGTTACAATATGGGATTCAGTTTGAAATGTGGCATGCAAAGAAAGAAATCTTTTGAGGAATTTTTTTATAGGCAGCCAAATTGAAGACCTAATTTCTTTAAAAAAAATTTAACTCCCTGAGATTTGGATCTTATAAGATATACAAAATAAAGATGTTCTAAGTTTTGGACAACTCATGTCACCTTGATATGAAACTGACCTTGCCAGTCCTTTCACAAATGTGAAGAATTTTCCCTAGAATTTGCCTGACTTTGATAGCACCATTTCAAAGTGTTCCCTTTGTAATTCAATGTGACTTCTTTCATGCAAGGTGGATCCTTGAGATCCCCTTGGCTATTTTAGGTACACTGTTGAAAAAGACATGTGCATTTTAAAACTTCAGGAGTATCTTGATGGAATTAATTTACTGAGGATGTCAGCTTTAAAAAATAAAAAAAATGGGGGTTATTTAAATATTGGATCAGTAAACAATATTGAAATCAGATAGAAATGCTTGGAACCTTATTGTTTGAATTGAGAAAAAAAAAACATCTTCCCGAAACCCCGAGTTCCACTAAAATGGAGATGAGAGCAGTAGCTCTTCACATTCCTAAATTAGTGGGAAATTGTGTAATACAAAGGCCAGTGATGTGAGCATTGCCTAATGAAGATAATGAAGTAGCTGAATGTACCTCACACAGCACTTGTGCACGTTGCTCTGTAATGCCAATATGAATGCTTTATATTCACTTATCAGCTGAAGTGCCTGTGTCCTGAGAAATGGAAATCTTGGACTTTCCTTGGTACACCCGATTATTTGTAATTGAACACCTGATTTCTATCATGTAACAAATTAACATCTGCGCTGGATCTGTCTTTCATGCATATGGATACACTGATTAGAATTCTGCAGATAAGCCTATACTTGAAAACAAAAAGACAACATTGTGAAACACTTCCAGCCATAATTTTTGATTACATATTGAGAATCGTTTAATTATCTTATTCCATTTAATTAGCCCCACTATTCAGGTCAATTGCTTTTTTTATTAACATGACATGTTAGCGGTTTGTTAATTGGCATGAAATAACACGTGACTGTTCCAAGTATTTCATACGAGAAATGTATGTATTTAAAGAACTGAAGTGCTGAGGCACATTTCTTCCTGTACTCTTTCACAAGATGTTGTCAGGTATTATTGCTTACGTACCATAGAGAATAACTTTGTGCCCACTAAACGTTGTCAGAGCACTTGTTGATATGAATGGGAATGCAAATTTGAGACATTGCTACCTTACAGATCAAGAATGCTCTGAAGTAAGAAAGAATATAACACTTTAGATGCATGGAAAATGGAGACAGAAGCAGAGAGGGAGTTGCTGGGTAAGAAACAGAATCTGAAAACAAAGAACAAATAGAATCTAAGTTCTTTTGACCCTCAAGTCAATCTTTCAGCTGTTTCTAGCTTTAACTGATTTTCTAAAAATTATTGTGCATTGAGTGGGGCAGCTGGGTAGCTCAGTGGATTGAGAGTCAAGCCTAGAGACGGGAGGTCCTAGGTTCAAATCCGACCTCAGACACTTCCCAGCTGTGTGACCTTGGGCAAGTCACTTGATGCCCATTGCCCACCCTTACCACTCTTCCACTATGAGCCAATACACAGAAGTTAAGGGTCTAAAAAAATAATAAAAAAATTAAAAACTATATTATGCATTGTGCTTATAAGCAATTGCTGAACTTTTCAGAAATTGATCGGGGGGTCCAGTAGTAATGAAACATTGCAAATGAGCTCATGTCATTATTTTCAACCTATTGTGGGAATTATTTCCAAAACTATAAAAATAATTTGGACAGCAACCTTTAATAGGATTTGACTTTGCCTACAAAGTGAAATTGCTTATCTAGACATGCATATATCTACATCTAATTCTAATATGCATCTCCTCTATATTTGATGTCATTTATACCCTAACCTAAATAAATGTGGCATCAAGCTAGATCCAATATCACTAGAGACTATTATATTCAATTATTAAAATCACATTCTTAGAGTAATCCAAGTTGCTGTAGTTTCCCACTGACAATTTTAGTATATTTTAGTTATTATGCTTAATAGAGATAGGTGGATAAATGATAACTTTTTTCATTATTCACTTGGGCCTTTATGATGTGATTAGAAATATAAAATTATTATATACACGTATATCTATTCATACACAGATATCCCTACACCCACACACCATACCTACACACAGGTAGATTTAGAACTTTAGATAGCCATAGATAAGTGGAACATAGGTATCTATAGTTAATCAGAAATATCTATAGATAACATCTAGCTATACACATACCTACATAGTACATACATGCACACAGTCCTATGATAGGGATGGAATTAGGGAAAACTATACATGCATATAGCAGAGGCAGAACTGGTGAGAGCATATTTTGTGTATGCGTGCATTCATACAATGTGAACATGCACAAATATACAAGAATCACAAGGCATGTGCATATGCCTGAATACTTACACATATGTCCACGTATTTATTCGAACCTTTAATCTTGTGATGAAAAATAGCATGCTGGGGTGGATAAAAAAATCTAACCTCTAAGTCAGGAAGTCAGATTCAGATCCTGCCTTTGACACATACTGCATCTAATGAAACTCATTTTCTACCAAATAAATGCCCTGTGACTCAGTCTGATATTTAAGGGCTACTACAAATTGTTTAACCTCTCAGTGGCCCTGGAACCTCTCTCAGACAAAATATTATATGGCAGGTGCTGGTCTGGATTGGGAGAGGGAGTTTCTCTCTCCCCCTTACCCCCGGGAGATGCCTGAAGTCATGAAATCACAGGTCTAACCCCACAAAAAAAAAAAAGAAAAAGGCAGCATCATGTAGTATATAAGGATGCTAGATTTGGTAGCAGGGAATCCTAATTGAATCCCAACTCTGACATTTTTTGCTTATATTCTATAGGACAGTTGGAATTGTATATTATACCCACAAAAAAGGGGCCACCCATGAAAGTTCTTAAGACCCAAGGTGGAACTGTTCAGTTTCTTCTGGTTAATAATATCATTATCCACTTGAGGGCACTATGGTCAAATTTGCAAAGGGAAGAAGAATAATTTATCTTTTATTTACACTGTGATTAACAACTTCCATATTCTAGTAACAGTGTGTCTTTTTCCTTGCTATAATATAGATGAAACTTATTTCCCTTAATTTTTGAAAGAAGTATATATTAAAATAATATACACCCATGCATACATGGAGAGGTGTATCTAAATACATTCAGGTAGTTGGTAAATATTTTGAAATAACATTTCTTAAAGATTTTTTAGATTGAGGAATTATTTCTAAAAATATCTGCACCAGATAGTTTGTCAAAGGTATCTCAATCATTTTGGAAATGAATTTTCCAGAAAGCATTTCCTACTCTGTAACCTTTAATCTGCCAACTTAAGAAATTCTGTTATGGAATAATATTACATGCCAGAAGAGTCTATCCTATGAACTTACTCTCTAAATCAATCAGTGGAGTGAAAAACTAAGTCAAGCTAAATGCTTTGTGTCATGTACTTTGTTCATTTAATTAAGTGATTCTTTAAAAAATTAATTGTTCCTTTAGAAAGGAAGAGAACAGAAAATCATGGGTTTAAGTCCCACCTCTTAAAACTCTTAAGTGCTTCGAGGCAATTCTCTGACTGTAAGTTGTGACAGAGCCTCACTTTTTTCATTTGGAAAACAGGGTTCATAATGCCTATAATATCTACTCCATAGGTTGTTATGATACTCAAATGAGATCATGTATGAAAAGTGGTTTGCAAACTTTGAAGCACCATATAATATTATTTTATTATTATTTATGTAGAAACAGAAATACACTGAGGTTGTGGCTATCCCACAAGTACTCATCCATTAAATGACAGAAGTGAGCTAGAACCTAGGTAAGTCCCATTATAATGTAATGAAGTAACTTCTTTAAAGGACATTTTCCTTCAGTGAGATAGAAGATTTTGTTCCCCTTTCTTGAATTTTCATGGAAACTATGTGGATAAACCAGTGATGGGCAGCCCACAGGCCAGATGCAGCCCCCTGAAATGTTCTATCTGGCTGCACAACATTATTCCTAATCTGATGAATACAATGAGTAGGATACAATACAATGAAAGTTCGAAAGAGTTGCCTTAAGAAACGGACTGACAGATGAGCATTCCCTTTCCTTTGGCCCCCTCTTTAAAAAGTTTGTCCATCACTGGGATAAACTAATTCTCAGAATGAAACAGAATATACTAGAGTTCAAATAAACATGCTAATTAATACCTAATATTATTTCACTTGTTAATTTTACTAATATTGTGGCACTTTATTTGTAATGTATTTTTAATAATTTCATTTGTTATGACTCATGGCAACCTTCTAAAGTACCTAAGCCTATGATGGCTGCCCATTTCCTCTCAAATAAAGACTATATTCCTTGGTCTAATATTCAAGGTCTGTTACAGTCTACCTCCAAAGGCTTTGGGACCTTTATCTCATAATACCATTCACATGATCTATACAACCATGATTCAAGATCCATCTTGTCAAAGGAAGTGTGACATTCTTCTCCATTCCTTCAGTAGGGATGCACAGGATGTTCAGTGAATACTGTCTCAGGTGTGGGGGTTTCCTGAGCCCTTTTCAGGGAGCTTTGGAATCTATTTGCCCCGTAGCTCTCATCTATGGCTCCAAGAAGCTGTAGCAGGTGCAGAGGGGTGGCCACAGCCTGGCTCTCTCTACAGGTAGGCTAAACTAGATTTAGATTAATGGACTGTCAGTGAGTTGATGGGTAGAGGGTGTCTACCGCAGGCATGTGAAGATTTTCCTTGGCAGAAAGAGCAAATGGGAACAATTTGTCCCATTAGACAAGAAGGCAGGGCGAGCAGGCACTGTGGAGTGCTTAGAACAGTGATTCCCAAAGTGGGGGCCACCGCCCCCTGGTGGGTGCTGCAGTGATCCAGGGAGAGTGGTGATGGCCACAGGTGCATTTATCTTTCCTATTAATTGCTATTAAAATTTTAAAAAATAATTTCCAGGGGGCTAAATAATAGTGTTTTTTTCTGGAAAGGGGGCGGTAGGCCAAAAAAGTTTGGGAACCACTGCCTTAGAGCTCGGTTAGCCTTGTAAGAAGTCAAAGTCATACACTGCATCCTGAGCATCACCAGTCATCATGACTGTTGTATTGCCAGTGGACTTCCATGGAGAGAATGAGGCCGATGATTGCACATCTTGGACTCATCTAAATCCAATTTATTCACAAGTCAAAAAGGCATCACTAGTGATGACATTTTGATCTTCTTTGAGAAGGAAGGACAATAACCAAGCATCCTACAAAATCCTTAAGAGCCAGGATTGATTCCTTTTTAGTCTTTGTATTAATATCAACTGGCACAGTGTTGTTACTAAATAAATAGTTGTGGTTGAAGACTAATGAAGGACTGGAAGCATGAAGCACATCTCACAGAACTCTAGCCTTCAAGAGCAAATACCTACCTAATCCAGCCTAGATGCATATCAGAATGTTGTCCCTAAAGCCCTCCACAGCTCTCTAGACCCAAGACTTTATGCTGTTACAAAAGAGCCTGAAACGTAAGTCCTCTCATTCAGGAAAAGGATTCAAACAATTCAATGTACAATGTATACAAATACAAAAATAGACATACAGGAAGAGTGAAGTGGCTTAGTAGATAGAGAGCCAGGTCAGGAGATGGGAGGTCCTGGGTTCAAATGTCATCTCAGATGCTTCCTAGCTGTGTGACCCTGAGCAAGTCACTTAAGCCCAGTTGTCTGGCCTTTACAGCTCTTTTGCCTTGGAACCAATACTTGGTATCAATTCTAAGACAGAAAATAAGAGGTTTTTATTTAAGGAACATTTAAACTCAACAATCAAAGTCAAAATAGAGTAACTTTTAGGCAACAAAATACAAAAAGGTTAATGAGTTGGGAATTGGTCCAAACTTCTAGAAGACAGTTTGGAACAAGACTAGAAAAGTCCCCAAAGTATTTGTAATCTTTGAACCCAAGGAGGTCAAAGTCAGACAGAAAGGATCCATATTTGCTCAAATATTTGCAGTTGCAATCTTTGTGATAGGAAAAAGTCCATAGGATCATCAGCCCCCTTGTAACTACAGTCTGCAGATTCTCTAAATGCTATAGATCAGAACTGATGCTGACCTCACATCTCTGCTGAAGCAAAATGCTGTGCTGGTTTTAGAATCAGTAAGGTCTGAATTCAAGTTCTGATCAACACACTGACTAACTGTGTGATCTTAGGCAAATCATATAATCTCTCCCTGTCTCAGTTTCCTCATCCATAAGATGGGGATAATAGCATGTACTTCTCAGGATTGTTGTGAAGTATAAATGAGATGATATATATAAAGAATTTTGAAATCTTAAAGTAGAACATAAATGATAGCAATTATTGTTCTTCATGAACCTGTCAAAACAAGAGCATAAGAAAAGAAAAAATGTGCAAAACCATTAAAAAGAACAAGGAAAAAGTTGTACATGTCATTGTTGTAAATGTCTTCTGTAACTATGCTGCCTTTGCATTACATATCTTTGAGAAACTTTAGCTTATTTCAGAGCTCAGCCTAGGCCCTAACCTCTCCTTTTTCTCCCTTCTTTTTCTGTTTCTCCTTCTTTCTTCTTTTATTTTCTTTATCATCATCATCAGTGATAAATATATCACAAAAGGCAGGGGGTAATGAACAGAAGAGCCATCTGTAGAGCCTAGGCAGCCTACAGTCAGAAAGACTGTCTTTCCCTGCTCCCTACAAGAGTTGTGAGGGGCTACCCTACCCTAGCTGCAGTGGTTTCATTAATGGTATAATCATTTCTCCTAAAAATACAACTACTGGTCACTTTTGTTCCAGTAGATTGATCCATTTTTCAGTATCTTCTCAATGAAAGACCTCAGTGTACATGCGAGTAACAGGATAAAACTGTGTTAAAAGTGATGTTGGTATTCTGGTACCCCAAATAAACATTGGAGTATGAGATCATAGACTTACGGCTGGGGGAACCATTTTAGAAGTCATCAGTCGTAGCCTGCTTCTTGTACAAATGAGAAAACCAAAGCAGAAGTCAAAAAGAATAACCTAAGATCACATGACTGGAAGATATCTGTATCTGGGTTTGAATTCCAAGTCCAGCAGTCTGTTCTCCACACCACACTGTCTTGAATTTCAGAAATTCTTTTTGTGAAAAATTGCCTTCCTTGTGAAGGGAGGAAAAAGGAGTCAAACATTTAGAAAGTATACCTACTGTGTGCAGAACATACTAAGTTCTTTTCAAATATCTTGGTTGATAATTCCCCTCTTACTGAAAATGAATAGCTCTTCAACCCTATTCAGTTACAATTTTGATCTATGTGAATAGTTTTGCAACAGCGAAAAAGGAGAGAAAAGCTATGGACAGAAATCAGTTGCCTTGAAGTAATTATGTTGGTTTCAACTAGCATTTTTCTTTCTACATTATTCTGAGAAACTAATCTTAGGAGATTCCTCATCTAGATATATGCAAATTAAGCTGGAGTCAACAAAACTTGATTTCATATCCAGTCTCACTTATTTGCTATGTAAACCCCGTGTTGCTTATTTAACCTCTGTTTGCTTTAGTTTCTTCGGTAAAATAGAAATTATGGTAGCATCGACCTTTTGGAATAGTTATAAGAATCAAAAAAAGATATTATTTGTAAAGAACAAGCAGGCTAGTTATATAAATGTTAACTATTATTAAATACACTCTTTTACAAAGCTTCCATGGTCAGTGATGATACAAGAAATATCATTTGCCAAATTAGCCAGACTTAGTAGTTGGAAAAGGATTTCACCTAGCAACAATGACTGCCAATTTAGTTCCGTCAGACCCCCTTCATCCTCTCGGCCCCATGCCTTACAAGCATTGTTTGGGCATTATTATTCTATTGCCTATAGAATCTTTTAGTTAAAAAGGGAAATGTATTTTTGCCCAACCAGCTCTGAAGATGCATGTGGCTACTGTGGTTATAATTCAAACCCTAGACAAGGCGGCTTAATTTCCAGAAGGAATGTGGTCTAATTTGTATTAATATGGTTATGACATAAAACCCCAGAGTAAGATACTGCCCCGATTGCTCTCTGAATAACTCTAAATGAGATATAAAACTCTAATTGCTTGAACTGGGACATGTTTTCAAGGAACCTAGCATTGATAATGCCTTCATCATTAACAACAAATGTTTTGGTTTTATTTTTTTAAGCACATATACGTTATCATTTGAATCCTTCCACTAGTTAATGCAAATCCTAAAGTCATGTAGTTTTCACAAGCTTTTCAATAAAATCTTCCTGTTTGTTTATGGACCCCTCACCTGGGTAAAAGTGATCAAGGCCCATCGTAAGGTGGCAAATTGAAAAGAATACAGAATCAGCAGTAATGTGCTTTGTCCAGGAGATGGCTCCGGCATTCCCCAGATTCCAAATGCCTTCCCTACAGAAATGAAAAAAGTACATCATATGGTAATGAAGGTGGCACTATTGAAACATTTTTAAGTGGAATGAGGAAATCTACACAGAAAACTTGTGATACTTCAAAACAAAAAGAAATAGAAAATTATTAAAAGGAGGTGAAGTGGTAGCTCATTTTGGACTTGTCAAACTTGTCAAGGCACTTCATTAAATTACTATTAAGCCTCATTGTCTTCTTTTACCATTATATGCATAATTAAAGATTTGATTGGAATTACAGAAATGTCCAATTACATTTTTTATAATTATGGATTAAATTTAAGACTTGAAATCAAAAATAGGTAGATGATCTTGAAGTAAAGTTTCTATCATCTCTATTGAATTAATTGGAGGTTTTTGTTTATATGTTTTTTTATGTTCAGCATGGAAACATGGAAACTTCAAGCAAAGAAACATCAGATGTGGATTTTTATGTATGTTGAGTTAGTTGTAAACCTTTAAAGGTGATATAATTGTTGGTTTGATTTATCTACATGTAATATTATGCATATATAATATTATATACAGATATATATGTACATATATCTTTACTCCAAAAAGTATATGACTGTGCCATATACAAAATAATAATAATACAAAAAAATCCTATCTCTGGTATAAAGTACTTTTCATCTTTAAGAATAAAGTTTTACCATGAATAACATCCCCCTAAATTTAAACTTTCATAGTGCCACCTCATATGTTACATGGAGTGTCCATTATGTAGACTTTATCCTTGTCACTCTATATCTGTATTGTAATGATATTCATCTGGGGTATTGTGAGAGCCTACTATTTTTTTTTTTTGGCACAGTAGATAGAGTTCAGGACTTAGAGTCAAGGAGCACCAAGTTCAACTCAAACAATTACTATTTGTATGACCTTGGGCAAGTCATTGTATAAGTTAAATATCTAGGGGACTTCACAACCAGATCCCAGAAGACTTACCATCACAGAGTCATGTATCTTAATTTGCCAGCATGGCAGGCGAGATTCCTGACGTGCAATAGGTCAAGGGATGTGGCGTGTACAGACTGATGTGAAATCCTGGCCAATGAGGCAATCTTAGAGGATGGCTTTAGAATGAGCTTAAAAAGCCAGCATATGAAGCAGGCTGGCTCTCTGCCATTTGTGGGGCTTGTGAATGGAGCTCTCTCTCAGTTGTCCAGGTGCTTATCTATGTAGTAGGCCACCTATTGCCAGTGGGGACCACAGGGGCTAAGATTTCAGGAACTAAGACTTGAGATATTGGCTGGGAGTTTGAGTTAGGCTGAAAACCTTATTTCTCTCTTTCTTTCTCTTTACTAATAAATACTTGTAAATTTAGTATAAATATTCCAAAGTTAGTTTTTATTTATAACAACACTTAGTCCCATTTGCCTCAATTTCCTTATCTGTAAAATGGGCTGGAGAAGGAACTGGCAAATTGCTTCAGTATTTTTTACCAAGAAAATCTCAAATAGAATCACCAAGAATTGGATATGACTGAACAATGCCACTATACATTTTAAACAGTTGAAAGAGGGACAGAGCCTTTGGTATATAGGGAATTTCCTCCTTCGATGCTGGTCAGAACTTTCTCTGCAATGTACAGTCTGAGTTGCCTATGGCATTAAAAGTTTAAGGGCCATCTCTGTTTAAGTAACACAGTATATTTCAGGGACTATACTTGGACCCAGGTCTTTCTACCTTCAACGCCAGCTTTTTGTGTATTACATATGCTAAGCTGCTTCATTTCTAAAAATCAGAACAAATTAAAAATAAGTTGCTCTAAAAAATTTCTTAACAACACCATTTCAGAGAAGTAAAAACAATATAGTTTACCACTGAGCTAGATTTAAAGCTAGCAATCCCTATTTAACTTGTATAGAAATTGTGTATTTGCTCCAAAGGAAGATTTGTATGGCATGATTGGCACCCAGGTATGTTTCTAAGATGTTAAGAACAGTAAATCAGGAATAACAAAAGTCCAAGAACTTAAATTCAGCACACATTGTCCACTTAAAAGGGAAAGTATTTTACTCTTTGGCATTAGTGATGTCTTGGGGGAAAGGGATCCAGTTAAAACTAAGAAGCACCTTGGAGATCATCCATTGCAGGGATTTTTAACCTTTTTTGCATCATGCTCCCTTTTGACAGTCTAGTGAAACCTATGGATCTTATCTCAGAATAATATTTAAAATACATAAAATAGAATACATAGGATTACAGAAGAAACAAATTCTATTGAAATTTTTTTGTTTTTGTTTTTGTTTAATTTAAACATTTATTAATAATCATTTTTAACATGGTTACATGATTCATGCTCCTACTTTCCCCTACACCCCCCACACTCCCCTCACCCATGGCCAACGCACATTTCCACTGGTTTTGTCATGTGTCCTTGATCAAGACCTATTTCCAAATTGTTGGTGGTTGCATTGGTGTGGCAGTTTCGAGTCCACATCCCCAATCATGTCCACCCCGATCCATGCATTCAAGCAGTTGCTTTTCTTATATGTTTCCTCTCCTGCAGTCCTTCCTCTGGATGTGGGCAGCATTTTTTACCATAAATCCCTCAGAATTGTCCTGGGTCATTGTATTGCTGCTGGTACAGAGGTCCATTACATTCGATTTTACCACAGTATATCAGTCTCTGTGTACAATGTTCTTCTGGCTCTGCTCCTTTCGCTCTGCATCAGTTCCTGGAGGTCTCTCCAGTTCGCCTGGAACTCCTCCAGTTTATTATTCCTTTTAGCACAATAGTATTCCATCACCCGCATATACCACAGTTTGTTCAGCCATTCCCCCAATTGAAGGACATACCCTCCTTTTCCAGTTTGTTGCCACCACAAAAAGCGCAGCTTTAAATATTTTCATACAAGTCTGTTTATCTATGATCTCTTTGGGGTACAAACCCAACAATGGTATGGCTGGATCAAAGGACAGGCATTCTTTTATAGCCCTTTGAGCATGATTCCAAATTGCCAGCCAGAATGGCTGGATCAGTTCACAGCTCCACCAGCAATGCATTAATGTCCCAATTTTGCCACATCCCCTCCAACATTCATTACTCTCCTCTTCTTTCATTTTAGCCAATCTGCTAGGTGTGAGGTGATACCTCAGAGTTGTTTTGATTTGCATTTCTCTAATTATTAGAGATTTGGAACACTTTCTCATGTACTTATTGATACTTTTGATTTCTTTACCTGAAAATTGCCTATTCATGTCTCTTGCCCATTTATCAATTGGGGAATGGCTTGATTTTTTATACAATTGCTTTAACTCCTTGTATATTTCAGTAATTAGACCCCTGTCAGAGTTTTTCGTTATAAAGATTTTTTTCCCAATTTTTTGTTTCCCTTCTGATTTTGACTACATTGTTTTTGTTTGTACAAAAGCCTTTTAGTTTAATATAATCAAAACCAGTTAATTTACATTTTGTAATTTTCTCTAGCTCTTGCTTGGTTTTAAAGTCTTTTATTGATAGTTTTTTTTTTAAGTTCAAGGACTCCAGGTTAAAAACCACTGGCCTAGTTCAACCTCCTTATTTTTATGATGGAGATAGACCTAAGGACAAAAATAGATTAAATAACTTCACAGAGGTGAGTTAAGAAGCATTTACTAAGTAAATTTGAACTAAAACAAATGCCTCCTGACTCCTAATCCAAAATGAAGGTAGGATTTCCACATTTCACTACAGCTACAAAGTAATCATCACGTAATGTACAACTTGTTAGTAATGGGCATCTTTGTGTTTTTCCTAATCTCAATAATTCATTTGTTGCAACTATTGTACTCAAAACCTTTCCAGTCTAGTAGAATCTTCTATAACCTTTTCTCCATGGGCAATCTAGAAAAACCCAAGTCGTACCTCCTTGTACTAGACTGGGAAATTTCAAAATCATATAAATTAAAAAGATAATTTAAATTTTATTTTTTAATCTTACAAGACCATATGTAGTAAACAGTAACACTGATAACACCTTTTTTGTGGCATTGTAGGATTTGTGACACTCTTTGTAAGCATCAAAGATATTTGAATAGAATTCAAGTGATAATAGCTTTTGACTTACCTATGTTTTTCCCAAAAAGTTGATGTAAAAACTTACTTTCCCTTTATTAATAATTATCACTTTCACTTGTATAGTGCTTTACAGGTTACGTAGTGATTTCTTATGTTTTATTTCTTTTAACAACAAGGAATCGAAGGCATTTTAAGCTTAATTTCTCTTAAAGATGAAAAATACAAGGCTCAGAGAAGTGGAGACCTGCCCAGAGTTCATTGGTGATGGATCTGTCTCCAGAACTCTTTGAACTTTATGCAAAGCTATTTCTGTTGAAAAGATTATTTAAAGTCTTCCATTTAACAAAGAATAAAATTAATTTTTATGAGTAAAAAGTAGAAATCAGAGAACTGTGCAGTTCATTAAGACATAAAATAAGGTCTTTTTGTCTAGATGTGCTTCTATAATATTCATTTACATCAGACAAAAAGATCTTGAAAATAGAAAAATTATTTCTATTTTGCTTGGGTATATATTGAATATGAAGGTGTGTGTATATATACTCACACTCACAGATACACACATATATTTACAGTTATAGATACATACATACATATGAAGATACACAGATATATGTGTGTGCATAGAATATTATATGTAATATGCAAATGCTTGTTATTATAATAAGATTTTTGGAGAGCAAGAAATATTTCATTCTTTTATAATAATCTTAGAGAAGTGATAAGTTCATGAAATGGAAGAAGAAGAGAATTTTAGTACCTAGCATAATCCTTCGATTTTACCAGTGGAGCAAGAGACCAAAAGAAATTTCAAGAGTAATGGTTCAGTTTTATAGATTTTGTCAATCTTTTCTCTCCTTCTCCCTTTTTTCCACTTCTTCCTTTATATCTCCTTCTCCCTCCCTTCCCTTTCCCTTTCCACCTATCTCTCACCCACACTTTCTGTGTCTCTCTATGTTGCCTTTGTAACTCTATCTCTCCCTCTCCCTTCCTCTATCTTTCTCATCCTCTCTCTGTTATCTCTCCCCTTCTCTGTTTCTTTTCCCCTCTCCCTCCCTCTCTTTTATCTTTCTCTCTCTGTCTCCCTCCCTCCAACAAACATATTTACATACACACAAAACACATTAGCTCAGAAAAGTCTTATCTCCTATATGCCATATATAAGATTTTTTTTCAAATATGATCTCCTCTGAATAAGCACACATGAAGAACTTGCTAAAGACTCCACACATCACAGCTGCTTCTATGCCAAGTGGTGTGAGAGGTGCTGGGAAAGCAGCACAGAAGTGATAATCTCAGTCCTCAAGTGGCTTACATTCTATATGACAGAAAGCACATGTATAAATTACAGACATATACTATACAGCCACAGAATGTACAATGTAATTTTGCTGAGGGATAAAACACTAGCAGCTGGGGAAGTCAAGAAAAAGCTGCCTGTAAGAGGAGTTATTTAAGTCATTCAGCAAGCATTTATTTAGCTCCTACTTTGTACCAAGGTAAGTGCTAGAGATACAAAGGCTAAAAACAGTTCCTGCTCTTAAGGATTCTCTAGTCTAATAGAAGAGACATCGTGCAAATAACTGTTTAGAAACAAATACTACAGAAGATAAATTGGAGAGAATCAAGAGAAGGAAATCACTACTAGTATTAAGAGGGATTGGGAAAAGTTGTGGATGTTCAGATTTTTTCTAGGAATGGAGAGAATGGAGAATTATGGGAATGGGTGACAACCAGTAAAAATGCTTAGACATGTCAGAAAATGAAATATGTAATGTGAGGAAGAGCAAGGAGAGTAGTTTACTCAATAGAGTACTTAGAGGAGCAGGGAATAAGTTGGGCCGGGTTATGAAGGACTTGAAATGTCAGAGGACTTTATATGTAATTCTGGAAGGAAGAGGGGACTCCTGGAATTTACAAAATGACATCATGAGACGCATTTAAGGAAGATCAATTCAATAGCTAGGTGGAGAATAGACTGGAGTGCGGAGAGAATTGAAGCATGGAGACTAACAAGTGCCTATTGTAATAGTCTTTCAGATGTGGTGGGTGCACAAGACCCACTGACCTACCAGATCCTCATCATATACTAAGCAGGTATGTTGATGGACAGAAATAAGGGATGCTATGTCCAGAGAAGCTAAAGGCCACTATGTCCTTGCTTTTATATCTTCACAATGTGTGGGGAAAATATACCTCCATTATTCACAAACTCCTAAGTGCCTCATGTTGTTCTAACATGGAACCTGAACTAAGAGGGCTCTGTGGTTAGTGCTGTTCCTACAATAGGTTATTTGCAAAGGCTCTAGAATAATGTGAAAATGGTCTGTTCTAGGGTGGTAGCAGTGTCAGAAGAGAGAAGGGGGCCTATATGAGATATTATGAAAGGAGAATCAATAGGACAGCAGCAAATTGGAATTGAGGGTGGAATGTGAGTAAAAAGTAAATAGTCAAGTATGGTACCCCAAGATTATGAGTCTGAGTAACTTAAAGGATTATGGTGCTTTGACAGCATTAGAATGTTAGCAAATCTAGAGATAAGAGGTTCTGGGTTCAAATCTTTAGACATTTCCTAGCTGTATAACCCTGGGCAAGTCACTTAAAGCCCATTTCCTAGTCCTTACCACTCTTCTACTTTAGGACCAAGACACAGTATTGATTCTAAGATGAAAGGTAAGGGTTTTAAAAAAAAGAATATTAAGCAGGACAGAAGAGTGGGAGTATAGGGGAAAGATGGTGAGTTCTGTTTTGGACGTGTCAGGTTTAAGTTGTCTAAGAGAAATCCAACTTTGAGATGTCAAGCTGGATGTTGTGAAGTTGAGATTTTTTTTCTGGGAATTGCTGAGGACATAATTCAGGAGATCAGGAGAAAGCTAAGAGCCTATGCTGTGATTTGAAGTAAGCTAAAGTTTCTAGTAGATGTGATGTAAAGGAAGCATATTGCAGGCATGTGAGATAGTTACATATTTACAACAATGACAAGTACAACCATTTCCATCTCTTTTAAATGTTTTGCATATATTTATTATTTTCTTTTCTTATACTCTTGTTTTGACATTGACATGGGAGACATCCATATGTTTTCTTTACATATTGTGTGAAATAATATTTAAAATGTATTCATTAAACTTTATTAAATTATTCATTTTCAAGTGCAAGGCAGAAAAAGACAGCACTAAAGTGTCCTGGGTATTTGGGGGAAGAGGGTATTAAAAAGTTAGTGCATATCAGAAGCAAGGCATAGTCCATATCTCATACCATATACCAAGACAGGCTCAAAATGGGTACATATCATAAGAAAGTGATATCCCAAGAAAGTTAGAGGAGCATGGAAAATTTTACCTGTGAGAATCTATGGAGAAGAGACTTTATGACCAAATGAGAGAGGTGTTAAATTTAAAAGTTGTTTTTTCCCCCTCAAAGCAAAGTCAATAAAACCAAACTTAGAAGGAAAGCAGGAAACTATGTGGGGATCAGGCATTTTTATGATAAGTTTCTTTGTTTAAGTTCTCACTTCTCAGATATACAAGGAACAAAGGCAACTTTTTAAAAAAGAATTCCATCCCCTAATTGATGAATGGCCAAAGACTATGGGCACGCAGTTTTCATAAAAAGAATCAAAGCTATCAATAGTCATATGAAAGAAATTCTCTTAATTATTATTGATTGGAGAATTAAAATGACTCTCAGATACTTCTTCACACATCAGATCGGCATGGCATTAAGATGACTGAAAAGGAAAATGACAAATGCTGAAGGGGATATGTAAAAATATGGACACTGATGCAGTGTTGATGGAGCTGTAAATTTGTCCAGCTATTCTGGAGAACAATTTGGAAAAACTTCCAAAGTATTACAAAATCGTGCATGCTTTTTACCCAACAATGCCACTACTAGGTAGGCACCCAAATAGATCAAAGAAAAAGGAAAAGTACCCATGTATACAAACATTTTTAAAGAAGCTCTTTTGGGGGTGGCAATGAATTGGAAACTAAGAGAATGACCATTAATTGGGGAATGGCTGAACAATTGTGGTATATGTTCATGATGGAATTCTATTGTGCAGTGAAAAAAATGATACAGGGGATGGTTTCAGAAAAAAACCTGGAAAGGCTAATATGAACTGATGCAAAGTAAAATGATTAGAACAGGTTAACACTGTTACATGGTAACAGTTATATTGTAACAGTAATCAATTGTTAAAGCTACATTAATCAATACAGTGATGTAGGCTAGTCCCAAAAGCCTCATGATAAAAAATGCTATTCGCTTCCAGACAAAACTGAGTAACTCTAAGTAAAGCTTGAAGCATGTGTTTTTCACTTTATTTTCCCCCTGCCACACGGCTAATGTATAAATAGGTTTTGTATGACTTCATATGTATAATGGGTGTCATATATCTTGCCTTCTCAATGGACAAAGGAGGGTAATGGAAAGGAGAAAATTTGAACTAAAATATATATATATATATTAAGAATCTTAATATTTACTCTATATAGAAATAAAGGTTTTGACAACAGAAGCAAAAAATGCTTATCCAGTTTCAGACCCATAAAAGGTTTTAATTAACATCTCTAAATATTCATTTCTAGCTTATCTTCATACATACTTTAATATATTGCTTGATACCTAGTTTCTATCAGACTACTTTCCAAATAGTTTTTGTCAAATAATGAGTTATTACACCAGTAGCTAAAATCACTGAATTTATCAAATGTTGAACTTATATACCCATTTTTCTTCTATATATCATATAACTATCATAAGGCCATTAAATGCAAAAGAATGAAGAGAATTTTGATCTAGTACAATCTTTTTATTTTACTAGTGGGGAGAATATGACCCAGAGAAGTTTAAGGAACATTGGTTATATCTGATAAAATATGTCCACTTTCATATAGTCTCTCCCACTCTCTCACTGTCTACTTTTCCCATTCTTTCTGTCTCCCTCTCATTCTTCCTTATGCAAAGCAAACACTTGTTCAGAAAAAATCTTGTCTACCATATAAGAATTTTTTGACATGCAAGAATTTTTTGACAAATAAAACCTCTTCTGCTCTACATGGGGTTAATAAAAACTATATATATAACAGACATGTATTTTACATTTTCAAATATTTAATCTGTCTGTGGAGTATTTCAATATGGTGTTATTGCAAATATTGATTTATTTCTAATTTATTTCTTATTTTCTGGATCCACTATAGCCTCAGTATGAATTGGACTATGGATTACATACTCTCAGAATATTTTAAAGAACTCAAAAACAAACTACTATGTCTGTTGTTTGCAGATCATGACCAAATCCTCCTCTTCAGAGTGTGTCCAAGAGCTTATTTAGGTTCAGCATAGTGTTACTGAAACCATTTTACTTCCTCATTTCCCAATGTTGGGCAGTTGTATGTATGGTTCTGCGACTTCAGAAAAAAATTGAAATGTATTCAGATGCAAGGAAGAAGATCTCTTAAGGCTGGCTTCCAGAAAGGCAGTTATATTTGCAATCCTAAGTGGTCTCTCTGATATTGAGTGAATTTGCCCATTATAGGTAATCAAGAAGATTATGGTGATACAAACTTCAAAGATACCACCACCCCCCCAAAAACCCAACAAGGATATGTTGATGAATAGATAAAAAGACATTTGCTATGTAGAAATAACTCTAGGTTCTGGGTACACAACTGGCAAGGCAAGATCAATCCCTGCTCTCAAGGAGTTCACATTCTAAAGGAGGAAGAGAGCACATAAAAAGTAATTTCTGGTTTAAGTCCAGATGGAAAAACCAAGGTTGCAGCCATTAGGCATGGGGTAATGCATGTTCTTGAGGGTCATTTTTTATTAATAAAGGCTTGTCTCTTTTCTACATTGAACCATATGGCAATGCCAATGACTTTGGTTGTGAAAACTTTCATTTCTAGTTCTTCAGAAGCTGTGATTGCCAGCAAGTCAGGAGTTATAATATCTACAGAGGCAGTTGCCAAGTCTCATCTCATAAAGAATTGTTCCCCCACATAATGACTGGTGGCTGCAGATGTTTTGGGGAAGGAAAAGGGAAAGTATAGAATATTACTATACCTGGGGTCCAGCCTAGAAGTCCACTTTATATAAACTCCACTTAGACAATTTTCAGAGTTCATTTTTATACCTGCTATGATCTTTTCACCCAAGCCCTTTCTTTTTTGTTGCCTTGTCTGGAGTCACATGGAATTTTATGTTGAGTTTTGTTTTTGTTTTCATCTAGATATTCTGCTTCTGTTAATATTCTGGATTGAGCTTCCTTTCTAGGAGGCCACTTTTAAAAAGGAGCCGTTCTTACAACTAAGAAAACAGCATTGTCTTTATTAATATAAAGATGATTTGGATTTAAGAGGAAACGGGAGGTACAAACATAGCAAGTGGGCCAGTTGAGAAAAAAAGTGAGTGAGCTGTCTAAATAGATATATGGATCAAGGTCATTTAGTTTAAAAAACAAATAAATAAGTGGATAAGTTTACCTTTTTGAGTATGATTATCTATGAATTCATTTATGATTTTCCCTATAATAATCTATTAGATTTAATTTACTATTCTTCATCAATAATAATTGGCTTATATCATATTTTCTTCCTATAATAATTATGCTAGGATTTTCTATGGATATGTTTTTGTTTGGTGAAGATTTATGTTCTTTCTCTACCCCTTCCTTCTGCTTCCCCTCCTCTTCTTTCAGATCTCAAAATGTACACAAAATGAACTAGAGACTATTTACTTCCAGGTTCCTTATCACTCACATTGTGGTGCTGTCTTGAATTAGTGTCTTTTCTCATCCCTATCTGAAAACAAAAAAAGAAAGAAAGAAGAAGGAGAAGAAGAAGAAAAGAAAAGTGGGAGAGGGGGGCTTAATCTTGTGGGGTTAAATAAAAGAAGGAATGTAGTGAAGGGAAGGTTCCTTTCATTCAAGCAGCATAGGATGTGGTGCAGTGATGACTGAAAGTGCCTGAGGGCATGTGGTCCCTATTGGTTCTCACATTGAATGCAATGATGCCCACAGATAGCCTGTATTGTTGTCAGTTAAATGGGATCATGAGTGTCTGAAAGGTGTTTGAGAATGAACCGAAAATCATTTTCACAAGTGGATGATTACTTCTGCCACATGTTAACCGAACTCTATCAGAATGGCCCAGATTTTTGAGCCTGCATTAATTGCTCTTTCAACCTTGACTGAGGTTTCTCTTTAAGAAAGCCCTTTCCAGGTCTAAACTATTCCACATATTGATTTTTTTTTCTTTCTGTATTTTTTTCTTTGTGATAAATGAAGGCCTGTAAAAGTAAAGGTTTTATCATTCAACATGCAGATTGATTGTTTAATTTCTGAGAATAGAAAACTAGACACAAAATGATCTGTAAAAAGTAATAGCCATTTTCCTTGGGTTTTTTTCAAATGATGAATAATTCCTATATTCTCAGTACACAATTATGTTTTTCAACTATTCATTAGTACTGATTTTTCATCACAAAGTAAAACCATGAACTCTCACAGCATGGACTCGGTGCAAATAAATTGTCACATTCTCCTTCCTATTAGAACTGTGTGCCACCACCATAATTGAAACTAAACTACAATATTTAGTAATGTGTTTTGAGAATTTTGTGTGTGTTGAAGTATGCTTTGCAAAATCTCGGAAGTTGTGAAGGGTTTAAAGTGGACTTTAAAAGTATCTAGGTGGATGAGTATATATAATTATAGGTACTTACCTTGATAGCTGACTTAATAAAGATATATTCCATTTTAACTATATCAGTTATAGTTCATTAACTATTTCTTTCCTCTGCATCAGAAATAATGATTGGGTTTGTTGAGGTTGAAATGCTTTTCTGTTAAAGAGGATGAGTTAAATCAAGACTCTTTAAACTCTCATCAGAAAATTAATTATAGAAATCCCATTAACTTTTGTGAATTGCAGCTAAATACATTAACACAAAGTAGGCAGTATTTATAGAATAGGCTTAATCTATTAGAGAAGCTCAGCTATCAGATTCCCAACTCCTTAACTTTTTGTTTGAAAGAGAGGGCAATTACAGGACATTCTCCCTGGATTTAATTTTGATACAACACTTTTAGTGGCCCATTCTGATTTGAATAAGTACCAAAGGTGACTTTATTTTGTAAATATTACAAGGCAGCTATCATGATTGAAATGTTAATTCCCCCCTTTTTAAAATGTTATAGCCATTCATAAAAAACAAAATGTAATTTATGTTTTGTGTTGGCCTATTGACTGTCTAAACATCTTCTTGTTGGGGCGGGATATATTTAATGAACTGTACTTTTCAAGATAGATGCTATTGACAATAGCCTTTTCAGTAGAGCCACAACAACAAAAAGGGAAATTGAAAGCAAATTATTAATGATTATCCTTTTAAAAAGAGAAATGGCTTTCACTGTATAAGAAGTATTATATTCATTTCACAAAAAGTTTATGCAGACATTTCTCTCAAGAATCAAAATTATCAAAAGTAAAATGAAGTTTATTTCAGTGTGGCTATGGATATTTAAAAGCGTGTAAGGAGTATGTTGATGCTGTAGCGGTTATATATGCAATGGTATAAGTGCAGAGACATGGACCTCAGTTGGTAGTATTCCTTTGTGAGTGATTTCTGGGATGTTCTCCCACTGTCCATTAGAAATAACACTGGAAGAAGGATTAATACTTTAAGATTATGGCTCTGTGTTTATAGTGATTTGTAAAACCAAATGCTGTGAGGCTTTGCTTTTCTGTGTTAAATCCTAGCTTTGTATCAGTGGCACTAATTTCTTTGTTACCTAATCCTATGTAAGAAGAGCAGCCTTTAAAGTTAAGCAGGCAACTTTTTATTCAAAGGGAGAAACTGCTTAATACCTTACTTAAGTTGAACTTATTGACAAAGGTAAAGAAAACAATCATAAACAGTTTATCCAGAGGGATTTAAAAATACTTTAAATGACAACTTTAGCTGAAGGAACATCTTGGTGCCTGGGAAAGGGTTTAATGACAGCATCACTTTTTAGTAAGATCCTTTGCGAAATAGGCACCTATAAAATACGATGTATACTATGCAAGACCTTTTTTGTTCCCATTACAATAATCACCCTGAAAAAAATAATTTCAGTCAGATTTTTCCCCTTAGGAGCTATACTTTAAGTTCAATTGAGTTACAATAGGGCATTAAAAGTAACTGTTTATTTCTATGTTGTCGGCTATTATCAGGCTTTTTTAATCCTATCTAAGCTACCTGCCTCTATCCTTTAAAGAAATTAGTAGAAGGGGAAAAGGTTGTTTGTGTGAAGTCAGAAGTCAGTTGGTGAGTAACTGATGAAAAAGAATAAATGTTGAAAGCTAAAGAAAAGATGCTTTCCTTTTCAAAATAAGGTGAAAAGTACAAAGATTCGCTTCTCACATTAAAGTATATTTCTCTCCTGCTGTGTAGTAAATACTTATTTTATTGGATAAAAGTATAAATTGTCACATAAAACCCAGTTTGCCTGGTATTTGACAGCTCTGATTTATATGCTCTTAAAAACTTTCCTTTTGATTGAATTTAGATTAATCATACAGTCAGGAAGAAGATGGGTATTACATTACAGACTCCAAAGTATTTATGGAGAATACCTAGCAATCTTACAAAAACACAGACCTATAGAACACAAGCCAAGTTGCCAAGAACAAATATAATACTTCATTCATTGGGAATGAATCTATCTACACACTAGAGTAAATTCTCACTTGTCCAGAATTCAAGCAACCAGAAAGTTCTTATAAATTCATTCTTGTTCTATCTTACATGTTCTATCTTATACTTTTGGCAAAATGAAACAAAGGACAAATACTTACACTAATGTCAGGAAGTTATTTTTATGCTAGAAATCCCTGATAGCATCATTTCTTGACGTTTTATTGGTCTCTCTATGAAGATTCCTTGAACTCTCATAATCCCTTATTATCTGTGCATATTTTACCTTTGTTATTAGAATGTCATTTCTATGAGGGCAGCAATCATTTTAAATTTATCTTTGCATATCTCTTAGCACTTGAAACAGGGATTGGCAAACCACAAACCCACCAGCAAAATCTGTCCCTCACCACCTTTTTTATGTATACTCCATGAGATAAGAATGATGTTCCATTCTTAGAGAGGTGGGAGATAAGAATGATGTTCCATTCTTAGAGAGGTGGGAGTGAGGTAGTGGGAATGGGAAAAAGGAAGAGATCTCTTTGGGTGACTCCTTTTTTTTTTTTTAAACCCTTACCTTCCATCTTGGAGTCAATACTTTGTATTGGCTCCATAGCAGAAGAGTGGTAAGGGTAGACAATGGGGGTCAAGTGACTTGCCCAGGGTCACATACCTGGGCAGTGTCTGAGGCCAGATTTGAACCTAGGACCTCCTGTCTCTAGGCCTGGCTCTCAATCCATTGGTGACTCCTTCTAACAAACTGAAGATCATAGGATGCTGAAGCTGTAAAAAATTTTCCCAATAATGATACTCTTCACACAGTTTTCTTGAAATTATTATACACAATTGGTAATAAGAGCCCTGAAACTACCACCATTGTTACCTTACAGGATATATAAAAACAAGCAATGAGCCAAATTTGGCCCATCGACTAGTTTTCCAGCCCCTATTCTAGAAATTAAGGGAGATACAAAGACAGCAAAATTTTATAAATATAAAAATCATTATTAGCACCTGTTCTAAGTGCTAAGGAATTTATAAAGATAAATAAATTTTAAAATTATAAAAACATTTTTGGCTCATGAATCATGAAATAGGATTAACCCACAAACCATAGCTGCAGATGTCTGACTTAGGTCACCACTTTGTAAATTTTAGGATGAAAACTCCAAAAGAAGTGGAACGGAAGATGATTAAGGAGAAAATATATATTTTTATCAACACACATTTATCAAACACTTATTACATACCAGACACTCTGCTAAACATTAAAGATACAAACAAAAGGCAAAAACACCCTTTATCCTCAAGGATTCTGGTAGGAAAAACAACATGGGCATATATAAGTATACATACATATATGCATACACATATAGTATGTACATAAAAAGTAGATAAAGGTTTATATATGTACTTATTGTTTCCTCCATTAGAATGTAAGCATGTTAAAAGTTGGGATTATTTCATTCTTTGCTTCTGTCTCTAGCACCTAGCACAGTGCTTAGCACCTAGTAGGCATCTAGTAAATATTTGTCAATTGATTGCTTAAAGATGGTACTTGAGATAAGTCATGAAGGAACTCAAGGATGTTAAGAGGCAGAAATGAAGAGAGAGCTTTCCAGGCCGGAGAGATAGCCAATTCAAAGACACAGAAAATGGGAAATGGGAGTATTTTCTATGAACAATAGCAACAAGGCTCATATGACTGGGACATAAAGTGGGAGTAATATGTAAGATTGAAAAGATAGGAAGAAGTTGAAATTTGATCCTAGGATTTCCTTGAATTTTGTTGAGCATGGGGGGGGGAGGGCAATGTTAGTGACATGATCAGACTAATAATTTAGGAAAATCACTTTGGCAGATAAGTGGAGGAAAGAGTGGAATGAGAAGGGACCTCAAGGCAAGGAGCTATTAAAATAATCCAAGTGAGAGGTGATAACGGAACTATGATGGTAGGTCTAAAGCAGTGATTCCCAAAGTGGGTGCTACTGCCCCCTGTTGGGTGCTGCAGCAATCTAGAGGAGTGGTGATGGCCACAGGTGCATTTATCTTTCCTATTAATTGCTATTAAAATTTTAAAAAATTAATTTCCAGGGGCACTAAGTAATATTTTTTTCTGGAAAGGAGGCAGTAGGCCAAAAAATATTGGGAACCACTGGTCTAAAGAGTGGAAGCCAATAGGAACCACATAAAAGATGTTTTAGTGGTAGAAACAATGAGATTTGGCAACTGATTGAATATGTAGAATAAATGAGAAGAGGAGCTGTAAATGGCATAAAGACTGTAGACCTGGGTAAGTGGATAGTGCCCCATAAAATAATAGAGAAAGCAAGAAACACGGTCATTATAGGGAGTGTGTGGATATAATGGGTCCTTTTGGAAGGAGACTCCTTCTAACAAGCTGATAATCCAAATGATAATCCAAAGATGCTGTAGCATTAAATAATTCTCCAAATAATGTCCTCTATTCAACCCTCAAGAAGTTGTTATGATCATTATTTTAACAAAAACCACCAATAAATAAATGTCTTGGGAATTTTCCCCTCAAATTCAAGAGCTTTAGAACATCTAGAAAACTAGAAATCTAATTCAGCTAATTAAAGCCAGTACTAATTTATTTGCCAGTGTAATCAATATTGAGACTATCTCCTTAGCCTTAGGAATTTTTATTTGGTCTACTCAGAAGACTTCATCTTGCCAATATAATCCTATTTTCTTACTCTATCCTAAATTGGTTTCCCTCTACCATGTGATTATTTCATTTATAAGTTATTCCAAAGCATGAGAATTATTCCTGTACTGATGTAATGGAAATAGGACTTTTGCACCTGACATGTTACTTCGGAACTTATCTATTCACACTTGTGATCCTGAAAACTTAACATGACTTAACAATATATAAATAGACCCAAGTTTATTATTTTAATTTCTTTTATGAATTACAGTCTTTTCTGGTGATTCAATTATATATTGATTCATATGTCAGATTTAATTTTGTTTTATTAGTATTTATGCTCCTAGAGAATGTGAACCATATAATTAACTCACTATAGCACTTGGGTAGTATCTTATTTATTAGAGAGCACTTAATCTCACTTTACAATGGTGATATTTTAAACCCACTTGACTGGGCCTTAATAAAGCCCTTATGTCAGATTTCTGCCAAGAAGCAAATTCGTAGGATTATAGGATCTTAGATTTGAATGACCTTAGAAGCCTTCTAATCCAACTCCTTCTTTCTCTACTCCTTAATTCTGTCACCTCTTGTTACCTGGAGAACTTCATCTAAAAAAGACCAGAAGCCATCTCTTCTTCTATCAGGTGTGGAATGTAGCGTCATCAGATCATCTAACTCAGCAGATGGTGAAGAGACTGTTAGCAGATTAGTTATATGTGGCTGAAAAGGTGCCCTCATTGCCAGCTAGAAAAGGCAGTTGTACATTTTTTGAAATAGAGAAGGGAGAAAATACACACTATATATTGATGAGGAAATTGGCAATCAGAGATATTAAGTGACTTGCCCTGGCTTAAGGAACTAGTAAGTGTCAGAAGTGATCATTGAACATAGCAATCTGTTCTGTAAATGCTCAACTAATAGAATTCTCCACTTGATTAATTAAGTAATTCATAGATAGTATGCCATCTCCAAATAGTCCAGATGCCCCTTGCTTCAGCTTTAACTTTAATTATAGGTTTTCGTCCACTTTTTGCCTGCCCTTGGTTCCATTTTTAACCTGTCCAGCTATGGTTCCATCTCTGTTTATTAAGATTGAATCTAACAGCCTTACTTTCAGGGTTGTATTTTTCTCTCTTAGTATGATTTACCCTTGATCTGTTTAGTGTTGATGGCTTACATCACACTGCTCCCTTCCACTTCTCTGAAACCCAGTTACCCAGCCACATGTTGAATGAAACAGACTTGGAGGAGTAAGGAAGAGATTGCTCTGAATGTCTGCTGTGTCAACTCTGTGCCTATTGGTGTACACATTGCTCGAGTGACATATGCTTGTGGAGGGCACCACTCACGTCTCGTGCATTCAGCAGTCATTGCCTTTAACCACATAGCGGAAGCTTAGGTTTGTATATTTCAAAGGGGGAAAAAAACAAGGTAAAAAAAAAGAAAAAAGGAAGAGCAACCATGCATAGAGCAACATAATGAATAAAAAATATGTAATATTTAGAGAACAGAACAAAGCCAGGGTCAATTAGGGAGAGCATAGGACTAAGTACTTACTAAGTGAGGACATCAGCATTGACTTTGAAGAGATTTCTTCCTATCTGGCTTATGAAGATACCTCTAATTATCACTATCTATGATTTACTTAATTAATCAAGTGGAGAATTCTTTTAGTTAAGCATTTTCCTCCAACTTCAAAGAGGAAAGGACCAGAAGCATGTGAGGTATGGATGAAGATAAAATACCACTTTTAAGAAATAAGCCATAATACTCAAAAAAACTCAAAATGAATCTTGGAATCAAATTTTCCCAGTTCAATACAATTTAGTTCCCTTCCATTTTCATGAAACCCAGCCACATGCTGAGTGAAATAGACTTGGAGGACTAAAGAAGCAGTCTTGGTCACAGAGATTACTCTGAATGTCCTCTGGGTCAACTATGAATCTGTTGGTATACACATTGCTCAGGTGACATAAATTGAATGGAATAATTGTTTATGCAGTAAAAGGCACTGATGATAAAAAGATTAATTATAAACTAACCTCTGTCTGCAACAAGCTTGAAGTCTAATGGAAACGTGAAGACAAGTTCACAGATAAATAAGTACATAAAAGGAAAACCAAATGCAGGCAAGGAAGGCATTCCATTATAGTGAATACTGTTAATAAAAGCACAAAATTAGAAGAGGATGCAAGGAGGGATGAGAGTCGAAACTAGAAAAGAAGAGTGAAACCAGATTGGGGTAGACATCCACACTTTTATTCTGACCTATTTCTTCCAGTTGAAATCTTCAAGTCCCAATTCAGATCCTGTCATCTCCATGAAATTCCATGATTCCCTAGTCTTAAATGATCTCCTCATATCTATGACAACCTTTAGTATCTCTTGTATGCAATGGCAGGCAAGAAATTTGGAGAACTTTTGAAAGTTATTGAGCAGGATTACATGATCAGAATCCCACTGTCTGAAGACAGTTTCAATACTAATACAAGCTAAAGGCTACAAGGTTACATAATAATCTTTATTTTTTTAACCCTATCATTAAAAGACTTGAGAAACTAGGCATTTTGTATCTAAAATGGGAAGTGGAGGGAGAAAGGTATTTGTATAGCATCTACTGTGTGCCAAGTGCTTTACAAAGACTTTGTTGCTTGATCTTGACAACAATGGGAGGTAGATGCTATTATTTCCCCACTTTACAGTTGAGAAAACTGAGGCAGGCAAAGGTTAATGATTTATCATGGATAGCACAGTAAGTGTAAGTGATCAAATTTGAACTCAGTCCTTCCTGACATCCAGGCCAGGGCTTTACCTACTGTACCATCTATTTAAAACAAAATGTTTGCTCAATTAAGAGGTACTGTTTTTATTTTGACCTCTAAAGATAACATGAATAAATTACGGCAATGTGATAAATTCATAATGTGAAATCTTTATGTAAGGAAAAAAAAGGATTCAGGACTCATGAAAATTCCAATCAAATTCCAATCAAAAATTTAGTTTCATCTAATATATTAGGCTTTCAAAATAAGAGAAATTGACTCAAAATTCTTACATTTTTACTAATAATAAATTGTCTCCAAGTGGGAGATTATGCTTATGATTTTTCTGACATAATTTTAAAATAATTCCATTACAACTCATTTTTAATTTGGTATTTTTATGTTCTTAGAAAGACCAGTCAATAAATATTTATTGAGAATCCACATGCTCCAGACACTGCGCTAAGTCCTGGATAGAAAAATAAAAGGAAGAAAAAATTCCTATCCTCATAGGAATTCACATTTTTTAAGAAGGACTCAGTAAAAAGTATAGGCAGCTCTAGGCACCCTCTTTGAAAGGATCTGGAAGGAATGCTTCATGGACCATTTTCTACTCTATTATCTATCTTTTAATCAATTTTTTACTCAATTATCTACCTTTTTGAAATTGGAATAATTGAAATCTCAAATGGTGATATGCTGAGAAGTTTTTTTTTAATTTTTACCTTTTGTCACAGTATTGATGTCAAGGCAGAAGAGCCAAAAGGTCTAGGCAGTGGGGGTTAAATGACTTACCCAGGATCATAAAACTAGGAATTGTCTAAGGCCAGATTTGAACTCAGGGACTCTCATCTCCAGGCCTGAATCTCAATCCACTGAGCTACTTAGCTGCCTCTATATTGAACATTTTCAAATGGTTGATTTAAAATAAAAGAGGAAATAGTGTCCTAACTGAAATATAATTATGGATAAATTTAAATATAAAAATTATAACATTCACCTTTAGAATTTTAAATGCAGCTTCTATCTAAAAATAAGTGGTTATAATCAAAATATATTCCTTTATGTATAAATGTAATTGAATAACCCTTTTTAAAATTATTAAAATAATTGGAAAGATAATAATCATAGTACTTTTTAGAAGTAGATAATTTTTTTGGAAGAATCAAAGCCAAAAAACTCAAAGGAAATTATTTTTAAAGTAGGAATAGAAGGAGAATAGCACTTCCAGACCAAAAATTGTATTATAAAGTTATCATTATCAAAATTTTTTGATAATGGTCTAAAATTAGAAAGTAGATGAATGGAATATTCTATATCAAACTCAGTAAACCAATGTTTAAGAAACTTGTGAATATAAGTTATTTGGTGAAGAATTTCCTATTTGGCTGAAACTGTTGGGAAAACTGAAAAGTAGTTTGGCAGAAAAATTATTTTAATCAATATTGTACCTTATATACAATAACACACTTAAAATGGGTGTATGACATGTATATAAAAAAGAGGAGAGACAGAAAGAGAGAGAGAGAGAGAGAGAGAGAGAACCAAACTCTTCTTACATTTCACAGATATGGTTAGAGCTCCAAGGATAGAAATGAACACAAAAGATGAAATTAATGTTGATTGTTTAAATTCAAATAGATGTCATGCAAACAAAATCAATGTAACTAGAATAAAAATTAAAAATATCAATTTGGAGTAATATTTGTATGAATTCTCTCTAAGGATTTAATATCCTAAATGTAGAGAAAATTTTAATTGTTTAAATCACTGAGAAGTGAAGTGGCTTGCCCACAGGCACAAAATCAATTAGATGTCAGGAGCATGGCTTGAAATCTAGGCTTCCTGGCTTCAAGGTCAGCTTTTGATCCTCTATTGTCACACTGCCTTTTAATAGAAAAGTTTAATAGAAAAGAAATATATAAGTCCAAGAACAATTATACAAAAGACAAGTGGTCAGAGGATATAAGTAAATTGTTATCAAAAGAATTACAAACTAGTAATAATCATTTGATAGATAGCTCCATTAATAATGAAAGAAATGAATGTGTAACAAAACAATTCTGAAGTTTTACTTCAGGTTCAGCAAACTGGCAAAATGTGAATCAGCTCATTATTGTAGAGGCTGTAGAAACATGTTGTTATTTAGTCATTTTTTCAATTGGGTCTGACTCTTTGTGTCCCCATTTGAACTTTTCTTGGCAAAGATACTAGAGTGGTTTGCTATTTCTTTCTCCAGTTCATTTTTCAGATGAGGAAACTGAAGCAAATAAGGTTAAGGGACTTGCCCAAGATCACACAACTTTTCATTATCTAAGGTCAGATTTGAACTCAGAAAGAAAATTCCAGGCCCAATATTTATCCATTGTTTCACCTACTGCCCCCAAATTTGCAAAAGATAAGCAAAGTCATTATTTAATAGACTGTAGAAATATAGGCACACCAAATCACTGTTTTGAATTTGTTCAGTCATGATCTAAGGCAATTTAGAATTTGAACTGAAATGCCCATACTTTTTTGGCCAGAGATTTTTCTTTTAGTCATATACTCCTGGGAAAGTTAAAAACATAAAGTTTTAACCTTTAATAACATAGTCACAACAGTACTATTTGTGTTAACAGAGAGCTATAAACAAAAATAGGTTTCCATCAATTGGAAAGTGGCTAAATAAACTCTGTAGGTAAATGTAGTCAATTACTATATCATGAGAAATAAGAGGAATTCAGAGAAACATGTGGAGACATTTGATTGAGTGAAGTGAGCAAAATGACAAAAATAATACACGACCACAACATTAAAAATGGAAATAATGACCAAAAAACAATATTGAATGTTATATAATTATGTGAGTGTCAAACATGGCCCCAGAGAAGAGTTGATAAAGAGTTGATATATTTTTTTTACTTCCAGAGTTGGGACTCTTGGTATGATCAAATAGAATAAGATGTTATCTATCCATTGTTTGGTTTTGCTGACCTACCTTATTTCTTTCTTTTAAATATTGCATCTTACATGTAAAACCCAGTGGAATTGTGCATCGCCTACAGGTTGTGGGGGGGGGGGTGGCGGGGATTTTGGGGGAGAGGGAAAGAGCATGAAACATGTAACTATGAGAAAATATTCAAAATTAAAATTAAAATTTAATAAAAACAAATAAATATTGCATCTTACAGTCACACATATATTTGGAAATGAAGGCAGTATAAAAACAAAGGAAATCAATAAAAGAAGAAAGTAATTTTTACAACATAAAAGTAGATTGTTTAATAATAGATCATAATATATGGTATCCCCTTTTTAAATGATCAGTCCTATTTGTTTCTTAGTAATCTGTAGGAATGTGTTTAAAACTAATCATTGAATAATTTGTTAATTATTTGTGTATTCTCTTCTTTTTCTCTGACAGATATTTATATGCCCTTGGACAAAAGGTTTGGAAAAGGTGGAAAAAACGATACTTTGTTCTTGTTCAGGTTAGTCTTTTTTTCTAATTTTTAAATCACTTTTAAGAAATCAAATGTTCTATCTATTAATAGTGAATATATGTCTATATAACAATACTTGTAAACATTAAAAATAGTTCTGCTTATTTAAACAAGTTTTTAAAGAAGCACATATGTTCACTTTAACAAAACCAAAAGAGTCTATTCAACTTCTTGGTGACAAGAAAATATTTTAGACTCATGTTATAGGAATCTAAAGGCAGTCTTAATACTTGAATGTATTTGTTTTGATTATTTTGTTGTATATCTTCTTTGCTTTTTTTTTAGTGTACTACTCTTACATGAAATTAATCCACTTAGCAGGAAGGATCTCCATCAAATAGTCATCTGGTGTAGTTTTAATTACCATTCTGTGGTAAAGTAAAACATTATGTATCCCAAAGGAAATAGATTTCAGAAGAATCACATCTGGTATTTCCTACCTTAGCTACACAACCTTAAAAATGTTACTTATTCCCACACTATAGGTCATCTGTAGTATATGATGATCAGTTTGGTGCAAACAAGGAGAAAGGAAAAAAAATATTGTTTTCATTTCATTTTATAGGCAACATTAGTTCCATTTTATGGCTGTCCCATGAAAAATGTTTCGGTCTTTGCCTACCTAGCCTCATAAGTTAATTGAAAAGTAAAAAATTCAGTAAGTCAAGAACAGTTTGGGTGTACAATTTTACAAAAATATCTGATTGACTTTTTTTACTAAATAGACCAATTGTTCTCTTGTGTCATTGAAGTTCATACTGAGAGACAAGTGTGGGGTGTTCTAATGACTAAATCATAAATTTAACCACATACAGCTTACATTTATTCCCTTTCTTACTCCGATCTTTTCTAATATTTCACCTGAAGACATGAAATTTAAGCAATAATCTTTATTGTATTACCTAACCACAGAGAAGTATTATAGTGTGTTGTTGTTTGTTTATTCAAGTCTTAACAAACTCTTTGTGACCTTGTTTAGGGTTTTCTTGACAAAAATACTGGAGTAGTTTGCCATTTCCCTCTTCAGCTCATTCTATAGATGAAGAAATGAAGCAAACAGGGTTAAGCAATTTGGCCAGGGACACATCGTTAGTGTCTGAGTCCAGATTAGAACTCAGGAAGAAGAATCTTCCTGACTCCAGGTCCAGCACTCAATCCACTGTGTCCCACAGTTATGTACAGTGCCATCTAGTATTGCAGAGTGGGCAGACAGTTGGACTTTTAGATTCAGGAAGAGCTTCATTCAAATCTACCTCTGAGGTTTATTTTTAATTATTAGGATCCTCTGACGACTTTCTGAGGCTATCATTTGAATGGCAACTGCTTTGTGATTTTCTGAAGTGGACTAAGTTTACCCTACATTGATTAAGTCATAAATTCTTGATGTCTTGAAGAATCCAACTGAAAGATGATTTAGAAATGGGAATAATCCAAGTTTGAAGAAAAATTTTTGTTCTCTTTCTCTTCTTGATTGTTGATATTCTAAAATGCTTTATCAAATCTATAAGGCATGTATATGAAACGGAATGTTTTTCATATTTACATCCATCCATATGAAATTACATATGTTTTTATATCATATAATTTCAATTTAGAAATCTGAGTGCTGGACAAAATATGCCTAACGGTAATAGCTTTGTCAAATGCTCAAGTCATATTTGGTCCATATGTGTAGGTATTATTTACACATGCACCAATATATTGAGGTTGTCAGAAATCAGAAAACTTGCTAAAGTTATAAAAAGCAATTACATGATTCCATTTATTATGAAGAAACAAATTGAATATACGCTTTTCCAAACCAAGACAGAAATGCATACAGTTCTTACTAGAATAGCCCATTGGGGAAACTGGGCAATATATATTAGTGTGTTTAAAGACAACTCTCCTTGCACACAGCTTGGAGGCCATCCTAGCAGGCTGCATTATTGAAAGGTGAAGGAGTCATTTTTAGTAGGGAGGACAGTGTCCCCCTGCTGTGTCTGCTGCTGCCATCGGCAGGATGGTGCTCTGGTGATAATGTGAATCTCATCACCACTTGTGAGTGTGTATTATGTGAGTGATATAGCTGGAGATCTAGCCATCAGCCCAAGAATTTTGCACCCCTAGAAATTGATTGAGAGTAAGAATTTTCCTGCTGCAGAGTCATTGTTTGAAGTGAACTCTCTAGAAGCTAGGAGAGTGTAGACTTTTCACATCCGCTGCTACAAATATTTAAATCAGAAGCAACTGCTAGAAGAAGGGAAGGAAAGAATAAGGAAAATGGTCTTATTAATGTGGGTGAGAAATATACCTATGACTTAACAGTGCTGTTAGTTCCTAGCTAAGATTAGGTACAACCACAGCTTTTTCCCATCTTTTGCCTCTATTTCTCATGAATTCCAAGGGATTATTATAATATTAAGAAGTGTGTTTTAATGTTTCAAATAGCATGACAAAATCTTAAGTAGAGAATGAGTCTTGCTTTAAAATGGAGTTAAAGGCTTGATTTTTTTCCATAACAAAAATTATGATTGTATATCATTTCAGTGTGTTTATTCATTTTTCTCTTGATACTTCTATGTGCTTGTGTGAAAATAATAAATTAAAAATTAGGCTAAAGAGAAGAATTACCTTGACATAACTTGTGATATTTTAAATGTAATAATATTTAAGTATATGCATATTTTAAAATGTTTAGGGTTTTAGATTTATTTAGATTTATTTTAGATTAATTTAGATTCATTTTAACAGCCAACATGTTTAATATCCTCTATATTTGTAATTGATCAAGAAGAATAATTCACTAATGATAATTAATTTTTTGATCCATATTTAATAAGATCCTTGAGTACACTCAGGGAAGGCAAAAGGTATAGTAGTAGAAAGAGCACCAGATTAAAAATCAGAGAATGAGAGCTTGAATTCCACCCCTGGCAGTGGCCCCTATCCCTTGAAATAGCATGAAAGTACTAAAGACATCTGGCCTTCATTCCTCATGTTTTAACTCAAACAAAAGATGACTCCAGGTCTAGCATGAGGCATCTGGGAAATGGAGAAAGAAATGGGGAAGTTAGGAAAATGGGAATAATTAGTTATATAAAGATCTGCTCTTTATAGCCTGGCCCCTCCCTGCATATCACTTCTTTCACATTATTCCCCAGCCTACCCACCCTCAACCCCACCTTCACCAAGTACCCTCCAATAACATTGACTTTCTGGCTCCTTTTCAAACAAGGTACTTCATCTGTGCACTTCCCCTGGCTGTTCCCCATGCCAGAATTCTCTTCTTCTCAGGTATCCTTATCTCTTGGCCTTTCTGGCTTCCTTCAAAATCCCATCTAAAATTCTATTTTCTACAAAAAAAAAAAACATTCCCAATCCTTATTAATACCAATGCCTTCCTCCTGCTAATTCTAGTTTATCTTATTTGTATACACAATTGTTTGCATATGGACTCTCCCATTGGGCGTGAACATCTTGAGAGTAAGCAAGGTTTTTTAGTTTGTATCTTAATTTTGTTTCTTGACCTTTCTTTTATTTTCAATGCTTAGCACAGTGGCTGACTATAATAAATATTTAAATCATTGACTTGACTTGACAAAAGAAGGTTACAGGAAAAGCAGTTGCTGGACCTCAGACATATAGTCTTGAAGAACTTGACAAGAAGGAAGAGAGATTCAGCGATGGTCCTGAGGAAAGACACCTCTTCAACCTGAGTCTCATTTTCACATCACTCATAAATAGTGTGAGATATAGAGTGGTTAAAACTAGAACAAATAGAGTAAACCAGTTAACACATCCCAATGAGGATATGAGGCAATGAAGTTTTCAATAAAGAATCCACAGGAAGGAAGAGGGGGTAGAGGCAATCTGGCACAAGAGAAACTGTACCCACTCCCTTTATCCCTGCAAAATATACACGTGTGTATACACACACACATCTGTCTCTATGTGTGTGCGTGTTTATGTATGTAAGTTTTTTCAGACTACCACAAACTTGCTTCTGGTTTTTGAAGCTTAATTTTCCTACATATAAAATGATGATAATAGCACTTATGCTACCTTCTTCACAGGACTGTTGTAAAGATCAATTGTTAGCCTAAAAGAGCTAGATAAATGCGACCTTTTTTCCAATGTGTAGGGAGGAAAGGAAATGGCACTGTGATTTCATTGGCATAGGAAATTTGGAGAGAATAAACTCACTATGCCAATGCAGATCTCTAGTCAAACTTCAAAACTCATTGTTCACCAAAATTGTCCTGTTCTACCTCTGAACCTCTGGACATGTTGCTACCTGCGACTGAAATATCCCTGACATCTTCAAAGTCTAGCTCAAGTGGCATCTCATCCATCATACTCTCCACGATCCCTTCTTTCTTAATTTCTGAACACTTTTACATAGGTCAACTTAACTCCTCTTTGGACACTGAGGCATTTTTCCAATATGTAATTTATTTATTTGTGTGTCTGGATCACACACATAATTGACGTTTTTAACTAAAATTTTCCTCTTTATTTATATGTTTTCTTTTTAAACCACTTTTAAAAAATATAACACTTTTCTTCTCCTATTCAGTGAGCCATTTCTTGTAACAAAAATATCCTCTGAAAGAATAGGAGAGTAAAAAAAACTTGGAAAAGCTAATCAATACATTTATTATTTTGGACAAGTGTATGTAATATTCCATACCCATGGCCTCCCTCCCTTGTCAGAAAGAGATGGAAATAACCTTCAAAACAGGAACAATATCTTTTTTTCTTCATATTTGTGTTACCAACTCCTACTTCAGAGCCTTGCACATAGCACCCACCTAATAAATATTTGTTTGTAGAATTGAATTAAACTAAAGTTTCTCTAAAGATAGTTGTCAGTGAAGCTTTGGAGGACTAACATGTGTACCAAAATATATTCTTTAATGATATGCTGGGAAGTTGCATTATTCTGAGGCCCACTGGGAGCCTGACCCGCTGTGATTAGAGAAACAGTCCAACCTGAATAAAGCCGACTTGTTGTATGACGTCACTAGACACAGAAATAGACATCTCCCACTTTATTTTGGCCCCGTATCAAAGTGTTCAGTGCTTGTTGTCAATGCGTCAGAATCATGACTCCAAGTTGCTGCAAACAACAGCAGGCTATCAAGACATAATGTTAATTAAATATCAACTGAGTTGGCACAGGATGTAAACAGTCAGCCCATGCCATTGAAGTGATCCGTGTGTTTTACAGATATGTTGGAAGCCCGTTGTTGATGAGACACGGGCAGAATCTACCTCAAACTAAAATAATAATAATAATAATAATAGTAATAACAATGACAGCATATTGCCTAACTGCACACCTGGTAATCACCTGCACCACACTCTACTTACACATTGGAGGCAGTTGGAGAATACCATTAATATGTTAGAAACATAAAATTCAGTCACCGTATAGAGGCTCGTGTTTACACATGATAATAAAGTAACTGACACAGGTGTGAAGTTAACAGACATGTAATGCTGTCAGTGCAAGAAAGAGCTTATGGGAGAGTGGCTGTCTGCCTGCCTCACCAATGCGTTTTGCACTTAGCACCTTCAGTAGTCATTAAGAATAGAAAACTGAGAGGAAATGCTTAAATGCTTAGGGAAATTACCAAAACTGTTTTGTCTAGATTTCTGCTGTTGTTCCTCTGCTTTTTTGCTATATCTTGTCTTCTCTTTTCAAGAGAAAGTAGAAAATTCATTGTGATTCCAAGTTAGAAGATATAGAGGGAGGGGAGATGTGACTACGGGCTTTCATCAGAGTAGAGAATTCCCAATTTTGAAAACTCTGTCCATGGACACAAAGTAGCAAGATATCTGTAATTTGTTCTTTTAAAACTTTGGGAATAAAGTGGTTTGCCAACAAATCACATAGCAAATGTGGATAAGAGGCAGGAATTCAGATCTTCCTACTCTCAAAGCAATCCCTCTCTCCACCCGGTTGCCCTCCCTCTTCATAGAATTCTTCCTTTATGTGTTAGAGAATATTCTGATATTTCCCTATAAGTAAGAGAGGGGAAATGTTTTTATTTTTCAGATTTCATTTCAAAATGATATGTCTGCTTGGAAATTTTATGTATTTATTTTGGTAAGTGCTAGAACTCAAACTGCCAGTGAGAAACTTAGTTTTCACTGACTGGGTTTTCATGAACTTTTGTGAGAAATTATCTTATTACTTTTTAAAAGATTTCATAGGAGCCCTTTTCTCTGATTTATAAGCCAAATCATTTACTTAAGAGAAGAATATTTGTGAATGTATTACTGTGTGTATGCATAAGTTTAGATACAGATAATTCACTGTTCAGAGTATGTATATAGACATGGTCTGGGTCAGTGATATTTTATGGACAGAACTTAAAATATGTCTCCATTTGCAGTTTGATGGATCCATGAATAGTGCATCAGACCTGGAGTCAAGAGAATTTAAGTTCAAATCTTGCCTTAGATAATTATTGAGTGACCCTTGGCAAGTCCCTTAGACTCTGTTTGCCTCAGTTTCTTCAATTATAAATTGGGATGATAACAGCACCTACTTCCCAGAGTTGTTATGAGGAACAAGTAAGATGATATTTGAGACGTGCTTAGCACTGTGCCTGGCACATAGTAGGCACTGTGTAAATCTTAGATACTTCCACCTTGCAATTCATAACATGAGGGCTAAATTTCTGTAAGAGCTAGAAAAAATTGGGGGTTAAAAAGGAAAGATGTTAAATGGACCCTTTCATTAAAACTGAACAAACTTTCCCAAATACCTTTAGCAAAAATGAGAATAAGGACTAGTAAAATATGACTTAATTTCTTTTTATCTGAAAACTTTCATTGGAAACATATTTAAATTCAAGTTAGTCTGCTCTGTACCAAGCATCATGATAGATGTTGCATACCCCTGCCATCAACAAACTTAAATTGTACAAGAAAGGACGACAAGCGTATAAATCAGTGTAATACAAATCAAAATACAAATGTTGTAAGGGAAACAGGAAGAATACTAATGTCCAGTCATCCTTGACTTTAAATTTTTATAAATGGATAGATCAATATAATTGGTTTTCTTTATTAGCCCATATATTTTATGCATGTAAAACACATTCTGAGTAGAAATACTTAGGTTTCACCAGACTGACAAAGGAGTCCATGACACAAAGATTAAGAGCCCCTCATATAGAAGCTCAGAAGAGAAAGTGGGAGATGTCTATTTCTGTGTCTAGTGACGTCATACAACAAGTCAGCTCCCTATTTGGGAGCAACAGGTAATCCTGGGTTGGTTTCATGAAAAAGATAAACATTTAAGCATTTGAAATGAACCTAGAAGGAGGATGAGGTTTTAAGTAAGTAGAGAAAATAGGAGAGGGAATTTCACCCTTAAAGTAAAGTATTAATAATTGTACAGTGATGATAAAACAAACTACTTCCCACTAACACTGGGAACAGCAGCTAAAGTATAGAATTTTGTAAGAGACCACTAGGAAGTAAGTCTGTAAAAGTAGATTTATCTTATATTATTGGAACCCTTGATTGCCAAAATGAAGGATTTAATTTGGTGGGCAATGGGGAGGCAAAGAAAATTTTTAAAAAGGGGAGTAATATAATCAAAGTTCTGTTTTAGAAGTAATACTCATTTCTGTAATTTTTTACAGTTCTTCAAGTACTTCCTTTAGAACTCTATAAGGTGGTAGTATAAGTATTATTACCCTCATTTTATAATTGATCAGGGAAATGATGAGATTTTCCTACAGCCACATTGCTGGTAAGACATATAGCTGGTACTCAAATAGGAAAATATGACTGAAGGCAGGAAAACAAATAGAAAATATGCCAAAGCCAGTGCAGTTTAAGGAGGGAAGGAAAGGAATTCCAGAATTTCTGTAGTTACATCAAGGAGCTATTTTGTACTTTCACCTTTTTGTGTTTCTATGAAAATATTTCATAAGTTGCTTCTGTGGGTCACCTAAAGGGTGAAGAAGAGGCATATGATGGTTTCATGAAAAAGATAAGCATTTAAGCATTTGAAATGAACCTAGAAGGAGGATGAGGTTTTAAGTAAGTAGAGAAAATAGGAGAGAGAATTTCACACTTAAAGTAAAGTATTAATAATGATACAGTGATGGTAAAGCAAACCTATTGCCAATAAAGAATTTTACAGGAGCAATGCACAAGATCTCTCATGAGTATAACAAAAATGAGATGAATCAATCGTATTGTAAGAGAGAGGAATGGACAGTCAGCATGCTCCATTAATATTCACATCATGGGAAGTTATTAGGTAAAACCCCAAGCAAGTAAGGTGGACCCTCTGTGGAAGTCTTATGGATGGATATAGATGAGATTTTAAAAAGAAGAGAAAGTATGGATGGGTTGTGTTTTGAAATGTTGAAGGGTATTATATAGCAATAAGGACTATTGAAAGCCCCTCAGTGTGGAGTAGGATAACAGGCAGTGTCTCATAGCAAATGCTATTAGTATTTGCCCAGAGAAGATTTAAAAAAATGAATGATTGAAGTCTCCATGATTACTTTGAAAGGAATAATAAATGTAAACATTGACATGCTTTAAGAACATAAAAGAGCGTGAAGGAGAATGATATTGCCCCTTCTTTTTACAATAATTTTTTTAGCCTTGACCTTTTCTCAGGCTCTCTAAGAGGCACCATCCTCCCCTTCTTCCCACTGTCCCATCCCCTCAAATGAAGATGATAAACTCATTTTATCATGTTGTTTCCTAAGGTTTTCTCTTTGGAATTTCTGATCTTCCTAGGAAAATGACTATATATCTGTCAATGAGAAAATAAGTATTTATTAGCCAGTCAATTTATTAAGCACCAGCCCTTGGACTATCACTGAATATATCATATAGCTCTGACTTCTAATCTGGGATATTAAAGAAATAATGATAGATATATGCACACATATTTACTTTAGCTCTTTCTGAGGCTTTTTTTTTTAAAAAAATATTTCTTTTAGCAAAACATCTTAATTGAATGTTGAAGTTGATTTATGTGAAAGCATTTCAATCTTTAAAAAATTCTCAATTTGGCCCTCTAAAACACATACAAAACATCTTTGTCATTGATTAGCCGGGTATCGAATTTCCTCTAACTCTTCACTCTTATTAAATGGTATTAAGAGTGTTTGGCAAGCAATTGATAAGATCATACTCCTTTTTCATCCATCCTGGCCTTGAGGGAGAACCATGCTTCTCTGGATTACAAGCAGCTCTGATTTTCTAATATCTCTAGCTATACTTTTGGCTTCTGCCAAGACTATTTTCAGCTGAGGATTTACTTTAAGCCTTAATCTTTACAGAAATGAGCCAGTGGGAGTGGCTAAACTGCTAGCCGTTAACACAATTCCTGGAGCAGGGATGTAGCACAGAGCCTTGAAAATTGTGGTCTCTCTTATAGTTAGCACATAAAAGTGTAGATATAGGGGACAGGTGTTGAACAGACTGACAGTTGAAAGCAAAATAGGTTTCCCCTGCCAGATGCAGAAACCTTATGAGACCACAGCAACCTAAGGGGTCCTGCTAAGATCAATAAAAAGCATAGAGGTTGCTGATTATACTCTATCCATAGATCTGAGGTCAGTGTACACTCACTGTGAATGTAATTTTTACAGAGAGTAAAGGTGGGTTGGATTAGGCATATTAAATGCTCAGCTTAGCCATGTCTTTCTCTTGCAGGGATTTTTATTTGCAAAAAAATAACAAATTGGTTAAGCTTTGTTAAGTATTATAGCAGTAAGCTACCAAGTGAAAACAAATACGGGGCTAAAGAATTCAGAGCAGGTGGCACCACCTGTTTCAGTCTAATCCCAGCCCCAACAATCTGCCACCTAGATGTGTGGCAGAAGAGAGAATATGAGAGTGACTCATAGTTGGGAGAAGAGGGAACCCGTTGTGACTCTAGCTCTGCTACTGAGTCTTCCTTGCAGGAGGATTATTATAATAATTAGTGCTAGGAGATATTGACAACTCTGTCTGTGTGAATCAACTATAGAAAATCTAGCCCCCCCCCCAAATTTGCTGGCATGGCTGGAAAGCTAATAGCTTCAAGTTCAAAACCACAATCTAGATGGATGTGCATGAACTTATACTGCTGATTTATTTGCTGTAGAAATCTGAGTAAGAGCAGAATCCAAACAGTGATGTAGAAAAGAGCTCCCCAAAAAGATTGTAGGAAGCACAATAAAAGTGAAGGTGTTTGGCCCTTGTTGCTAGTGAAATAGAAGTTGGGATGGTCTTTAGTTGCCACTTTTGGGATAAATGAGCATGCTAAAAACCAGAAGAACTATTTTCTCTTATCAAATGGGTCAAATATCCTAATTGCTAGGGATAACTCTAATGGTAGTTAGGATTTTATTACTCTCCCATCTGTACTTCCCATTATTCCTTTAGATGCCAATTAATTTTGTCAGATTATGCTGGCTGAGACTGAGCCATCAAAATGAACTAAACTTTTTTTAAACCACCAAAGCTGAAGAACTGCCTGATCATTATCAACCTTAATTTATTTTTATTAGATTAGGAAGGAGTTAGAATTTTAGAAACAGGATGATTTGGTCAGTTTCCCCTTTGCTGAGCTTTTCATTCATACTTAAAACTTCAAAATTATTTTACTTTAAAAAATTAAGCTTTATCCTTTGCTCAGTAACCTCAGATTTCAAGCTTAAATGCTCCAGTAGAGGTTAAGAATAAAATATAAGACAGAAACATCAATGTATGCAACAAAATTCTTTGTCAAATAGAAGACAAACTTAACGGGGCTTTCTACCTGGAAGTCCAATTTTAAAAGCTTTTAAAATGCAAGCATATTTTAAGTACACAGGTGAAATAGCATCATGCCTTTGACAAATAAACCAGGTCAAAATTTTACAAGAATCCTTTGAGGTAACTATTTGTTTTTAAAACAATCAAGATCTTTTACATGGTAACAAATTCTTCTAGAGATATAGAATGACTTACTAGTTCAGAAATGGAGTCAGAAAGACTTGGTTAGAATCAAGTACTACCTCTGTAACATATTCACTGTGTGACTACTGGCGATCCACTTTACTTCCCAATGCCCAAAACAGCCCTAAGAATATTAGTTACAGAGTTCCCTGTATGCATTTACAATGACAGTTCCCATACCAGGAGTTTTCTACACTAATGTAACATCATAGGACTGAACATATAAATTTGGTTGTCCCAAAAGTCTTAGCACAGGTGGCAAACATTTATATGTCACTTTAAGGTTTGCAAAGTAGTTTACACATATTATCTCTAACAGTATAAATAGATATCACAAACTCAAGAAATAGAGGTTCCTTTCCTGGCTTAGATCTATTAGAAATCAGAGAGCCCCTGGGTATTCAGACAGCTGTGCATAGTGAACTTGGAATCAGCAGACTTGAACCCAAGCTCTGTCATGATTAGCCATATAATTTTGGACAAGTTATCTAACCTTTCTGGTCTCAGTATCTGCAAAAGAGAGATAATAACACATTACCTTTATAATAGGGCTTTTATAAAAAATGGTAAACTCTTAAGTGAAATGTAAAGATTTCTTCAGCCTCAGCTTTAAAATTATTTTATAAAACAAATAAAACTGGATCTAAACAATTGGAAAGCCATTGATTGCTCATGGGTAGGACGAGCTAACATAATAAAAATGACAATTCTACCCAAATTAATTTACCTATTTAGTGCCATACCTATCAAGCTACCAAAAAACTTCTTTACTGAATTAGAAAAAACTATAACAAATTTCATTTGGAATAACAAAAGATCAAGAATATCAAGGGAAATAATGAAAAAAAATGTGAAGGAAGGGGGCCTAGTAGTACCAGATATTAAACTATACTATAAAACAGCAGTCATCAAAACAATATGGTACTGGCTAAGAGACAGAGAGGAAGATCAATGGAATAGACTTGGGGGTAAATGACATCAGCAAGACAGTGTATGATAAACCCAAAGAGCCCAACTTTTGGGACATGAATCCACTATTTGACAAAAACTGCTGGGAAATTTGGAAAACAATATGGGAGAGATTAGGTCTAGATCAACATCTCACACCCTACACCAAGATAAATTCAGAATGGGTGAATGACTTGAATATAAAGAGGGAAACTATAAACAAGTTAAGTGAACACAGAATAGTTTACTTGTCAGATCTCTGGGAAAGGAAAGACTTTAAAACCAAGCAAGAGTTAGAGAAAATTACAAAATGTAAATTAAATGGTTTTGATTATATTAAACTAAAAAGTTTTTGTACAAACAAAAACAATGTAGTCAAAATCAGAAGGGAAACATCAAATTGGGAAAAAATCTTTATAACGAAAAACTCTGACAGGGGTCTAATTACTCAAATATACAAGGAGTTAAATCAATTGTATAAAAAATCAAGCCATTCCCCAATTGATAAATGGGCAAGAGACATGAATAGGCAATTTTCAGGTAAAGAAATCAAAAGTATCAATAAGCACATGAGAAAGTGTTCCAAATCTCTAATAATTAGAGAAATGCAAATCAAAACAACTCTGAGGTATCACTTCACACCTAGCAGATTGGCTAAAATGAAAGAAGGGGAGAGTAATGAATGCTGGAGGGGATGTGGTAAAATTGGGACATTAATGCATTGCTGGTGGAGCTGTGAACTGATCCAACCATTCTGGCTAGCAATTTGGAATCATGCTCAAAGGGCTATAAAATAATGCCTGCCCTTTGATCCAGCCATACCATTGTTGGGTTTGTACCCCAAAGGGTTCATAGATAAACAGACTTGTACGAAAATATTCATAGCTGCGCTTTTTGTGGTGGCAACAAATTGGAAAAGGAGGGGATGTCCTTCAATTGGGGAATGGCTGAACAAACTGTGGTATATGCGGGTGATGGAATACTATTGTGCTAAAAGGAATAATAAACTGGAGAAGTTCCAGGCGAACTGGAGAGACCTCCGGGAACAGATGCAGAGCGAAAGGAGCAGAGCCAGAAGAACACTGTACACAGAGACTGATATACTGTGGTAAAATTGAATGTAATGGACCTCTGTACCAGCAGCAATACAATGACCCAGGACAATTCTGAGGGATTTATGGTAAAGACGCTACCCACATTCAGAGGAAGAACTGCAGGAGAGGAAACATATAAGAAAAGCAACTGCTTGAACGCATGGTTTGGGGTGGACATGATTGAGGGTGTGGACTCGAAACTACCACACCAATGCAACCACCAACAATTTGGAAATTGGTCTTGATCAAGGACACATGACAAAACCAGTGGAAATGTGCATCGGCCATGGGTGGGGGAAGTGCGGGGGGCGAAGGGGAAAGGAGGAGCATGAATCATGTAACCATGTTAAAAATGAATATTAATAAATGTTTGAAAAAAAATTAAGCTTCACCCTTTGCTAAGTAACTTCAGATTTCATACTTCCATTCCCTCCCTGCTCTCAAAGAATTCTAGGCATTCATTAATATCGCCAGGATCAAACATAATGTCTTTTTTTGGCATTCAAAACTCTTTCTAACCTAGCATCTTTCTCCCTTTCTAGTCTTCTCACACTTTCTTTTCCTCCAAGAATTTTTTTTCCAGTAACATTTGGAATTTCTTGAACATCACATTGAATCTTCCATCTCTAAGCCTTCACTCTAGCTGTCTCCCATATCTGAATGCTCTCTTCTTTGACCTTCATATCTTGGTTTTTCTTGAATTTCTTCAGACCTCAGCTCAATCCTACCTATTCCAGAAGACCTTTTGGGGGCCTTCTGTCTTCTGCTGCCTTCCCCTCCCAAACTGCCTTTGGTCTACACTGTGCCTATCTTATTCAAATCTAGCTATTTAGATACTGTCTTCAAAATTATTTTACTTTAAAAAATTACGCTTTATCCTTTGCCAAGTTTAGCTCTTTAGATACTGTCTTCTCCATTAAAATGTAAGTTTCTTGAGGGCAGGAACTATGTTTTTTAATTTCTTCATATCCATTGAATATAGCATAGTACCTGGCAAATAGTGTTTAACAAATGCTCTTTGACTTAACTTGCAAAATTAAAAAATTAAATTAAATTAAAAAGAAGTACTGTGCAAATATACAAGAAAAAAGCACTGGCACCAAATACCTCTTTTAAGTGAAAATATTAGTAAATCTTTGCCTTTCACTTCCGGGTTTACCATTTTTTATAAAAGCCCTTATTATATATATATATATATTATATAAAGATAATGTTATAAAGGTAACAAACTATCATTATCTCTCTTTTGCAGATCCGAGACCAAAAAGGTTAAATAATTTGGCCAACATTATATGGCTAATCATGACAGAGGCAGGACTTAGGTTCAAGTCTCCTGACTCTAAGTTCACTATGCACAGCTGTCTGAATACCCAGGGGCACTCTGATTTCCAATAAGTCCAAGCCAGGAAAGATGTCAGAAGGAAGCACACATTCAGAATGCTCCATAAAGATGTGGAATTTCTTGAAAAGTTCTAATGACAGGGAAAATAATTTGATATTTGAAATATATGATTGTACAGTAGGAGACTTTGTTCATTAAAAAAAAAAGGCAATTGCCAGTCCCTTCTATCCCAATTAGTCTCTGTAGGGAACTGTAGTGACCCTTCCTCCCCTATGCCCACACACCAAAGCAAAATCCCTGGAGTTCATTAAAGAGTGTGGCCCTGATTAGATAGAAAGGTAGACATGAAAACAAACATGGCAACCTATTGGCCCTTGTGTGCCACAGGCCACAAGCACTGCTTATTGAGTTTGATTTCTTAATGTTCACTTAATCCGGACATTCTTTCTCATACTGACTTTCTTCCTCATACCACTCTCTCAAAGACTTCCTTGACAAGGAACTTAACAGGAATGAGATTCAGACCATGGTTAGCCAATCAACGGACAATTCCTACCAATATAATCATTGCATCAACACCCAGAACCAACCCTGGCTCTTGAGTATCCACTCTGGTTTCCATTATTAAATATAAACCTTTTATCTGGCAGTATAGATTTCTTCTGTGCAAATCTCATTCTGTTGTCATTTGACTAAAGACCTTCCTGAAAGCAAAAAAGATGAATTAAGTAACCTACAAATGTCCTTTTTTTAAATTTAATTTTATTGATTAATTTTAAAAAGTTTTCCCAAGGTTACATAATTCATACAAATATATAATTTGACTTTTTTTTTAAATAGTAAGAAACTGGCCTATACAAAAAGATCAAAGAAACAGGATAAAAACAGACACATATACACACACACAGAAACATACAGCCACTGTTTTTGTAGGGACAAAGAGCTGGAGACTAAAAGAATGGCCATAAATTAGGGTTTGACTGAACTGTGGTGATAGTATATAATCATAATGGAATATTATGGGCCATAAGAAATAATAAAATGTCAAGTTTCAAACCCTCCTAGGAAAAGGTATCAACTGATGCAAGGTGAACTGAGAAGATCTTGGAGAGCAATTTATACCATAATGATATGCAAAATAAAAATGACTGAAAAATTTTAGAATTCTGGTCTGCTGATGAGCTACAATCCAAAGGCTTGGTAATGAAATATATAGTCTGCCTCCTAAGAGAGGTGATAAGTTAACTCAGGGTACAAAATGAGATATCCATTTCTGTATTTAGACAATGTGGAGATTTGTTTTGCTTAACTATATGTACTTTGTGCAAGGGCTTAAATTTTTTTTTTTCTTTAGCTTGAGGGAGAAGAGGAGAGTGGGAAGGGAGGAAGGGGATTAAACATGATGATATCATTTTTTTAAAGAAAAGTTTAAAAGGCAGTTAGTGTTTTTTAAATGCATAAGGGGAACAGAATAAAAGTCCAAAGAAATATAGACAAACAGGACAGCTTGTTAGATAACATGTTGAATTATATTTTTTAAAGAGAAAAACAAACCATCCACAATATAAATTCAGAGCTTTACATATGGTCCTCTTTTCCTGCTCTGTTTTGTATTTAGAAATGTGCATCTTTGGTGTTAAAAGTTCAATTATTTTTCAAGATTACTAAGATTTTTTTAAATAGTAAGGCGCTGTTTTTTATTAATAAAAAATTTTCTCAAACCTGGGAGTAAATGGAGGTGATATAGCTTAGATGGATTATAGGCTTCTCTTTAGTTTCCCTTACAGACTTTTCCAAGTCTAATACAAATAAGGTAGGAGGCTCTCTAAGTGAGTTAGCTGAATCCCATTGGAAAACAGATGCTTCAAGCTACAGAAAAAGCTGTTTTATCTGGCATTTTTCCAATTGGGAAGCTCTAGAAACCATTATATTTGTTATTCTTTAGTATACATTTTAAATCTAGTAATCATGCCCATGTTAATTTAGAATATTCTAAGATTGATTTAGGGTTAGTGAATGTTTGTTGTTAGCATTGTTTTTGAGGAAAGCAGTACAAATTGAACTGCCTCTTGATGGTTTCACAAACAATGGTGATTTTCATGCAAATCACTGCCCTTTTATTCACTTTGTAAATCTAAGCAGGGAAAGCTAGAAGAACTATAAAGAGGGAGATCACCTAGGGTACTGGGAATTAAATCTTAGTTAACTAGAAGTGTTGATTAACCACATAGAACCAAAACTTCTAACCTCTGCTCTTCCTCCAACATCCTTTTACCAAATGCCAAACTGAATAATGAATGTTAACTTCCTAGTCTTTAAAATTAACATCTGGCTTGATAGAGTATAGATATGCTTGCTCTTCTACTGTGCAGTAGAGGTATTTTTTTATATATAGTTCAGAACAGTAAGGGTTAGTTTAATTTGATTTTGTGTCTTTTTGTGGAGTGGGGAATGAGGGGAAGTAAGGGTGAGGTTATACTTATATTAGAAGACCTGTATTATAGATTTAATTTGTTCACTAGCAAAGTAACTTTACTTTAATTTTTTTTCAAATAAGGAAATTAAAGCATTGAACTCTAAATTCTCTTAAGGATTTAAAATGTCATTTTTTATGTGTTCATAACACTATTGAAAATCTCTTCAAATACAGCATCTTTTGGTCCTGAGATTTCAGAAATGTAATATATTATAGTCTCCTTTCATTTCAGATCAGTCAAAAGAGATTAGTTCAGAGAAACACGAATTCTCTAGATCTTGCATTCCATACATCTTCAAGTCATTCTTTTCCCCAATATCTTCCATTTGTAATGGCAGATTTCAACAAACTCTTTAAAATTTGTGGACATCTTTTCAAGACTTATTTCAGTACAAGTATATTTATTTTAATTTACTCAAGTCATACTAGTATTAAGATGAAAATGTTTACTGAAGGAAGTAACACTTGCATATCTAACTACAGCTAGGCCCAAACATGTGTAAATAAAAAAAAATTATATTTCTATTTGACTAGCACACTTTCTATTTCTAATTACTCTTCAATTGACAGATAACTTTACTTAACCTTAAGTTTCTCTGCAATTACTTAATGATTCATAAAGCACTTAAGTGTACCAAGGGACATCACAATTTAAATTAATTCTACATCTTTTTTTACAAAGGGAAATATCTTTTCTATTGTATTTAGATTAATCATCCCATAATATACCTCTTTTCTAAGTTATATTGTTTAATGGTTTTCCTGAAAGCAAGACATGCCTGTGAGCCTTATTGAGACTACTGAAATTGATTCATGATAAAATATGTTTATTGCTATGAGAGACTAGAAGTGATTATTTGAGGAGAAAAAATAAAAGTTTGAGCAACTAAAACTATTAGATTAATGCTCTTTCTGAATAAGATAAATATATTTGGATGTTTAAAAATAATTCTCAACTCTTCTTGTGGTATATGTATTTATCTACTTTTTCATGGATGAAGAATCCAAGATGAAGTGTAAAATGACTTTCACTTACCACAAAATCAGAGAATGAAGTGAACAACAAGGAAATGGGCTGAGGAAGGTGAAGGGGGCAAGTTTGTACAGGATCTTGAAGACAGGGGCAAAGTTTTACAAGGTTGTGAAATGAATAAGAAACGAGATTCTCAAGATGAAGGTGATGTTTTCCTACTTCTGAGTTCAGGTGAATAAATGAAAAGAAGTGGATGAAACTTGCTGGTTTTTCTAGCAAAGGCACCTTTCACTGTGGTAGTTGTGTGCTCCAAATAATAATTGCTTGAGATTTTTGCTTTCCATGCAGGGAAGATAGACATTCCTGCCGTCCTCATCTCTCTCTCAGCTGGGGCCAGATTGTTCATGTGGTGATATGTCAGAAGACTTTTAGACCAGTTTTCCAAGACTCTTATGAACAAGTTCTGGAAGAACAAGTGGATTTTAAGAGAGATGTTTCCATATTTTCTGATTTAGTTATAGTTAACTTAAAGAATAATATTTGATGGGAAATGTTAGATATATAAAGAGCTTTACCAAATTCCTTAAGGATTTGAATGTTAATGCTGTAAGTTGCTTTATATGCAAACTAAATCCTGAGTGTTTCGTATTTTTGACACTTATAATAATGGATTCACTGCTCAAAAGTATGCACCTAGAACCTAGAACATCTTCAGTAAGATTAAGATTATATAATAGTACTAAAATTTAGTGATTATCTAATGGAGTAAAATTTGAAGACCTAGAAAACTCTAAACTCAACCTTATGAGTTGAAAAGTTTTAATGACTAAACAAAGGCATTTTGCTCAAAAACTATAGAAAGAATTTTTTTGAAAAAAAATAGAAATGATTATTTTTGGTTCATTTTCCAAAATGAGACAAAAATTCCATTTTCATCAATCCAAAGCTAGGTAGCCTATTTTTTATGAGCTAAACAAATGTCTCTCCAATTAGAAGCTTACTGACAGACCTTGAGGTAGAAGTATCTCAAGAGAAGAAAAGAAGGAAAATCATTGGGAGGGTGAGAAAAAATGGTAAAAAGAAAATAATAATGTAGTTAATATAACATTAATCTTTTAAGATGGTTAGAAAAGGGAAGAAGGAGGGGAAGGAAGGAGAGAGACAAACAGAGAAATATTTGTAAAATTCTAAGTGCCAATCACTATGCCAAGTTGTAGAGACACAAATTTAAAAATGGATAGGAGCAGTGACTGCTGATGAGGAACTCATGGTCTTACAGGGAAAGACAACAGGTTTAGAGAAATAATGGCCAGGGAGGAGTCTTTTATTCTGAGTAGTCACCAGAAAACAAGAATGACAAATATATCATAAAAGAGCTAATTAAATGCCCTTTCCTAAAGCCATTACAGTATTGATTTGATTGTGATTCCCAGAGCAAGAAGTCAAAAGAGAAGGGTGGAGGTAACATATAATAGAAGTAGTGGAATATTAAATATAGTTTGGGGATGGCTAGATATTGTGGACTATGTCAATTCACACTCACCAATCAAAGCAGCTTAGTTCACAGGGTAGGAAATTCAAAGATGAGTAAATTCAGTCCTCCAGTTTAGGACATGGTATCTGAAAGTTTAGTGATCCTAAGAATGCAAAAATAGAGTAGATGGTAGAAAGATAGACTGATGCTAGCCATTCCTCCTCCAATATTGCTGTTGCAAAGCTGATTTTATGGAACCCAAGCATGAAACTTCATATTTATCTCCTTTAACTCTTCATCTTCTTCAGACCAAAAGCCATTTCCCAATGGAGGAATAGTCAAAGGATATGAACAAAGAGTTCTCCAAGAGAATTGCAACCTATTAACAACCATATATGTTTCACATCACTAATGAGAAAAAAACACCATCAAGGTTGTATGTCAACCTCAACAAATTGTCACCATGAAAACAAAAGACAGGAATAGTGAGTGTTGGTGGGATTGTGGAAAGAAAGGCATGTTAATGCATTGTCAGTGAAGCTATGAGTTGGTCAACCATTCTGGAATTTGAGTAAGAAAATGAATGAAAGTAACCCTTGGATCCAGAGATTCTTCTGCCAACCATGCTTTATGGAGGTCAAATAAAAAGAAAGGATCCACTTTTACAAAAAAGCAATACTTTTTTGTGGCAGCAAAGAACTGAAAACAAACTAAATGCTCATATATTAGGAAACGGTTAAGTACATGAATGTAGCAGAATATTACTGTGTTGTAAGAAATTATGTAAAAAGGACAGCTAGATAGTTCCGTGGATAGAGCACCAGACCTGGAGATGGGAGGTCCTGGGTTCAAATCCAAACTCTGACACCTCCCAGTTATATGACCCTGGGCAAGTCATTTAATCCCAATTGCCTAGCCTAAACTTCTTCTGCCTTGGAACTAATATTTACTATAAATTCCAAGACAGAAAGTAAAGATTAAAAAAAAGGAAAAGAAATCCTGTAAATGATAAATAGAGAGAAATATGGAAAGATTTTCATGAACTTATCAAAAGTGAAATAAACAAATTTTATTTCAAATAAACAAATAGCTCACACATATATATCCATATATAATAACTACAAACAAATGCAAAAAAACAGCTATAAAACAATTAAAATGGAGTGTTGCAAAATTATTTTTAAATGCTCAACCTCAACAAAAAGATGCCTTCTCCTTGTTCTTTTGATTCAAGCTCCACATGTGTAAAATATTGTATATAATTCCAGATTTTTTGTGAATGTTGATTGTTTTTTTTTTTAAACCCTTGTACTTCGGTGTATTGTCTCATAAGTAGAAGAGTGGTAAGGGTGGGCAATGGGGGTCAAGTGACTTGCCCAGGGTCACACAGCTGGGAAGTGGCTGAGGCCAGGTTTTGAACTTAGGACCTCCTGTCTCTAGGCCTGACTCTCACTCCACTGAGCTACCCAGCTGCCCCCGAATGTTGATTGGTTTTGCTAAATTTTTTTTCTTCCCCCTTTTTTTTAACTTTATTTTCAGGAATGACTTCATGATAGTGGAAAATGATACAGGCAGACATTCTGGCAATGTAAAAACAAAAGATTTCAGCAAAACCTAGTTTTAAAAACACTAATTTTTTTACTTGATTCTTTCGCTTTCTACTTTTAGCCTGATTATATCTTTCTAGTTGTTGAATCTGTCATCTCATGTATTAGCTATCCTTCACAGTTTTATATCATCTGAAAATTTTCTACATATCCCTTCTGTGGCATTATCCAAATAAGGAATATAAATTTTGAACATTTTCCAAACCTATAACATAGGTAAAACAAGATATCCCTGTTTTACAGATGAGGAAGAAAGGGTTTGAGGCTGTCATCTAACTAGAAGTGGTAGATTCAGAATTTAAATTCATCCCTCTTGATTATAATTCTGACATTTTTCCTACTGTCTACATACCAAAAATGAATCGAATATTTACATTTTTACTCTTTTGAAGCATTCTGTATGTGCAGTTCTCTTGATCTCCCTGTGATTCTATTTTCACTACCTCAGAGCACCCCAAATCCTTCAAGGACTACTAGAAAACTCAAAAAATTTTCTGGGGAGCTTAATATAAGAAACACTTTAAAGCTAGTTTGGACTGTAGTAAAAAGGAGATAGAATTCTTCTGGTGCCAAATCGAGATTGGCCATCTACCACCTGGGGAGTAGCTGTGAAATATTTATCTAGAGGATATCTCTTCTAATATCTTCATTTTATCAGTCCTGGGGGAAGAGGGAGGAGAGCAATGGTCAAGGTTATAGCAATGCCAGAATACAACATAAACAAAAAATAAAATGTGGTCAGACCCTCAAAATCTTGAACCCATGGTTACTTATGGATTCCTCAGAGCAGTGAAAACATTTATGGGTCCATCGGGCCAGTAATCCCCTAATTAAAAAAAAAAAAGTCAGAATTCCTAGAACTTCATCCTTCTGGTACATTCATTTAAAAATATCTTTAAACTGTTCTTGATCCCAGAAATTAATTAAAAGTTAGAAAGGAAAATCTTTCAAACCTCCCAAAATGGCTTTCACAAAGCCCTTACTTTTACTCCACAGATTTGGAAGCCAGACTTTCTGAATCAAATGTCAAAACATGTGAAGAGTATATCCCTTTTGTAAAGCAAAAAAATTTTTTTTCTTGAAATGGGGACAACTTTCAAAGCATATTCCAATGAAAAGAGTTAAACCAGCCCCTGGCTTCTCTAGCAAAAAGTTTGCTTAACTTCACTTTATACACAATGCTCAATTGTTGGGTTTCCTTTGGTAACTTTGAAGGACTGCCTTATCCCCAAGCTGTAGACAAAACATGGTAGATATTCTTTGGGAAGTTGAGCTGGAGTCAGAAAGACAAATCTAGCTTCAGATACTCATTAGCTATGTGACCCTGGGAAAGTCACCTAACCCTGTTTGCCTCAGTTTCCTCATCTGTCAAATGAATTGGAGAAGGAAATGGAAAACTATTCTAGTAACTTTGCTAAGAAAACCCCAAAAGGGAATACAATGAGTTGGACATGACTAAAAATTACTAATCAACAACAAAAAAGTGTTATTAATAGGAAGTACATATGGAAACAGAAGACAAAATTGAGGGAACAACAGGTGACTGCTGGGATCAATAGTACTATATGCTGGATGAGTTAGCATCTGGAATGTTATATTCATAGCACAAAGATGCCTAGAGGTCAAGTATGAAAAATACTAGACTTGGAATATTTGATATGTGCATTTACATGTTACAGCCTCATAGGGGAATTACCATCTTTTAATTATGAAATTTGACAGATATAATGCAACACATCCATAAATGCTTTTCTTGAACAGGTCAGCCAGTATACCTTTGCTATGTGCAGTTACAGAGAAAAGAAATCTGAACCACAAGAGTTAATGCAGCTTGAAGGATATACTGTAGACTACACAGACCCACATTCAGGTAACCGATTCCTTTTTTATTTTCTTTTTTCACTAGCATTTGTATCTAAGTGTGTAATGCCCTTTATTCTCAACATTATTTGATGCTTGTTTAAACCTTCCAAATTGGTGACAAATAGTTGTCCTTTTTTTCCCCTAAGTACAAATTGTCTTAAGTGTCATTCTTTTTATGACAATTGTTTCATTTGAACTTTGTGAGGAATGTAGCCCTTTAGGAGTTCCCAGATATCTTGACTGACAGAAAAGATTTTCTGGGAAATAAGCAATAGATACTTTCTTTCTAGGACCCCCAACACCTCTAAAATTGGTAGAAAAGCTTAGGGTAGGAGGAAGAAAAATCCCAGAAGTAAATTTAGTGGCAGGGACTCTCATTCCTAGCCTCTTTCTAGATTCAGTCAGAGTACCTGGAGCCATCGTCCAGTACTGTGGTTTACTACCTGGCAGCTCTTACTAATCAACCTCAGTTTACCCTTCTGTAAAACAATAAGGTTGATTAGTCTAAGTAACTTCTAATATCTCTTTCAATCTCAATCTTATCCTTCCCTCAGGAAGAATTAAGCTACATTACATGAATTTCAAATATCTAAAACATGCTTATTGAATTAACTAACAAACATTTAATTACTATAGTTTGAGTAGTCCTTATTAACAGTACTAGTGGTTTTGAACAATGGGAAGTGAAGCCATTAGAAGAAGGGACATTATTTTTCTCTTTTAAAAAGTCCACAAATCATGTTCCTTGGTCTCATTTGAAAGTCCTACCAAAATCTGTGGGATGCAGCCAAAGCAGTACTTAGGGGGAAATTTATATCCTTGAGTGCATATATTAACAAATTAGGGAGGGCAGAGGTCAGTGAATTGGGCATGCAAATCAAAAAACTAGAAAGGAACAAATTAAAAATCCCCAGATGAAAACAAAATTAGAGATTATAAAAATTAAAGGAGAAATTAATAAAATCAAAAGTAAAAAAAAAAAACTATTGAATTTATAAATAAGACCGGAAGCTGTTACTTTGAAAAAACAAATAAAATAGACAAAGTACTGGTCAATCTAATAAAAAAAAAAGGAAAGAAGAATGCCAAATTAACAGTATCTAAGATGAAAAGGGAGACCTCAACTCTAATGAAAAGGAAATTAAGGCAATCATTTAAAACTATTTTGCCCAATTATATGGCAATAAATATAATGATCTAGGTGACATGGATGATTATTTACAAAAATATAAATTGCCTAGATTAACAGCAGAAGAAATAGAATACTTAAATAATCCTATATCAGAAAAAGAAATTGAACATGAAAGAACTCCCTAAGAAAAAATCCCCAAGGCCTGATGGATTCACAAGTGAATTGTATCAAACATTCAAAGAGCAACTAATCTCAATACTATACAAATTATTTGACATAATGAAAGTTAAACAAACAAACTAAAAAGAACAGAATTCTTGTGTTAATTAACCTAATTAAGGCAAAATGTACAATTCTTTATCTTCCTTATCAGTTCTGATTTTCTGGGGTTGACCAGGAAAGAGCCCAATAATAGATGCTATCTCCTTAGAAATTCAATCTTGTGTTTCACCTGCAAATAGAATTGCAAGTTTTCCAAAGAGTGAGGCTCTTCTTTGTAATAAGAACTGTTTCAAGAAACCAAACCTCAGAGATACATTGCAGTAGGGGAATAAATGTGTGATTTTCAAGTGGTTTTGTCCAGAGAGTCAGTTTCCCCAAGTTGTTATTTTTTTAAGTGATATGGCAATTGGAACCTTTCTTCAGTTTCCCTTTCTACCTTTCTGTGTATATATAGCCAGTATAAATGCTAGGCTATTCATACAGCTCTGCATCAGTAATAAGTAATTTTCTATTAGGGAATTTAATAAAAAGGGTAAAAAACTTTAATTTTACATATTTATTAAAGTATAAGTTTTATTTTAATAATGTTTATACCCATTTCCACAGGACTTCAGGGTGGCCAAATGTTCTTTAACGCTGTCAAAGAAGGAGATACAGTAATATTTGCAAGTGATGATGACCAAGATAGAATATTATGGGTCCAGGCTATGTATAGGGCAACAGGTCAATCATATAAACCTGTCCCAGCAACTCAAACCCAGAAGCTGAATCCCAAAGGCGGAACTATCCATGCAGATGCTGCTCAGCTTTGTAAGTTATTTTTTAAAAATAATTTGATTATCAATTAATAAGCTTAATATAATATAAAATTGTCTAATGTAAATTTGTGGAGTTTTATAGTTTATACAGTTTTACAGTTAAACTGATTCCTAATTAAATAAAAATAGTTCATTTTAATACAGATGCAACCAATTATCTAATTTTTATATAAATCTTAGACTAATGATTCCCAACCTCAGTTCAGCAACACACCAGGGTGTCTCCAATAATTTCAAGGGTGTGTCACAAAATTCTTCAGAAATTATCAAGACGAAATTCATTTTAATTCTCTATAATTTCAAAGATAAATCAGTGCAGAGAGGAATTTTTCAGAATATGGGGAAATGGCCCCAAACCAAGCAGTGATTGGATACCTCATGCCTAAATGTCTGGGAATCATTACCTTTAATAATTAAGTAGATGGGCCTTAAGAGAGAAGCAGTCTTTCTTTCCTAAGGTGTTTTACCAATATTACAATGCCAAATAATTATATCATACTAGTTGTTTTAAAATTGTCTCATGAACCCTAAATGTTTCCATTAATTCCAATTATTTAAATTATTTGTTAGTTATTTTTTACTGTATAATGCTATGTCTTCAAGAACTATGTACTTAGATTATACATATTATCATAATTAGTTACAAAATAATATGTTTTATAAATGTATTACATTGTAGTTGTTCCAAAAGCATAAATACCTACTAATTGGTAACCATTTTCAAGCAAAGCTTAAATTGTTATAGCAAAATCTCATCCCTTTTTGTCATGCTTTTCCTTTTCTTGAGTACCTTCAAAGGCTTGATGTGTTTTCCTAGAACGTGTGTGCGTGTGATTATTCATCCTGCCATTAGACTATGGTTTCTTCCCTCCCTTCACATAGTTGCTTTCATTTTCATGTACTTCTAAATATTTTTTACCTTATCTTTGGCCATTTTATTCTTTTTTTCCCCTCCTTCTGACTGATCAAATGATCTCTCACTCTTCTCCTGAGACCTCCTTCAGAATCTTGTTTGTAGGAAACTTTAAACCAAGCCAACCTAGGAAAATTATATTTGAGGAACATATTACATTCAGTAGGTGCCAACTAAATTTTAATTTATATGTCAGGGGGCAGCTGAGTGGCTCAGTGCATTGAGAGCCAGGCCTAGAGAGTGGAGGTTCAAACTGGCCTCAGACACTTCCTAACTGTGTGACCCTGAGCAAGTCACTTAACCCCCATTGCCTAGCCCTTACTGCTCTTCTGCCTTGGAACCAATACACAGCATTAATTCTAAGATGGAAGGAAAGTGTTTGTTTGGTTTTTTAATTGTATGGCAACTACGAAACTCTTCCTCTGAAGGGGCTGATGAATTAATAATACCCACCTTTATGATATAATAGATCAGCTGAAGCTAAAGTATAAGCAACAACTAATAATAGAAAACTCACATTTCTTCAGGGTTGAATGGATTACAAAGTATTTTCTCAACAATAACCCTGAGAGGTAAATATACAGAAAATTATTTTCCCCATTTTGCAGATGAAGAGAGTGAAGTTCAGAGACACGTATCAGATTATCCACTTTGTCAGCAGTGTAGAAGAAGGATCAAACTTTGAACCAAAGCCCACAGATTCCCAAGTCTAATGTACTTCCTTTTATACCACACAGCCCTCATATAGCAAAAGCATTTTCAGAATAATGAAAATATTCACACTTAAAATCAACATCCTCAACCTCCATTAAATCCCTCTTCTGATGCCTTTTAAAGTTTAAACCTGTGTTCCCTTGCTTAGCATATACATAAAACTGCTTATGATAGTTTTATTGAATGTGCCAGGCTCTGCTCACAGAGCTTTACAAATATATTCTATCATTTGATCCTCACAACAACTCTGGTAGGTAAGTGCTATTATTATCCACATTCACATTTGAGATTAAGTGGCTTGCCCAAGGTCACAAAGTTAGGAAGTGTCTGATGCAGAATTAGAACTCAGGTCTTCTGACTTTAGGCTTTACACTATAACATGTAGCTGCCTAAACACTCGTATTAATGAACTTGTAGATTTAAGTACGAAAGAGTAATATTCCTAAAAGAGAAAATGACAAAGATAATCAAGGAGTCTTTACATTGTGAAATTTTTTACTTTATGTAGAAAATTACTTGTATCCGTCTGAGGATTGGTAGCACCCACCATGTGTGTTCACTACGACATCTTAACCTACCATTTCCCTTCAGCCGGTCCAAAGCATTCAACAATAGAAATTCTTCTTGGAATCTCATTCTTCATTTCCTCCTACTCAGTCTTTTACTTTGTGATTTTCCTTCTTTTTTGTGTTTACACCTTATTTTTGGCTTTCATAATTTATAATTGATATTAAAGGTGTCCTTGCTAGAATATTACACTGTACCTTGAGTTTTTCAGAAGAAAAACACACCATGTTAGAAAATTGATGAGCAATTAATATATATTTAATTTGTTAAAAACAAGTACCTTGTCCTACATGAAACAACACAAATTCTGGTCACTGTGTTTGACATATTCAACAACAGACAGAACACATATGCAGAAGAGTAGAAATTCACAAGAAGAAGACATATGCCTATGGGATTATTCATCTTATGAGTTACCATAAGAAATCCAAAAAGCCATTGGACAAGTAGTTGGTAGTTATGAACAGCAACACATTAAATCAAGGAATTATGGAAGGAGAAATAGGCTAGGTTGGGGAAGTAAGCAATAGAATAGCAGTAAGAAGGAAGGACAACTAAGTGCTACCTCCTCCTTACCAGTCCACAGACCCCCACCCAACACCTTCAGAAAAATCTAGAAAGTATAGGAGATTTAAGTCCTGATTAGGAAATCCAAGAAAAAATTACAGCAAGCCATTTTCTTCCCAGTCAAGGTCCACACTGGGAGAAAATATAATCTATATTTCTAGGTAAGGAGGTCAAGCCGAAAACCTCCTTCAGAGAGAGACTGTGTCTGTCCCAAGGCAAAAAGAGGTTCCAAATCTAGCAGAGAGGGGCTCAGTCTTGTGTAGAGAACAGAGAATAGATGCCAACTGATAGTGCTGTCATTCACTATTCAGTTCCAGGTTATATATTTTCATAGATTGTTTCTGGAGCTGATGTTCCAAGGTAAAGAGAAGACAATGGTATATTAGGCAAAAGGCACATACAAAAGAAGGAAGCAGCTGTGTGGTTCTGACCCTAAGAATGGATAGGAAAAATTAAAAAAATATATATCATTGCAAAAACAACTGACCTGAAAAATGACCGGAAAAAAATAGAGCCTAACCATCTTATTTCAAGAAATCTCAAGAGAAAACTTCTCAAATCTCTTAAAACCAGAGGGCAAAAATGAAAATAGAAAGAATTATTCATAAACATAATCACCAGTCACCTCCTTAAATAAATGACAAAAAGAAAACTTACACGAAGATTATAACTGGAAGTCAAAGAAAAAAAATACTGAAAGCAACCAAAAAGAAAGAATTCAAGTACCAAGGAATCACATGCAGAAGTACATGAGATTTAGCATCCATCACTACAAAGAAAGTTTGAGATATTATATTCCAGAATACAAAGAATAGAGAATATATAAGAATATAAGAATAACTTATAATTGAAAATAACTTAGCCAGAAAAACTAAGTATAATCTTACAGGGGGAAAATTGATCTGCAATAAGTAAAGGACTTCCAAGCATTCCTGATAAAAAGACCAAAGCTGAAAAACTTTGAAATAGAGACCTGAGAGTCATGAGAAACAGACAAAAAAGTCAATATGGTGAGCAATCATCTTGTATTAAACAAGGATAAACTGTTTACATTCCAATTTGGAGAGATGTTACATGTGTCCCCTCAGAAGCATATTATCAGGGAACATAGAAGAAATCTAATGAAAAAACAAGTCTTGTAACAATTGGAGTATGTTTTGATTATTTAAAAAGAAGCATAGAAAAAATGAGAAAGAAGAATACACCATGAAGGCTTGGGGAAAGGTTAAGAAAAAGCTATCTCATGTAATTGGGGTGTACATATAGAAAGAAGCATGTACAAGCAAGGAGGAAGGGGTGGATGAACAATTGATACTTGAACCTAACTTTCACTTGAATTGGACAAAGGGAAAATGATCAGGTACAAAAATACATTTCATTCAACTAGGAAACAGGAGGGAAAACGGAAAATACAGGTGGTAATGAAGAAACGATATTAAATGAGGTATTAGTCCTGAACAAAATAAATTTTTTTGAATTAGAAATAATTCAACAATATTTCTACCAGCTCCTTTTTTTTAGTGTCAAAGAAAACCAAGGGGGTTCCTGACATTTGGGTAATGACTGACCCAAGTATGGTATTTAAGTATGATAAAATACTATTGCACTATAAGAAATGATGTTGGGGCTTTTTAGAAGGAAAAAAAATACCTGGGAAATTTTTATGAATTAATGAAGAATAAGGTGAGCAGAACCAGGAGAAAAGTTTTTATAGTGATAGCAATGTAGGAAAGACAAGCAACTTTGAAAGATTTAAGAACTCTAAGCAATATGATTATAAAATATGATTCCAGAAATATCATAATTAAGCATGATACCTACCTCCCTATAAGAGAGGTGATAGACCAGTGATGCTCATATTATGGAGGACTCTGGTGTGAGCGTTTCCTCCTCTGCTAAAGATAAGCAAGTTGTTTTTAACTGAGTCTTCAGGAATTTCAAGGGTGCTCTAAGAAGTTAAGCAACCTCCCTTTTATCAAACAGATAGTGTTGGAAGTAGGTTTTGAACACAGACCCCAAAGCTCAAAACTTGGTCTTCTATACCATGGTGCTTCTCATTTGCAATAAATAGAAGTTTTACCAAAATAGTCTTTTAGGTGCTTTAAAGCAGGACAATTCAGATCTTCCTATTATTTCCTTTGTGAGAAGCCTGCAATATCCACAAATGAGCTTTGAAGTAGTACCATGTACCCTGCTGACACTCAGTAAATTTTAGCTGATGATGAGCTCCTAATAGGAAGTCATCAACTAACCTCAGAAATGCTTTGACCTTCATTTTGTAAAACAACCCATTTAATACCCATGAGGTAGATAGAATAGTGGTGGTAAGGGAAAAGGAATTGGAATTGGTACAGGAAAAGTATATCATCAGAGGTCAAATAAAGGCAGTTTCATCTATTAGTGGTATCAAAGGCTAGTCAGAGCCAGTCACAATTCAGGTCCTATCTTGATGGTGTTGGAATCCCAGGAGTCATATCATCTATGGCCACTTGAGAGATTAACAGAAGAGGAAAGAGAAAAAAGAGAGAAGTATGATAGGTTTAATTTCTAGCCTGGCATTTTTGAAGGAGTACATGAAGCCCTGAGAGACATACACATTAATGTCTCCACATGTGATAGATAGACACTTTTTTTTGGCTGCCAGAAAGAAAATACAAACAGCACACTAAAAGTCAGGAATAATAGATTTTTGTATAATCTCTTGATCAAACTCTGCTGTATACTCCTTTCCTAGCGTTTTAAGGATTTTATTCTGTGATTCAGGTAATGATTTGGTGCTGATGCTCTTTAGAAAAGAAATTGGTTCCTTTTCCTCTCCAATGCCCTTTCTCCCACTCAGTCTTTCAATGAATAGTCAAAGTACCTTAACAACAACCACAAGATACTACTTCAGTGCTGTATTCTTTGCATAGAAGCATGAGAGTAGAAAAAAATCAATTTAGAAGAGAAAAGACTGACCTAGTCAATAGAATAATTCAGAGCAAAATAAATTCCTTAGGACAATGTCCCAGCAGTCTGTAAGCCAGTCATAACTAGCTCACATAAATTGACCTCAAAGAACCAACTCCCCACACAAAATAGAAATACCTTTAAAGATCTTGTTAACTCCTTTCTCTCTAGGACTAAACATGATGTATATAACCTAACCCTTTAGGGAATTCCATGAAGAAAAGACACCCTAACTCCTATGCAAACATTAGCAGAATTTAAATTTTTTCTTTCATGTTTTTGGCTAACTTTTAAATTTTGTTAATACATTTTGCTAAATTGCTGGAGACTTTTAAATGGAATTATCTTAATTTTTTTCTTTGTTCTTCCTCCTTCACCTGTCTTTATTCTAATGTCCTTGAGGAGTGAGGGGGGCCATTTTGATATAATCTAGAGACTATAGTAATGAGGATGTGATCAGATAATGCAAAACAAATGCATTAGAAGAATCAACAGACTCACTGAACCATTATGGGATGTCCTTCTGTACCAAATACTTAAAGGTTTGATTTCAAATTATTCATCAGACTCTGACAGTCAGTAGAGTAGAACTGGACATTGCAAGAGACAAGCTGATTATTAGTTCAAACTACAGTGACCAATCTTGTTGAATCACTTGTAGGCCAGACACATTTTGACTAGAGCCACAAAAAGAGCTGGAAAGTCCTTTTCAGGCTCTGCCTTCCTCAGACAGCAGATACCTGCTTGATCTAATCCTCTCTTTCAAGAAAGCTAAAAATTAGGGTTCCAGTTTAGGAAGATGAGGGGGCTGCTACAAATCTATTTCAAACCAAAATCTCTAGAATTTGGATATTAAAGAACATATAGTAGACATGATCTTCTTGATGTTTGCCATTACATATAACCTTTTTTATCTTTTTTCCTTCCCTATTCACTTTTTACTATCGCTCAGTTGATGCTGCATCAGTTTCCTTAATCATCTCCTCTTGGTCTTAATTTCTAGTTAGACTCTTCCTTCTTTTGAGCTTATATAATGTGAGTTTGATGTAATTCAGCAAATATTTGTTAACCTATGAGAATATGGATAATCTAGGGCAGCACTGAAAAAGAGAGCTATAATAATTGGAAAAAATTATAGACGGTCTATGCCTATAAAAAAGGCTATCTATGCCTAGATGAGGGTATTCTTGATGACGATTTAGAAAGGAGTAAGCAAACATGATAAGCAATAGTCTACAGCAAATGAGATATTAATTCATAATTGACTTGATAGACACAGGGAAGTCAAAATCTAATTATGATTACATTTGATTTATGATACAAATGCCTTGTATTTTCTATATAACAAAATATCCCTTACAATGAGATGGCCTTGGTTTATATGTTAAAATTAAAGGAGAATAATACACTGGAAAGAATATTATATTTTGAGAGAAAGAGACTTTAGATCCAAATCCTTTTCTTTCATAGACTTAACTGTTTGATCTTGGAAAAATCAATTAATCTCTTTAAGGCCCAATTTTTTCATCTCTAAAATGAAGAGGTTGGACTGGATGCCTCTTAGATCCCTTCTGGTTCTAAATCTGTGGTCCTATTATTATGAAAGATTCCTTGAAAGATAAGACGGAGATGAAATTTATTCAAAAACTTCCTGATTATTCTTATCAAGAACAACTTGAAACAAATAGACATATGCTTGCCAAAAGTTTTTGCAGCCATCATGGATGAAGCCCATCAGAGTCCAAACCAAAGAGGAATTCTTTAAGATGGTGAGGTTACAGGAATTCATCTGTTTGAGACAGGGAGTGATATTTTATTGATTACATCGAACCCTAAAACATTGCAAACCTAAATGATATCCACAAGCACTAAAAAGAATTCAGTCTAGCTATCTACATAAAAATTAGCTGAATATTCCTATTATAAAGACTATAATATTCATTTAGTCCACAGAACTATTTTTCCCTATAACAATAACAAATTATCTTTTAGAAAATCAATATTCTTCCAATATATTGCATACCTGAGAATAATTCAATATCTGAATTTCCAAGGAACCTAAAATAAGGGTCACTCAAAAAGGGCAATGGGAATGCATGATGGATAGAAATAGGCTCTCAAGTATTTCTAGCAAGAAATGGAATTTTGAAAGTCCCAAAAAAGATATCTCCAAAGAAAATCATAGTGTCATAGAACATAAAACTGGAAGGGATATCAGAACTCATTTATTTATGTGTCTTCACTGTAGAAATGAAGAAACTGAAGCCTAGTTTGGATTAAGTGACTTTCCCAAGGCCACACAGATAGAATATAGCAGATTTTAACTTGGCTTCTCTGACTCCAAAAGCAATGCTCTTTCTATTGTACCATGAATGGAAAAAAGAAATGCTCCATTCACATAGAAAGAGTGAGATGAAAATTCCATATGCTGCATCCATATCCACGTAATGTAGGCAAAGCTACAGGGTGGCACCTAGCATTTAATGTGAAGTTCCCATGGAAGACTAACCATAGGACTTGGACAAGAGTCACACAGGATGAAAAGTGATTGATAGGTTTGAGCTGCGCTGTTAGATCAGCACTGTTTTTCAAAGAGTGCCCACATTGATGATGATGATGTACTAACATCTAGATAGTACTTAAAAGTTAAGTTTGCTCTTTCATATGGAGCAGTTTGACAATCAAATGGAAAGAAAAAGTATTTTGAATAAAGAAAAAGAGGCAAGCCAACTCTTAAATAAGGCAATATATTTGTAATATATTATTTCTTTCATGAACAATGTGATGTCTAAAAGTATACGAAAAAAAAGGGCAAAAATAGTGACTCCTCTCAAGGAGCTCACAGTCTAATAGAAGATGCAATGTTCAAACAATTATGTCCAAACAATCTATGTGCAAGATAAACTTGAGATGATCTCATCAGAGGAATGACATTAGCATTAAGGGCATTTCAAGAAATGCTTCTGGCAAAAAGAAGAATTTTATTTGAGACCTGAAGGAAGCCAGGAGGTTGAAGATGAAGAGAGTTCCAAGCGTAAAGGACATCCAGTGAAAATGCAACTAGGAGATGGAATGTCTTGTGTGAAGAGCAGCAAGGAGGTCGATGTCACTGTGTACCAGATTTGAGTAAAGGAAGAAAGGTATAAGAAAAATGCAAAGGCAGGAAGGGGCCTAGTTATTGAAGGGATATTGAAGACAGAAAGTTCAAAATTTGATCTTGGAGGTAAAAGAGAATAGATAAATAACTTTAGTGTAGAGAGCTTGTGAGTCCTGATATGTAAGGAAAGAACCTTGACCTGTAGCAAGAGGGATTCCATGTGTAATGAGAGAAAAGGGCTTTTGTGGCCAAAGAGAGGCAAGAGAGAAACATCTTTAACCTCTTCTTGATCAACCCTTCACCTAGGGAAACTTTAATTTCTGCCAGGAGAGGAAGTAGGAAAAAGTAGAAAAAAAGCTACAACTCTGCTATCCTCAGAAAGAGGGTGTATTAGACTAGAAATGTATCTGTTCCTTTAAATATTGTTAGTCTAAGGGATAAAATCAAGATCAATATAACTTCTTTTTGCTTTTTCATTTTAGGGAAAGGGGGAACCCCAAGATCTATATCTAAGACTTGACCCCTTTCTACCAAATACAGTTCTACAATGAACACATAGCAAATAGTAAAGAAACCCATTTATTCAAATCAACCAAATAGAAATCAAAGAAGGTACACTTGGGAGACTATATACCATACAGTACCAAGTGAATGAGCACTCCCATTGAGAGTGAAAAAATGTAGCTCATCAAAGAGAGAATATTCTGAATCTCACCCAAGGGGAAAATCCTTCCTTCCGGCTCTAATCTAGCAGGCTGGGAACCAAGACTTGATGGAGACTGCTTGCTCCTCTCATGCCTTCCCAGGGCGTGTCCTTTGAGCTATCTGAAGTGAGGCTGACCTCTTCCATCTTCTCTCTCAAAGCTGAAAGCCAGAAGAACCTTGAGTAAGACACGGAGAGGAATGATGATTGAAAAGTCTGGAAGGGATCTTGTGAAGGCAGGTTCTTTCTCACCACTCAACAACTCCCCTCTGCTTCTCATGTGGGGCAGGGCATACATCTGTACCAGTAAGGAAAGAATCTCATACCAGTGGACTTTGGGACAGGGATTCCATTAGTAAATTAAAAATTGTTAAGGAAGGTGAGCAAAGAAAGTTTTCAGATGGGACGTGAATAGTTTTCAACAGAAAATTAACTGTGGCAGAGATATAAAGGCTGAAATCTTGTGATATAGAGTCTAGTTTTATTTTATGTAAACAGTTTTGTTGTTTAAAGAAGCTGAGATCTTTTATTAATTAAAAACTGAAAAATGTGAATATGAGAAAAATTACTTTTTGAAAATACAGAATATGAAGGGAGATTGTTTTGAGAGCTGATCAATGGTTGTAGCCTCAGAGAGCTACAACAATGGTCTCTCACCTTATTTCCATATAACTTTTAAGGCTTGGTGGTAATATTCAAGAAGTAAAACAATTAAAAAAAGCCATCTGTTTGGAACCCGAGAGATGAATAAATGAGGACTGTTCATAAAGGAAAGTTTGGTGAGTTTCCGCATTATAAGCATACCTCATTTTATTGGGCTTTGCTTTGTTGAATTTCTCAGAGCCCATTTTTATTTTTTTATACAAATTGAAGGTTTGTGACAACTGTGCATTGAGCAAGCCTATCAACTCCCTTTTTCCAACAGTATGTATTTACATCATGTCCCTGTATCGCATTTTGGTAATATTTGCAGTCTTTCAGAATTGTTAATTATTATGTTATCTTTTATGGGGATCTTCAATCTGTGATCTTTGATATGGCTATTGTAATTTATTTTGGGGCAGCATACTCACATTTAAGATGGCAAACAATCTTTAAATATTGTGTATTTTCTTACTGCTCCGGCCGACCTCTCTCCCTCTCTTCTGGTCTTTCTATTCCCGGAGACATAACAAATATTTATAAATATTACAAACAATTAGTTGATATAATTGCTGCAGGGTTTGAGAGAATTGACTCCAATTTTGAAAGTTCTGTGAGAAAAATGTGGCCAAACAGCATCACATGCTAGAAATAATTCTTTCTGGAAAGGAAGAATCAACCAATGTGGCAAACTTCAATGTTGTCTTTTTTAAAGAAATTCACAAGGCCACCCCAACCTTCAGCAACCACCACCCAGAGCAGTCAGCAGCCACCCAGCATTGAAGCAAAAAGATTGCAACTTGCTGAAGGCTCAGTTGAGGGCTAACAGGTTTTAGCAATAAAATATTTTTAAACAAAAGTATGTACATTGAGGTTTTTTAGATATAATAATATTGCACACTTAATAGACAACTGTGTAGTATAAACATGACTTTTATATGCACTGGGAAAACAAAGAATATATATTAACAATTTATTGAAGTGTTCTACAGTATCTCTGAGGTATGCCAATTTAAGTGAACAATGAGTCATACTAGTGCCATTAGGCTCTGGTTTAAGCCATCAAGAAGTGGGGTGGCTGAGGCCGAGTAAGGATCAGATTGAAGACCATGTCAGAAGAAGAAAGATTAAGTGGGAGATTGAAGAGTAGCTTTTTAGAATTTGTTTTTAAAAGATTTTTTAAAAACAGCTGAAACTCTGCTGAGGTGATTTTGGCTGCTAGTTCCTCATTGGCTGAATGACTAAAGCTCATTGAAAGATAGCCTCTCAGTTCCAGTGCCACCAGAGCTTAAAAGAGATGAAAACTTTCAGAAATATCTGCCTTTTTGCTGTCCTTTCCAGTTGAGAGAGAAAGGCAGGGAAAAAATGTTTTGTTTTGTTTTGTTTTGTTTTAACTTTGTTGTATAGAAAGAAGATGCTGAGATCTAATTGTACAGTGAAAAATACTGATGAGAGAAGAACAGATTGGACAGATTTGCCTTGACCATTGCCACTTTTACCTATATTTCTCTAGACTGTCTTTGCTGCACTCTATTTGGGCTTTACAGTAAATAGCTGGTTTGAGCTGGACTTTATTGCCTAGAAAGAGCCATTTTGATGAGTTTTGCAGTCACTTGACTATTCAAAAGGAACTGCTACCTAATTCAGAGATAGCCATTCTTTTCAGTGTTTTTTAAGTGATTGTAAGTTGAAAGATCTTATAAATGCTTCATCAGTTTAAAAATAGAAGGAAAATAAAATTGCTTGCCAGGAGGGCATTTAGGAAGACCAGCATGCAAGCAGTTATCAGAGAATCAGCTTTCTGTGTATGGTGCCAATGTTCCTGAATGGAGTGATGACATCAGGGCTACAGTCCTAGATTAGGAGTTACTCTTTCTTTAATATTTGGGACTTACTCCCCCATGTGCTTCCTTGTCAGGTTTCAGTGTATTCTTAGTCTCTTCCACAGATACTGAAATCCAGATTTATGTGTCAGTTGTGATTTTTTTAAAGTATTCCTATTCTTATTTTAATATATGAGTATTTGTGGTGTTATTTTTGTTTCTTTTTTGTCTTATTGCTAAGTAAATGGTTATGTTTAAGACCTAAAAGTACCGTCATGAGTGTTTTGTTTGTGTGAATGATAGTACACTGGTTGGGGCTTAAGAGCTCAAGTAGTAGATAAGGAGAGTATACCTACCTACAACTGAGTTACCTCTGGGACCCTGAGGGAAATTAAGTATTATCACATGGTGGTAGTCCTTTTCTGGGAACCCAAACCTGCTCTTGTGAAGACAGACTGAAGTGATTAAACTAGACCAGGAATCGAGTAGCTTTCTACCCACTTTGCGTGATAGGTGAGTGCTGCTATACAATGAGTATAGACATCCACCACACAGGTAAAACCCATATATTATTTTATGTGATCATCATAATGATCTTCTTATTATCCCCATTTTATAGATAAGAAAAATGAGGCTGAAGGGTAAAGTGACTTGACTCGGATCACAAATGTATAAGCATATCATTATTCACAGGATTCACACTCAGATTTTCACATTCAGGTCTTCTTGACTCCAAGGCTTGTGCTCTATCTATTGTGCATGTTGCAGTAAGTGTGAGTACCTTTGCTAAGTATTGAATATATGTATGTAGATATAACATAGAACTTAGTCCTGAAGCCAGAGCCAAGAGACAAAGTATAGGTTTGAGGGACACTCACGTAGATTCCTCTCTTTCACCAATTAAGCCATAATCTGTACTCAAGAATGGGGTGAGGGGTGGGGGAGATCTAGGTGACCTTCCAGAATTATTCATTCCCAACATAAAATATATTACAAAGAATAAAACCGATGAATCTCCCACTTTAGATGAATTCACCCCTTGCAGTTTCAGTGTGATGGCTCAGGGGATAGAGAAACAGCTACAAGTAAAGGAACAAATGCAGGAATGAGGATCCACTTCTTAAAATGTGTGGCTTTCAAAAAGGCTAGTAAACCTTAGCTAGTGAACCTTTTTAAGTGCAGAGCAGTGGTTAAAAATCTTTACCACTTGTTGAAAAATTTCACATACTTGCTTCTTTAATCAGACTCTAAAATTTCCATAATTTGTAGACAAACCATTACATTTTTTCTTTTGTTGGAGTTTATTTAACCACTATTACTTCCATTCCCTGATAATTGTACCTAAAGAAATTGGAAGATTGCATCCCACTGTTACCACGGAAACACCACCGGTGTCTTCAGTTACAGTGTCCTTTATTGGTGGTTAGTCCATGGGTTAATCAGCATAGTTTTTGACAGATTTGTGAGTCATTGTTCCAGATTGTATCTGTGAATTGTTTTTATTTTCTTCTTAACATTTCTGAGAAATTTCTAAAGTGAATTTCATATTTTTATCAATTAACCAATGAAAAATTTTGTTCATAAACCTTCATTTAAAATTCATTCACTTTTGAAAAATAAAAGTCACAATGTGTTTATTTAAACTCACACACAAGAATCAGAATCATGGGGTGGCAAAGTTGTTTTCTATATAACTCACCAAACTAACAGATCCTAAAGAAAGAGATGTGTTGCCAAGTCTTTAGCAACTGAAGGTTAGACCAAAAGGAGAGAAGGAGCCTCTATGCCTAAAGAAATAGTTGGTCTGGACATAAAGCTAGTTTGATCCTTATGCCTTGCAAGCCAAGGAAGCCCAAACTTGGTTATCTGTGCAGGAGACAGTATTTCACAGCAGTGGAAGGGAGAGGACCAAAGAATGAAGATAGAAACCAGAGAGAAAGGACAGAAGTCCAAAGTAGATAAGTAAACTGTAAACCTAATCCCATAGAGATTCAAAAGAGATTTATAGACATCAAGAAAAATGCTTTAAAATGTTTTTAAATGATTATATATTGTATTAATAATATGCTATGAAGAAAAGCAAGCTAAAAAAAATCCAGCGAAGAATTCTGAATATTCCCTAGAGAACACAGAACAACAGTAAGCAACTCAGAATGTTTCAAAAGAGAACTAAAAATATTTGAAGGTCATCTGAGCAACATTTTCTCTTATCCCCATGACCTTAAAAGCACCTCCAAAACAGAAGCTTTGTGCCAAAGATAAAGAAACTTCAGCTATTTCCACACTCTACCAGAATACAAATAATGTTTAAAAAATCCAGTATTTTTTAAAAAGTGAATGAATTTTAAATGAAAGTTTTTGAACAAAATTTTTCACAAGCTAATGTAAAAAGTAGCAAAACTCACTTCAGAAACTTCTCAGAAATATTAAGAAGAAATAATAAACTGATCCTGAGATCATTCTGGACCTCTCCCCAAATTCCCACTCTATTGGCAGCAAGGCTTCACTAGCAGATTCAGGGCCACCAGTAATGTAGAGACCCAACTCCAGGCTATGGAATTTTCCTCAGGCCTCAGCAATCAACTCTGCCATGTCTCTTCAGTAGCAAAAGTCTGTCAGAAGTGGCACCCCAGAAACACAGTATCAGTGCTAGGAAAAGCTGCCTCTGACCTGGCAGTGGCAAACCAGAGAACTAAGGAATGGAGGAGCAAGACAGGCTACCAGACAGGACACTATAGTGTTGGGAGAGCCATGTAATGCTCCCCCAAGCCTGAGGATAGAGTACAGCTTCTAATTTTGACCACCCAAAAGTCAATTGGAGTAGAGACCTAGAGAGATTAATTGCCTAGTCCAGAGGGAGACTGAGACCACAATCAGAGGGAAAGGTGTCAAAAGTAAATGATAAAAAAAAGGGGGGATCAGAGAAGACTGAAAGTACTAAAGATTCCAGGAAGAATAAAACCTCAAAGACCTTGAAAATAAACAGGCAAATCAATAGGAAAAACAGTAACAATAGAAGAAGATATGACCTCCAGATCTAGCAAATTAATTTAGGCAGCTATTAATAAATACTATAAAATGAAAGAAAATGATGTAACATTTGTGGAAAATATGGAACAACAGTATAATGTTCATGAGTGATTTAACAGAGAAATGAGAATTATGAATATGGAATTTATATCCTGCACATTAAAAATATTGAGCAGAATAGAAAAACTTGAACCTCACCAAAACAAACAAAAAAGAAAAACCTCACCAAAGAAACCAAAGAGAGAATTAGAATATAAATATACAGGATGGAAGGAAAAACAAGGGAAAAAAGAATAACATTAAAAGAAAATATACTCACTATGCAAGTGAAACATACTAAACCCTAAGACAAGATACACAGAGACAATATGTCTCCGAGAAAATAAGAGAAGAAATCTTTAACATCATAATAAAGGAAAAAATAGAAAATAAGTTCCCCAAAGTTCTGACCACAGAAAATGAAATTCCAGTTGAAAGAATTCACAGATTGTCTCTAGAAGAAAACCCAAAGCTGTAAAAGCCAAGACACATAGTTGTTAAATTTAACTGTTCAATTCAGAAACAATTTCTGCAATCCATCAGGAAAAAGACCTTCAAATGCAAAGAAAAGGTAATTCAAATAATGCAGTATTATTCCACCTCTACCAGAAAAAAAGAGGAGGGAATGAAATCATGTGGTCTGAAAAGCACTTTGGGGCTCAAAATGCAGCTCAGGGTAACCTGTTTTACAAATCTGAGCTTAATTATACAGGAGAAAAGGTGGACATTCCATAATAAAAAAATTGAAACATTTTTAGGAAAATAACCAAAACTAGGCAATAGGGACAACTGGATGGAGTTTGGGAGATTTGGTGCCTGAAAAGTCTAATTTTCCTGAGAGACAGGGGAGTTGGATCCCCTAATGGCAACTGATATCTGGAGAAATGAGATAGGAGAGACAACAGAAGGAGATTTCTAGACAAATGTAGAATTTTTTTTTTAAATTAGGTCAACAAGAGAGGGACTAGATCAGTGGAGGTGAGGTGGAGGGAGGTACCCTTTCCATGAGGTAGTGTCTTTTCTGACACCTTGCAAAAAGTCATTGTTCTTTGGAATAATATCCATTCTTAAAAATCAGAGAATTTAAAACTCAACAAAAGAGAGAAATTAAGCATGCGTGTGCAACAAGAATAACAAAAATCCAGTATTCAAATGACAAGAGAACTAACTAAAGGTGGAAAACCCAGTCCAATCTAGCTTTACCCAAATTGGGTGAGATTTGAGTGACTTTGGTGTTAGAATCCAACATATACGCAAAATCATTGCTGTCACAAGATGAAAAAAAAAAACTATAGCAAAAATTTTACTATCCCATCATAATCAACACACCATTTTATATGGGGGGAAACAATAAAATGTCCACATCTTTTGAGTCAGGGATCCCATTGCTAGGCATATACCCCACAGAGGTCAATGAAAGAAAAGGAAGTGTTTTTATATAGCAAAAAGTTCATAGCAATTCTTTTTTGCGGTAGCAAATGTAAGTGACTGTCCTGGCCTCTACTACCTGAAGGCAAATATTTTGCATTTCACCCCTTCCTCTGGATTCTCTAATGCCCTTAAGGAATTTAGGGTATCTAAACTCCATGTAGAAGGCTCTAACTCACAGCAGTTTCTCCCCCAATTTTAGAGACTGAACCCTTTGTTCCAGTTCCCTTTAGCCACTAACAGTCAGATTAGCTTTTATGAGGGAATATTTATTTCAAATTGTATAATAACAAATATACTAACTTACTTTCACAACATATGAAACTTAATCTCTTTTTTTTTATAATACCTTCATCTCTGGGGAAGGAAAAAGGATTAACTTGTTTCATAGTTTAGTTCAGTTCCTATAGAGCACCGTCCCAAGTTCCAAGTCTGAGGGAGCCTGGTTTCTGAGTCTTCTCTACCTGGCTTGTTGACTGCAAAATGGTTCCTTCCCCCTCACCATTGACCATTGTATGAATGAAATGTGATATTTACCTTCTGGAAAACAGTAAGAAAGAGTAAACAGGAGAGGTACACAGCCAGTCAGTGGAGGCTGCGTTCACCCAGGAGGTAGAGGAATCCAGCAATGCAGGGTACTAATTCCATATTGGGTAATCCAGGCATGTGCAAGGCAATCCCATTTGTACAAATAACTAGAAACCAAGTTAGGTGCCTGTGAATTGGAGAATTGCTAAATAAACTATAGTTCAGAAACATAGTGGGTTATTACTGGAATGTAACAACAATAAATATCAGAAATTTAGAGAAATATGAGACTAGTATATACGGATGCAGAATAAAGCCAAGAGAAAACTAGATGCAACCATGGTGTTTAATGTCAGATTCAGGCAACAGGAGTTAGTATTTTACTTAACTTTTGTACTTTTCTAAATGGCAATCACACTGTGAGAGGGATAAGAATTTACTGTAATATAAAAACCAAACTGGAAAAAAATCAGTGTACCTTGATTTGGGGATTTATCCCCCTATTATCCTAAAAATGCCATGATATTTTAACTAACTTTTATAGCTCCACAAAGGTAATCATTAGTAAGTGCTCAATAAATAGATGCATGTTAAATGTCAATATTTACTTTGTGTATGGTTTGTACTTACTTATCTAAATATACACGTGTTGTTTCTCCCATGGACCAAACTCCTTGAAGGCAGTCTTGAATCCAGTGGTTCACAGTTGAAACATAGCATATGCTAAATAAATTGTTTTTGAATGAATAAACAATGATTAAATATAAAGCTATGCCTCTACCTTGGATTTAGTTGTAGGCTAGGTAAAAAAAAAATGAGCAGAGAAATGTGTAAGATGATCCTTATCATCATGATACAGCCTATGGTCCATTTTGTATCCCCTATACGAGGGTTTTAATGGAGTTCACTTTTTGTTGGAGTTGGATCAGAGAATGTCATTCTTTTTTTTAACCCTTACCTTCCATCTTGGATTCAATACTGTGTATTGGCTCCAAGGCAGAAGAGTGGTAAGGGCTAGGCAATGGAGGTAAAGTGACTTGCCCAGGGTCACACAGCTAGGAAATGTCTGAGGACAGATTCGAACCTAGGAACCCCCATCTCTAGGTCTGGCTCTCAATCCACTGAGCCACCCAGCCACCCCAGGGGAATTTCATTGTTAAATATTGCCTCTGTACAAATGTCTGCTCTTAAGGAAAATTTAAAAATCAAAGAAGTCATTTTGTTAGTGAATATTGGAACCTAGCTGACAGTAGGAACATATAAGAATGTATATAAGCAGAATAAAATTCAGCATTAAATAAACTACATAAAACCAAGAGTATTAGGAATATGATTGTAGGGCAACTCTTACACTGGGAAGTATGCTAGATATGAAGCTAGAAGAACTAGTTTTTGAGACATGGCTATTCTACTTCCTAACTGTATGACCTTACATGAGCCACAATTTTTCTAAATTTCATTTTCCTCATCTGAAAAATTGAAATAATAATGTCTGCTCTGAGGAACAGACATTATTATTTCAATTTTTCAGATGTGTTTCCATAAACCAATTATTCATTGGTTTATGAGAATCAGATTAGGAAATATCCATCTATGACCTATAAAGAACTTTATAAAGAAAGAATATTATAATACTACTTGTTTGTAAACCACAGATCACATTTAGCCTGATAAAAAATAGAATTTCTTTGTCTCTAAAGCATTTTAAGTATCTGAGAAATCCATAGAACTCACTTCTCTTCCATGTTCATTTAGTTTTCAAGGGAATGCCATTGCTAGTTAGGCTTTTTTGGTTTTGTTTTAGTCAGGCTTACATTTGTTTTTATTTGGCAACTTTTTTCAGTATTATTTTTAATTCTTTGGTAAAGCCTTCTCCTTGGCATGATAGTGACTCTGGGTGACAGGCAGTGCTAGTTCAGAACCAATTTTCTTAGGTCCCATCAAACTGGAAAAGCTTGAAATGCAGACCTAGAAATGAACTCTATCCAAGCAGGAGCCTAGCATGGTGCAAAAAGATTCATCACTAGAAGCTGGCTCCCAGTTAATGATAGTGGGTTTTTCCCCCTAGATTACCAATCTTGACAAACTGTTGAGATGACATGGAGAAACTGCAGTCTATGTTGGCAGAGAAATTATCCAGTCAGACCAAACCATTAATCCTTTAAAGTATTAAAGTGCTCTCCTGCTTTTTTTTTTTCAGGAAAAAATGATCATTTCTTTTTTCTTGTTAATCTTAGATATGGTACATTTTAAATGCACATTTAAAAATTCATAAAACAAAAATTTTGATATGACTATCTCTAATTCTGCAGTACAAATCAATATAAAATAAGATTTTATAAAAAGAAATTGATTCTAGCTACCTTTTTTCCCCATCGAAAGAATATGTCTATATTTTGTTCAACAAAATATTTTCCTTTACATTACTAAAAGTAAGTTATAAAGTCTTTCTCCCCAAGAAAGATAATTACACATGGTAATCTTAAGAGAGATAAAATATTTTTTCCTTAAAAATCTTTATCTTTAAAGGACATGATGATTGTATTCAGCACATGCTTCAGGGGAAATTTGTTTAATTTCACAAAGAAACAAAATAGAAAAGATATATTTTTCCTCACTAAGGTAAATTGTATTAAGAAATATAAAAGATACATATAGAATTTCTTTAAAGTATAAAATAAGGTTGTGTTGTAGTTCAGATTTAGTAAAATAATTCCGTACATCTCGCTGTACAATCTGTTTTCACAACACTGTCACATACTTTATTTCATCTTGACATAAATATTCCAAGTCAAAAGTTATATATTGTACATTTTCTCCTATGTTTATGTATTTTAAATGGATATCAAACCATCATGAATGACAAATGATGGCAGGTTGTTTCATATATCACTCTAATAGAAACAAACTACCCCTATGTTGCTCCACCTAATGTTAATATCTTAAAAGCTTGTTCCTTATTATTATTCAGTATAGTACTAAGAAATACATATGATAGTTTTCCTGGGTGATAGCCCCATACCTTTAAGCCATCACTGAACTGTCATATTGCCTCTTTGTTACATCCACCTTGGTGATATCTGTCACCCTGGATGTGATTCTTGCTTTGACAGTGCAAAGCGAAGTGATATGAATTTGTATTTGTATCTTTTCAAGATGCAGCAGTGTAGATCCTTCAGCTTGAATTAAATAGTTCTCCCATCCACAAATACAGCTGAAAGTTGAACTTGACATGGATCAATATGATCTGGGGCTAAATTTCTAAATGTGACTGATTATGTTAGCATCATGCCCACAGATCAATATTGAGTTTTGTTATGAACCTGACTCTATAATTGAGTTTAATCAATAAACTTTTGTCTCCTTTTCTTTAGAAATTTTTGGTTTATGCTATTGCCTATTTTCAAAATTGCATCTAGAACACATTTAGCACTGTACTTTTCTTGGAACAAACATAAAAAGGCCTTTATGTGAATTTAAAGGAACAAAAGAGTTTGAACATTACCATTGTAAGAAGAAGTCCATTTTTATGTTGATAACTGATTGTGTGCCCCAATGTGGACCATGGTGTCTAACAGAGTAAATGTGCTAATATACAACCAATGGTCTTGGACATCATATGGCTTTTTCTGTCTATACTTAGTAGATAACTCACATTGAAGACTTTGACAAAACATACCATTAACAAAAGCAATCATAAAAGCTTGTCTTTTGATAAACCCGCAGGGTCTAGAGGCGTTGAAAGATGCAATCTGTAAAGAACAATAAATTTGGACCTTTGATTGAAGTGCCATTTGGGAAGCTGTGCTTTGTCTACATATTTGCACAAAAATGCTGCTCCCTTGTTCAAGACTTTTTGCTTGAAGCTTGAGAGCAATCATTGCCATTTCTGCATTAAGATTTGTCCCATTAAAAGCGCCATCAAAAAGAAGGTTGGAAATGATCCAGCTAAGCCTTGTGTGTTCATTTCTGCCCCAGTTTGCCATTTGGAAAGTAGGCTTCTAGCCATGATTGCTGTTTTTTTAAATGTATTATTATGAGTGGTCCTCAGATATCTTGTCATATTCTTTAGCAGAAGCCAAAGCCAAATCCATTAATTCTTTCTAAAATAGGGGGTTTTGGGGGTGGGAATAGTGTTCTCAACATTGGAAGTAGCTTCTTATAAAAATGAGCTTCCTAATTCCAAATACTTGGCATTTATCCATTAGAGTTATTTAGGGATTTGGGGAGAAATAAAAAAAAAAGATGAATAATTATATTTTCTTACAATCTTTTGATTAACCATTTTGAATGAGAAGTTTTCAAAGAAGAAAAAAGTAGTAGAAACAAGGTGATTATAATTTGTTATTCTTCTGCATTGTTGATAGATGCAGCACTCCTCATTAGTCTTTTCTACTTATACTATAACTATTACATGCTCTGTTACCCATTTAACAATTTGTATATATATATATATATATACATATATATGTATTTATGTATATATATACACACATATACATGTGTGTTTTTCCAAATTTACAGATGCAGATCGTTCTCAGAAACATGGTATGGATGAATTTATTTCTGCTAATCCCTGCAAGTTTGACCATGCCTCCCTCTTTAGATTACTTCAGAGGCAGACTTTGGATCATAGACTGAACGATTCCTACTCTTGTTTGGTGAGTACAGATTTGTCTACTTAGTTTCTGTATAGGTTGGAATAAAAAAAATGAAAAAGTGAGAAGTAGTTTTTATGAAGTGGTCTTTTATTCCCAACTCATTTTATAACTGTGCTTGAAGATGGGATAAAGGATTCCAATCGATTGGCTTCCAATTTGAAAATTATACACTTGAAGACTACCGCTGTGCCACTCAATAGTGAAGAGAATAGACACAGACGGACTCTGCTCTGTAGTTTATCAGCTCCTCTAGAGAGGTCTGAATAAAAACAGACGGCTTTAATAAAGAAAGAAACCTCGGTGGTAGGATTTACTAACACCTGTACAGGCATTTTAAGGTACAACTTCAACTCAACAGACGTTAGACATTTTGCCATATATCTTGTAATTCCCCCTATTGTTTCATGTGGGAAGGGAATGAAGGCAATGAAACAAATAGTCCCAAGAAGAAAAGATAAAAGGTAGATAGATTACTGCTCTTATGTTCAGTCCAGTCAAGAAGTCAAGATTAATTTCATTTGCAGGTATCATTCATGAGCTTTTAGAGAAAGCCACTTGAATTACCTTTTTAAAGAATTATTTAAAATAAGACTAATTTGTCATCTAAAATGTGTTGTTTTTAAAAACCAGAAAAACTGGAATAAGAAGGATTATTTTAGATGAAATCAAGTTTTTTTTTCACATTTGAAAACTGCTTGATCATTTATTGTTGGCATTGTTTTATATTTCTTGGATAATTGAAGAACCTTTGCAAACAGATGAGCTATATTTGTTCTCTGGTATTTGAGTCTCTTATTGTTGCCAAAGTGGATATTTATTATCTTGTCAGCTCTTACCAAAATTAGAGGGAGAATTCTTCAAAACAACTAATATTTCTGAATGATTTAGGTATTACTTCATTTCAAATTAAAGTAATAGCATATTTCTTTTAAATTTTTGTAGTAGTTTGGAGCATCTGTTCAGATAGTGACTTCAATATAAAAAAAGTTTTCATTTTTTTCTTCCCTAAATATTTTTTAATTGAAATTAGATTGTATATCCCAGAATCATTCTAGAGATAGATCTGTATAAAGTAATTTCCTTGAAGGAGAACTGAGAAGCTTTTGTTAGTGACCCAGAGGTTCAGATGTTTATTTCACATAGCCATATTTTAGAACATTTAGGACACATCTACATACCAGAAGGGGTTTTTAAATACTCTGTTTGAACTAAACTTCTTTTTTGGTGGGGCAGGGGGACCCTGCATGGTAAAATGTCGTGATCAATGAGACAACAGTTTAGATGGATGATCAAAATGCTTCACTCAAATAATCACATTAGCTTCACTAAGGAATCCTTTTGGTTTTGTCAGCTACAACTTCCACGTTCACTTATTAGAGCCAAAACATTCAATCTCTACATATGTTAATTATAACAACCCATTCCTCATCTGAGGGTATGAGGGGAGAAGGGAGGAGGAACAGCCCCATCCAGAGAGTTCAGAAACAAAATAACCCTCACCGTCACAATTTAGAGACTACTCAGACCTTTCAAAGAGGATTTATAATAAGTTATAAATATATATATATATAATATATAATAAAACCTATAATAAGTTATGTAATATACATATATAAGTTATCTCATATCTACTTAAACCTGTTAAATGAACAAATTAATGGAAGGACAAGTGTTCAAAGCAGTGGGACAAACTTGGCAGAGTAATACCAATTTTAGACTTAGAAAATGACTTGTGTTTCCTTTCTAGTCTGACATTCTATATGTTCATTATTTATTCATCCCTAATTCCAATTTTTTTGCCATAATTTGAGACTTACAATTGAAATGTGCTCACATGCCCAGCTTTACCCGTAGTCAGATATGCCAGGAGCTTTCCTCCTGATAGGAAATTTGAGTTTCATCTCATTAAAAAATACATGCAAATACTATCTACTAAATACCACTAAAAGCCATAATCTGCTTCCAGATATTACAAGTTAAAAGAAAAAAAAGAAGAATCTTAATGAGCTATTTCTTCTAGATTGGCTGCCTAATTTCCTCTAGACTCAGTCCAATCTCTTTTAAGATTTGGCTAGGTAGGTTGGTGATAATTTACATAGCTATTTAAATACTTTGTGTGTGTGTGTGTGTGTGTGTGTGTGTGTTGTGTGTGTATAGCCACATAAGATCAATAAATAATAACACATGTATAGGGTTTTTTTTTTGGCATAATGGCAACTTTTCTGCATGTTCAATGAGATAAGATAGATATAATGTCCACAATATAGTTAGTGAGGAAAAAAATAGAAAGAAAGCAGGGGAGCAGTGCCAAAGGACCTAATCTTGGATCTGTATTCTGCCACTTTGTGTGTGACAAGTCATTTCACTTTATTGGTTCTCCATTATTTCATTTGTAAAATGAGAGAGTTGGACTAGTTGATTTCTGCAGGCCCCTTCTAGTTCTAAATCTCTGATCTTAAAGGTTTTATATCATTCCAGAGAATGACACTGGCCTCCTTGCTGTTCATCATACAAGACTCTCCATCTCTCAAGCTCTGTATTTTCACTGGCTGGCCCCCCCATACCTGGAATGCTCTCCTTTGTCATGTCTGCCTCCTATTTCCTTGGCTTCCTTCAGGTTTCATTTAAAATGTTATCTTTTTTGCAAGATGCCTTGCCAGGGCTCCCTTCATGCTAGTGGCTTAGCTCTGAGACTACCTCCAGTTTTCTGTTTGTAAGGTTATATGTACATTTTTTTTTTTGCATTAGACTATGAGCTCTTGAAAGGCTGGAATTGTTTTTGCCTTCTTTGTATCCAGAGTACCTATCACAGTCTCTAGAACAGAGCAAATGCTTGATAAATGATTGCTGACAGCCTGAAAGTGAGGCTTTAATCTAAAGAGGGAAGGAGCAAAGCAGAGAAACTTACCTGTGTTGTGCAACACTATGGGGTGGGAAGAAATAAAGAATTAATGGATAAATACCAAAGCCTCTAAATTAGATACTTAAACTATTTGTAACTTTATGGCCAGGCCATTCTTTTCCCCCCAAATTGCCCTGTTAACAGCAATAGTTGATTTCCTTCCTTTAAATTTTTGAAATGTGAATTTCTTTGCCTCAATATTTCTTTACCACCCTGAATGAATGCACTGGCTTTTAAAAAATTATATGAAGTCTTTAAAACTCAAGCATATTAATTTGTTATGCCTACTTGATAAAGCTGCTGTCCCCTTTCAATTTGCTATTATGTCATTTTCCTAGGAAATCACTCCTCTCTCTTTAAATAGCTAAACCCTCAAATACGTAGAAAATGCCTAAGCTATTAGAATGTTCACATATTAAAGGTCTTTAGCATATTGACTAACTGCATATTAAAATTTAGAAGTGAAAGTGAACTAATTTTTAAAGGAAAGGAACAAAGCTCCCAAAGCCCCATATACCCTTGGAAACAGCCAGAAGGAGCCACTGAATAAATTGACTAGCACTGGGGAAACTCACTTTCCTTTGGAGTAAAAAAAAAGAGAGAATTAGCAATGCATAGGTCAGCCAAATCTTCTGGATCCTGATTCTCAACCAAAAAAATCTCAGGAGTTATTTGTTCCATTCTCTTCTTTAGTCTAACATGGAATCCCCTGGATCACCTCCTTAACTCTTCCCTTTGAGATGACTTCCAAGGGTCCCTCATCCCTTCCAAGGACAGGGATGCACCACTGTTGGTAGTCTTCCCTTCTCATATACCCCACTGCCAGGTCAAGTTCAAGGCCAACAAAGTTTGGTGAAAGTCAGGAAAAGAAATACCTGCCATTAGAAAATTTCCCATCTCATCTTCCCTGTCTCAAGGTCAGGTTTCTGTAGGCAAAGGCCAAAAGGTAACACTGCATATCCATGCATAGAAATAGTTTGTTAGGGGAGAAAAATGGGGTGGAGGTTGGCGTGGAGAAGGGAAGGAGGAAGAGAGGGGAAAGATGCTATTCACTCTAATGTGAGTTTCAGTATAAGGAGATACTTTTGAACCATAATTCAAGTAGGTTTACCTGCTGAAGTATTAAAAGGACTATTTTTAATGAGGTAGAATTTTGGTTTTTATTATCTTTTTATTCCAATCAGACTACTTTATGGCATGAATATGAAGACAAGGTTAGACTGAGATGCCAACTGTAATTACAAAAGCAACCAAAGTAACTCATTTTCCTCATCCTTGTTTCTGTCTTTCTGTACTATTTTATTTTTTCTTCTGTCCCTTTTCTCCTTTCTTCTCATCTCATCCCTTGTTTCTATCTTCTTTCTCTTCTCTTTCCTCTAAAAGTTGCTCTGAGTTCCAAAATTCAGTGTTCTGCGTTGTTTCTTTTTCCTCCATCTTTTCTCTTTATCACCTCGATGTTCTTCGTTTTTATGTCAAGTCATTTGCCTTTTCAAAATCCTACTCTGCTTTTAACCAGGTTGTCATCATCTCTTGTCTAAAGAGTTGCACTGGCTTCATCACTGGTTTCATCCAAGCCTCAAATTTCTCCCAGTTACAATCCATCCTCCACTCAGCTGCCAAAGTGAACAGAGATCTCACGGTGCCACCCTCTTTAATCAAACCCAGCAGCTCTCTCTTATTTCTAGGTTGCATTTAAATACTTCTGCTCGGAGACAGTGTCATTATACATCACTCCCTTTCCCATACTCTCTGGTTTAGCCACACTTCTCTATTCCTCACAAATGGCATTCCATCTCCCATCTCTGCCTTTGCACTGACGAACCCCCATGCTTTGAAAGCACTTTCTCCTCCCTTCAGCCTTGCAGAATCCCTCACTTCCTTTAAGATGTAGCTCAAATGCCTTCTTCACTATAAAGGAATTTCTGATGCTTCCCACCCTGTGTATATACTTTTGTATTTACATGTTGTCTCTTCCCAGTATGGGTAAGTGGGTAAATGGTTTATGATAAATACTTTCTAATTTTGGAGGAATTATAAAACTAGAGAGTTTTTAAGAGAAATTAGAAAGAATGAAGGTGCAAGATTTTTGTACTGTTTTCTTAGGAATTAAAATTTTAATTTATACAACTGAGGAAGCTTCTTGAAATTCCTCTTTAATTCTATTCTGACTAGTCCTCCACTAGTATTCCAATTGTGTGTGTGTGTGTGTGTGTGTGTGTGTGTGTGTTTAGAATTATCTTTTTAAAATTTACTTGAAGGGATAGTGAAGGGACTCAATGGATGGAGAGCCAGGACTAGAGATGAAGGTCCTGGGTTCAAATTTGACCTCAGACACTTCCTAGCTGTGTGACCCTGGGCAAGTCACTTAAACCCCATTGCCAAACCCTTACCACTCTTCTGCCTTTATTAATTCTAAGAGAGAAGGTAAAGGTTTAAAAATATTTTACATAAGGAGATTCTTTTTTTAAAATGCATAATAATTTTGGTTTGAAACTAATAGTACAAAAGATTTAACTAATGCAGTCTGCTAATTCTAGGTCCTGGAAGAAAGCAATAACAAATCCAAAATGCCTTTTCATCATAATCAATAGAACTGCCATCAGGCCAGATATTTCCCAAGTTTATTGCAAAATTAAATCTCTGTGTTGAAAATGATCATCAAAACAGACCATCAACAAAATAAGTGCTACAAATCTCAGTCCAACTATCAAGAAAGCTAAATGAGAGTGCTGACAGGAAAATAGATGATAATTCTTTTTTTAATTTTTTCTCTTACAGGGTTGGTTTAGCCCTGGCCAAGTCTTTGTATTAGATGAGTACTGTGCTCGTTATGGAGTAAGAGGCTGTCATAGACATCTCTGCTACCTTACAGAATTGATGGAACATTCAGAAAGTGGTGCTGTCATTGACCCAACCCTGCTCCATTACAGCTTTGCCTTCTGCGCGTCTCACGTACATGGTAACAGGTATTGCAACTTGAAGGCATTCATTCAGTGAATGATATGAGTTCTTCCTCAGGAGGGAAAAAGGACTTTTCCATTGTCAGCTAGTGACATTTTAAGCAGAAAGTAATTCCTTTGGGAAGTTGCTCATTGATTTTTCTGACTTTAAGCAAGTTGTTTTGGGGTTGGTATGGGCTGTCTTTTGATTTAGAAAGTCATTTTTAAATTAAAGCAATTTGCATGTATATGTAGGGCGATTTATGTGCCTACTTGTATACATTACGTGATGTCAGCATATGTAAGCTCTTTGAGGGCAGACACTGTTTTTTGCTTTTTCTTTGTATCCTCACAGTCTACAGTAAACTCTTAGGAAACATTCGTGGTGCTTGTGTCTGTGTGTCTGTGTGTGTGTGTGTGTGTGTGTGTGTGTGTGTGTGTGTGTGTGTAAGTGTACTTGCTAATGTTTATAACTCTACCTTGGAGAACAATCTTACTGTTTGGAGGGAAGAGAAGCAGCATATAAGGAGCACAAGTAAGACCATCCTTCAAGCCATTGCCTTTGAAGGAACTTTATTCTCCTTTTTGTGTCTCCTTCCTCTGACTCAGAGTAGCATCATACTCAGCTGGTCTCAGAATGGAGTCATTTTTTTCCATCCTTTTTGCTAAGCATCAAAGAAGTATTCGAAGGCTATATTAATAAGATTTTTAAATAGGAAATTGAACAAGTGTAAAACCAGGAAATATACTCAATTCATTTTTTTCCCTCAACCTTTATGTCAATCAGTTGCCAATGCTCGACAGTCCTGTGTCAGGACTTGTCAGTCCTGTTCCCACAATCTCTCTCTACTTGCAATAATCCTCATTTTCTTTCATTATCGAAGTAGCTTTCCTGATGATCTCCCCGTCTCTAGTTTCTTCCCCCTCTTCTCCAGTGTCTATAACCAAAAAAGGAATCTTAAAACCCACTCGTTAGTCCATTCCACATCCACACTACCCCCATTTCACAGATGAGGAAACAGACGTTCTGAAAAGCTAAGAGATTTGGGTGCCCAGAGTCACATAGGAAGAAGCAATGAAGCCGGAATTAGAACCTAAGACCTCTGACTCTAGCACCAGTATGCCCTTTTCCACTCTGCAACACTGTGGTGTTGATTTTATTCATATGCTTGTATTTTTTATATATATGTAATCTATACATATCTGTGTATATGTGTATATTTTAAATCGGTTTTGTGAGACAATGAAAACAGAAGCATAGGAGATTCAGCCCACGAACAAAGTTAATTTAGAGGTAGCTTCATGAAACAAAGAGAAACACATACACATACACAAAGGTATTTTATTTGTGAGGGAAATGCAGCAACTCAATTTAGTCTGGAAATTAGAGAAAGACTGAAGTGAATGCTATTTCTTGCTTTGTCAACGTTCACTCAAAAATTCCATGCAGTTAAGGGCTTTATAAATTATATGAGAAATATAGATATTAGAGGGCTAGGCTGTAGCATGGCAATTAGAAAAGTAGCAGCCTAGATTTCAATGCTCAGCCATATAGGTCTTCTGCCTTTTACTAGCCTTTCTTATATGTAAGAGTATTCTTACCACATCCATCTCTGAAGCACCTAACATTCACATGGGCTTTCCATTACCCACGTTTAGTTACATCTGCCTTTCTGCATTGATGCCCATAGTTTGTTTTTTGTGATCTTTTTTTTTTTTGCATCTTTTAAGACACATTTTCAATGAAATCTTATTGACAATTGTTCAGACTTGTTATTTCACAAATTCAAAGGAAAGAAAGACTACCTTTTATTAACTTCAGCGAAGGACATCAGTGCTTCCTAGATGTGACAATTTTCAGGGAGCACATCCTTTTCCATAGTGGCAAGCACTCTATGTGTGTCCTTCTGTATAGACACATACTCTGAATAGCTTGCTGAGTGTTTTTTTGGAATAAAAGAAAAGAGTTAAACAGAAAAGGTTTGACTGGTACTAAGACATCAAGGAAGATAGAAAGAGAGAGAGACAGAGAGAGAGAGAGAGGAAGAGAGAGAGAGAAAGATAGAGAGAGAGGAAGAGAGAGAGAGAGAGAGAGACAGAGAGAGAGAGACAGAGAGAGAGGAAGAGAGAGAGAGACAGAGAGAGACAGAGAGAGAGAGACAGAGAGAGAGGAAGAGTGTGTGTGTGTGTGTGTGTGTGTGTGTGTGTGTGTGTG